>NC_061517.1:17980000-18352500 GCF_022379125.1 Scophthalmus maximus | reverse complement strand
CCCACCTTGTCTGTATCGATTATGTTCGGATTTGATCAATACTCTCTTGTGCGCAAGTGCAGTACTTCTAGTGTCATTTTTATGTCGGCGCTCCGAGGCATTTACGAGCTCCATCCATTTGGTCTGTCAGGACTGATGGTTGGATTCCAAGAAATGAACCGTAAACATGTGACGTGTAGATGAAGGTTGTATTTGTAGACCTCCTCCACCATTCTCTGTCCTCCCCTCAGGAAAAACGCGAAAGAATAACTTTAACAACACTTACTCAAAACATCTGCACGTCATGAAGAATTTATATATCGTTCTTTTTTCTCCTTTCCAATTCGTTGCAGTATCTTCGCCTCAGCTGAATGCACGCGACTTCTCGCTGGATGGATTTTCCCGTCAAAAATTGGTGTTGATCAATGTGCCGCAGGCCTGATGAAAAATTATACACTGTGCAGCATTAATGATCCTGCGCCGTGCTGTGATGCAGCCGCCGCTTCCTGCTAAATCACCTGGAGCTGGTGTGCTTCCAGTGGGCACACGTTATACCGCTGCAGCTACTGCCCAGCACAGAGAGCACATTTCGGTTTCCGGATTTATTTGTATTTAGGCCAATCTAAATTATGATTATTGAGCAGAACATCTCTCTTTAATGTTTGTTTCAAAGGCGATTATCCAAGCCTGGCATGTTGCTGAATGTTTGTTCCCACCATGTCTGTTGTAGTATTTCCACTTGGGCAAATGAACGCTGACGTGATGTCACACAACACTGATTCAGCTCACATCCGTTTGCTTGTGCAGCGAAAGCGAAGAGAGTGAATGGTCAATTAGCATCCCATTAGCATTGCATTAGCAGGGCAACAAAGCGCCGCATGACCGATCGGCGATGGATATGATTCTCTGCGTCTGAATAGAGGCTACACTTGCCCTCCCTTACACTCACTAGCTCCGTTTCTCCGTCTCCTGCTCCTCTCCAATAATTACATCAAGACAACAACAGGCTTTGATAAAAACAAAGACAAAATACGTCTCCTCCTCCTGGTCTGTTTACTTAGGCTCTTCACACACACACACACACACACACACACACACACACACACACACACACACACACACACACACACACACACACACACACACACACACACACACACACACACACACACACACACACACACACACACACACACACACACACACACACACACACACACACACGGTGTGAAATAGGCAAACAAAGCATCAAGAATCTAAGAAGACTACAAGGAAAGATGGAGGAGAGGAGATGGAGAGAGAGGAGGAGAGGAGAAAGAGGGGAAAGAGGGAGGCGAAGGAGGATTTGCAGTTCTTTGTTAGCAGAACCACTGTTCACTTCCAGCCACTTCCACAATAAAGGCTTGTGTGTATGTCTGCCAGTGTGTGTGTGTGTCTCCAGACACTGCTTATTAAGGCAGTGTGTTAGTAGGTGACCTTGCACAAATGAACACCCCCTCAAGTGCAACCTGAATGCTGTGTATCGATCTGAATTATTCATGTGCGTATGCTTTGTGTGGTTAATGTGTTCATATATATGTTTAGCTCTTTGTATATTTGTGTTTGCCCAAGCAAGAAATGTGTGCGTGTGCGTGCGTGTGTGTGTGTGTGTGTGTGTGTGTGTGTGTGTGTGTGTGTGTGTGTGTGTGTGTGTGTGTGTGTTTTCGTGGGTGCGTGTGCGTGCGTGCGTGTGTTTGAAACAGATGTCAATCCTCAATGCCAAAATCCCCTTTCACCTCCTTCTCTCCTCGGGGTCCTGTTGTCCCTAAATGTTCAGTCAAGGGCAAATAATCTCATTTGATGTACAAACCAGCCAATTTGAAAAACTCTACAGAAATATGATTCTTATTCTGGACTGAATTCCTACTTTTGTCAGAAAGTGTCCACATGGAGGAAGCTGAGACCGACAGTATCACCAAAAACCAACAACAAACTCTGTATAGCACCAGCACTGCTCGACAAAATGCAAGTTTGTCAAATGTAATATCTGGTTGTCTGACGTGCACCATTCTGATGTGCAGCTCTAGCACGCAAAAGGTGCAACATCCATTTATATCACCCCTGCCCCCTAACCCCCCCGCTCCAAACAACCACAGATCATCACACGTTGCCGTAGCGACAGCTTTTGCAGCATCTTGCCAAGGCACCATGTTGGCAACGCATTAATGAAGCGACAGAAGGAGGAAGAGGAGGAAGGAAGGGGTGGACAAATAAAAGGGGGGAGGTGGGGGGGAGGCGACGATGAATGATAAGAGGGTCCGAGATGTGGAGGGGAAGAGAAAACGTTGGACGGAGATGAGAGAGGAGGAGGAGGAGGAGGAGGAGAGGAGGGGGTAGGTGGTTGGACGGAGTGAGAAACAAGTAATCCAAAACAAAGAAAGTGCAGGAAGCACAGACCCTTAAAGGGCTCTCGACACGAGGCGACCTCACGTCTTCAGAAGCAAACGCAAATCATGACTAATGAAAACAGCCAGTCAGCAGCTAATTGACATGAAACTGAATCACGTCAAACAGCCAATCATATTTGAATATCATATCTGACTGTTACCATCCACGCTGGACTGGAAGTGGCTCGAAGATGAGTAGAGAACGATCAACAAAAAGAAAAATACTCAAAACATTGTCTCTGCGCTTCCCCTTTTAAAAATGCACAACGATACAATTCAAAACATGCTTCTGTCGTTATTGTTCTTGTGCTTCAAAAAAAAATAACGGCAGAGAATCTTATTTCAAGAAAATAGTAAAATAGTTCCCGGCCATACAAATTTTTCTTCCAGCTCTTTATGATCATTTTCTGTACGTATGAAAATGATTCATGGGTTTTGTGAGTCTCATTATGTTTTCCCAGAAACTAAGAAGCAGGGTGGATATTGTTGACTTCAAAAGCCATTTATTTTTTTCCCTGCAGAACTAGAAATAACAAAAACAAACACATTGAGGCAGGAAATATAGTCAAAATGTCCCCCGGCGTTCCTGAGTTATTGTGTTGTGTTGTGAACAATGTTTGTTGGGTGTTTGTAGTGTTTTTGCAGAAAATGTATGATGTCGCGTTGATGTTGACCTTTGACCTTTTGCATATGAAATGTCACCGCTTCTTCATTTTTGATCCTCTCCGACATCTGTGCGTTAAATAAGTGGCAGATTGAAAGAGATTCCCTGGAGATTCCCTGGTTCGAGGTGAAATGATGGCCAAGTGTTGTGATTGGTGGTTGCTTTGCTGTTATGTTACATTACCTGACAACACCACGGTAACACTGACATGCATGTGAGAAAATGTTTTAGTATCTAATATAAGATGAAAATTATCATGCGCTTGGAATAATACGGAGCAACGACTGGTGATGGAAAGTCCGTCATTCTTTGGCCCGGTATCTCATTGACAACCTTCACTAAAGATGTCTCAATCACATTGAATCTAAACTTCACTTGGCGCTAGGCCGCAACATCTCATTCCTTCCCCCTCGCCATCGATCCCACCCGAAAGGCTGATGACGAGGCCGACCTCGCTGGCTCCCTCCCTGTTACCTGCTGCTGATGAAGGTTCGGAGCTTCACGTGTAACTTAAGCTGTGACTCCAGTTTATGTCTCACAGAAACCATCAACTGCGATGAAGAGAAATCAGTTCCTTTGAAGGAGAGGAAAATGGAAAATTTAGCAAACTGCTGTCCCGATACTGCCCGTTGAAAATGTGTGACTCAGGCCCAAGTCACACATAGAATGGTGGTATTGTTTGGAGCTGTGTCCGCAGTTTTAATACAATATTTGATTTACATATCTTTTAAAAAATCACTGCTTTGTGTAGAAATTAAATAAATCTGTTGTGACTTTGAGCTGCTGCAATTAAATGGAGCGCAATTAAAGCTGCACCTGCTTCACTCGTCTTCGAGGCAAACCGATTCGGATAATGACTGTGTTTAAAGTTGCTGCCATTTTTTGCCCTGAGTTGCTCTTGATGCAAATGTGTTTATTTGTCATTTCGCCTGGTTAAACAAGGGTTTAAGATCCTGCTGCCCTCCCTTCCTCTTTTCTCACTTCCAGGCACCTGAGCTGCCAGAAACCCTTCTCAGCAAAGTCACAGAGAGAAACCATATGTGTTAGAATACTGTACATAGACACACACAAGCTCCATCCGGTGTGTGTGTGTGTGTGTGAGAGAGAGAGAGAGAGAGCGAGAGAGAGAGAGAGAGAGAGAGAGTCCCATCCAACCACAACACAGCACCCATCCTGTTAACATCCTATAAATAGAGAGCATCATCTGTGCTAACACCTCCCTGCCCTCCTGCCTCTATCCCACCGAACAGTTTATACAGCAAGAGGCGTCTGGTGAGGTGAAACCGAAAATAAACCCCCAGTTCATAATCACTGAGGTTAGAATTTGTCAGAAAGTCAGAGCTGAAGTGGAAAAAAAGCAAGATTAAACAAATTTTGCTTTGACATTACCACCACGAGTACACACGTTCTACAGGATTTTGAGGCGAGCAGAGATTCTCTAACAAAAAATAATATTGTAAATGAATAAAACCTAATAACTATCGTAAGTGATGTACAGTCAACATTTTTATTATTTATGAAAAAACCCTCGACCTCTCAACTCAGAAGCTCACACCTCTACATTATCAAGTATACATTTTCATAAAAGTCGATATCAATAATTATCATGATAAATATTATATTAACTGCGCTCAAATGTTTAGAGTGATTTTTGCTCCCAAGTGAAGGTTGTGGTTTTTAATTCTTCTTTTTCTGCACAGAATGACAAACGCGTACCAAACATCATAAGGTTTCACAAATCTGAGGTAGAAAATTAAAACCAATTATTTTTCATACCCCCTCGCCCTGCTCGCACAATACTTAAGCAATATATCGCTATATATATCAAACCTTTGTTAAACATTTGGTGAAAATTACATTCTGATATTTGTTTTCATCTCTTTACCGCTCCGGGTCCTGCACATGTCCACATTTCCATATGACCTCTGTGTGGCTGGTGGCTTCTTGATAAACATGCTTCATATTTAATTAGTCTGGATATCTTGTCATATGTGGTTTCACACCTGGAACATATGCACAAGTCAGCAGTGATCGCTGACAGATTGCGAGCGTGTGTGCGTGCGTGTGTGTGAGGGAGACAGTGAAGTGGAGCGTGTATGACGGGTTGACTCGTTTTTTTTCAGTAATTGGCAACTCACATATGTCAAGTGTGTGTATGTGTATTTGGAAAGGAAAAATCACTGCTGCAGATTTTGCCTTTAAAAAAACAACGATAATTATTTCCTTTAAGTGTCACAAGTGTGCCCAATACAGCATGTGTGACAACATGGTATTCATTTAAAGTAAAAATATTCATCATATGTATTTATATATATTTTCTACTATATGGGTGAGGTAGACATTTGAAAAACAATTATAGTTTTAATAGGTCTACGTAGCAGTGGATCCCATGTGTATTAATTCCAGTGCCACAGTAGGAGCCCACAGACAGCCACATAAAGTCAACATCCAAAAATGGAACATGGACCTTTGTGCTTTGAATAATAATGGACGGTTTGATCTGACTGTCAGGAGAACAAAGCTCGTTTCTGATGGACATGTCAGGGCTCTGGTGACCTTTAGGTGTGTCTGACAGTTCAACACACTGACGCGGATTAAACACACACACACACACACACACACACACACACACACACACACACACACACACACACACACACACACACACACACACACACACACACACACACACACACACACACACACACACACACACACACACACACACACACACACACACACACACACACAAAGGTGACATGAAGTCCTCTGTGTTTTAACGGTTCATGGTTTGGTCTGAGTTTTACACATTTCCAAAGGAATAGTTTGACATTTTGGGAGAATCCGCATTCTTGTCGAGCGGAATGTGAGTGGACTGATCGCACCATCGTGTCTGTGTGCGGGCGACGCAAAGCTACAGACTGGGGTCGGTTAGTTTTGCTTAGCATGAAGTCTAGCTGGCCTGGTTGTGTCTTAACACGAAGCTCACTATTAACACACTTATCTCTAGGGAGATTCCAGGATGCGACTGCCCCATCTAACTCCAGGCAACGAGGCAAAAATGTTTTTGTTGTAAATATAATAATCACTGTTTAATACATTTCTTCACTGTATTCCACAAATGTATGTGCGATGTATATTGACGTGTGACGACAAATCATTTCCCACGTGTGTCTCTCAGCGTGACTTTTTAATCCCTCCATCCCCCCCCCCCCCCGCATCCTTCCACCTAGAGTCCCGTGATCCCGGCCATCAGCCACTCTGACAGGAAATCAAACCGGATGCGACACACTAATTAGACCTTTACACTCGCTCTCCGAAGTGACAGAGATGTTGTGACCTTGTCTTGTCCACCAATCATCCGTCGTCACGTGGGAAAGAAAGTGCTCTTCTTGGTCTATATACTCGACACCTCTGCAGGACTTTGGAACAAGAACATGTTTTGCCTTGACTGCATTCATTTTAAAGTCATGCACAATCAAAAAATACATTTTCAGTGTTAAAGTGTTGCCATATTACACCTACATTTGCATACATGTATTACTTTTAGAATACATCCATACTACTCTTAACAGTTTTCATTTTAAAACTGAAACAATCCCCGTCCACACAGGCATCTTCACTCCACATCAGCAATAATCTCCGTCCACACTGAAGCACGTGCGTAGCGGTGTAAACAGGAAGCAGATTGTCTACCCTGCAGTTGCTTACTTAGCTACACAAAATACTACGAATGAGAAAAAGCAATGGTGAAAAGCAAGAGCAGGGATTTCTTCTCTTCGGCCGATGAAGAGGTGGAAGTGGTTTTCCATTTGTCACTGGCAGTCGAGTCGTAACTGATAAGAACCAATCAGGAAGCGAATGCTGGGGAGTTCATCAACGTTTCCAGACGTACCTGTTTTTGTCCGGCCATTATTTTTTGACGTGGCGCTGATTAATTAAATCACAAACAGGAGTGGAAACTGAGCAAAACATCTTATCTCCACATGGCACAGCCTGACCTGATCCGACCCACTTACGGGCGGCTGTGGCCTGATTATGTGGCTGCAGGGACCGACACAGATGCTAATGCAGCCGCACACAAATGAGCGCGACCGCCTGCGCGTATATTAGCTCTGAGTTAGGGGATGCGCCTAATGTGCTTTTAACAGGCTAGTTCATCGACCTGCTGCCTGGCTGAAAGTTATTACGGGGGGAGCGGGCTGAGAACAGACAACACCCCTGATCAGAGATAAACAGCCCTAATGAACGAGGAGATCATGCCGCGCTTCTTGTGTTTTTATTGTGTGGCTGCTGCTGTCTGCACAGCAGATTCTTCCCACGGGACAGCAAAGATTAGAGCTGCATAAATTGCAAGGAGAGTAGTCATGAGATGGGAGGGGAGAAGGAAAGATGGGGAGAAGGAAGGTAAAAAAAAGACAGACTGGGAGCGAGCCTCGAGCAGTAAGAGATTCATTTATAGATTAACAACCTGAAAAGTTATTTGTATGACCTATGGGAATCATTAAAATCATGGACACACGGTTAAGCTGGTCAGGTTCAGCAGTGAACCGTGTCCTGTGTTTTGTCTAGCCCTCCCTCCTTCTAACATCGCCTGACTTCCTCCTTCGCCCCGTCATATAATTACTACGGCCGCGAGAGGCTGCCTAACACTGAGACCCAATTGTTATGTTTAACAAAGGGCAATCGTGACAATCAATTTTTAAGAAAAGGAAATATTGATTAGTTGCAGCTTAAATTATACATCAGCAATATGTTTCAACTCTAAACTGACCAGCTACACCGGGACTATGGAGGTACACCAGTTCCCCGCAACATGTCACATTTTTGTGTGTGATGATGATTGCCCCTTTCCTGGATTCAAAAACAAAGAAACTCAATCAGTGCTTTTAAGAGCAAGTAATAAGACACCACGTGGCTGATGCAACTTTGGGGTGGCAAAATAATAAACCCCTAGAATGAAATGCCATCAGATTATGATTCTTACATTAAACTGTGCTTACAGTGATCACACTTTTCGTTCCAGCAGATCCCTCAAACCAATCAGAAGAGCACATGAAACACAAACACAGGACTATTGTCACGCGACATACAGTAACCAGTGTGGTCCTCTAACACTGGTAGATGAGTAGGGGAATCACAATGTTTATAATAATGCGAAGAGAAAGACATCAGGATATTTTTGTAGCTTTAATTCACATTCAATCTTGCAGCAGTGATAACACTCGAACCCTCCATTCACTTGTTATACTTAAAGGCCAGTGTGTCTCTCTCAGTCTCTGTTGCAATAAATTACTCTGTGAAGCCTCTGGCACAGATTCAGACACGCACGCACGCACGCACGCACGCACGCACGCACGCACGCACGCACGCACGCACACGCACACGCACACACACACACACACACACACACAGACCCCTTTCGCGCTGCTCCGCTGCGCTGATCAAATCAGTGTTGGGACCAACTAGGAGACGGCCATTAATTTTTGACCTCAGTTTGACGGAGCAACACGAACTTGCTTTACTGACCCCCTCCGGGGAACTGGGGAGAGAATCACCGGCCCGCTTCCAGGACACGGACAAAACTCAGGGAGGGAAATTACCACAAAATGCTTGTAAGTCCTGACTGCAGCTGACTTGTCCGCACTCAACAGCCATTTTAACAGGCAGCCAACTGTCAGTCTGACATCCTGCTCTGTTCAACAAACCTCTGTGGGCTCGTACAAATGTGAATGTGTATGAAAGGTTTTGGGATTCAACACCACATCACACTGTCGATCGCAGAGTTTCTTTCCTTTACTCCTATTGATAGTATTGAGCCACATTATATAAAAAAATGTTTTTAAACAAAGCAACAGCGCTAAAGTCAGGTGCTCCATAGAGGGCGAAGCAGCACATTCAGCACACGCCGTCATTAACGCCACGATTTGTGCATGTGTCATTTGCTTCTAACTTTTTCCATCTGAGAGACTATTCGATATAATAAATTAAGCTGATATCATAGCACAGTCGTTGTCTTTCATTTATCGGCATGAGATCATTTTGCCAGGCGACGTCATGATTTCAGCAGGTTAGAACAACAGCATGGGATTGACTTCTGGTTAACGTGTCGGGTTAATGGGCCTTGTCACTATTTCAGCTTTATTGTATTATGATACAGTACAGTGTAGGAGAGACGCAAAGAGAGAAATGGATTAAACCACCTGACACTAGGCAGAATGCAGTGCAACACAATGACATCCCAAATGTGGGAATTAGCGCACGATGGTCAAAAATGACATTTTGTTAAAAGCAGTTGGCAACACTGAAAATTAGTTCACACAATTGACTTTGCCTAAATTTAAACTAGTTTAAAAAATGTTTAGACTGTAAGGCCATTTTCTTATTATTTCTCTTTTTGTATTCATGTTCTATTTTACTGAGACACATGTGCTTCTGTTGCTGCTGCTGCTGCTACGTCAGGCAGCTGAAATTCCCCACAGAGGCACTGAGGCAGTGAGGCAGTAGTTATCTCTGTGAGGAAGCTACGATAGTGGGTGTTTAGTAGACGGGTGTTTTTATGTTCCTAATTATGATCACATATGGTTTGAGTCCAGGCTTGCCTTGCTGCCATTAGGGGGATGTTTGTGCTAATTACGGATTCAATATGGATTATTAAAAGGAGCATCCTGTGCTTATTTTGGAACTACTAGACCATCAGGACAACACACTGGCAGTCTGAGACGAATAATAAATGGGTGACTTATTAATTTCCCAATATGTTTAAGTCTGGTTTTGTAGGAAATGCATGTAGACACAGCTGCCCCCTCAGACTATTATAAACGTAGATATAAATGCAGCATCTCAGAGAGTGGGAGCACTTCAGTGCAGCAGCTCAGATTAATGATGTGTGTCTGTGTGGATATTGACCATCTAACCAGTGGTGGTGTGGCCTTGTGCACTGTAGCCACGTTAGAATTCCCTCCATTGTCCGTCCTAACGGCTCACCGCGATGACATTGCCCTGAGTGTACAGCGCACTGTAGTTAACAGCTGCTGAATCCACGGTATACGTGAAGGACAGATGTACTGTCCTGTTTTCGTCGAGGACAAGAAAAGACCTTGACGGCAGGACACGTGCTCAAAGGTTTCTTTTCACGTTCAAAAGCCGCTGTAGGCGGTTTCGCCTGCTGACAAACTGTATTTCTCTCTGAAGGGGAAACTGTTTGAAACTTCTTTTTTTTTGTTGAAGTCAAGGCCACAAATCTTATGAGGTGGCATTAGTAAAGCGCTTCCATTGAGTTCACGTTTGCCAAGCAGTGCCGCTCTATAATGGTTTGATGTTCTGCGCTTAAAAGAAGCAGATGGTGTAACTTTGGCACAGGTTTCTCATTGGCTTTAAGTAAAGTCTGCGCTTTACTGCTACAAAATCCTATAATATATGTTCAACTCTTGAGTCAGCGTTAAGTTGTCCTGGTTGGTCCTGCTTCCAGAAAGAGTCAGCTCCTCCTCCACAACCAGAAATAACCAACTTCATGTTCCTATACTTTTTTTGGTCCACTAGCTTTGATTTTCTTGCAGCTTCCAATGCACTTTTTTTTAATTTTAAGGCAGAGCTCAGCGCTCTCCACTCAGACAAACAGGACACTGACGTGTGAGGACATAATCTGGCCATGACGAGAACTGAATCGCTTAAGCTTGGCGCGTCTCTTTGAATTCATTGAGAGGTAACGACTGATGTGGCGAATCCATTTATAGAAACCCAAAAACATTTAATGTTGAAAGAAATCATCCCATATTTAGATGTGGCAGGCTTGATGATGGCAAAACGTGCATGACCAATGTACGTCTATACTTTGTCCTTGAGAAAAGAATCCAAACCGCCAACATTCTCCTGTTATTAATATCACAAAGCCTCTTTAACTGTTAATGGATTCTTCTATCAGCTAAAACCCACATGGTGGTCTTGTGTCTCCTGATGAAGCTGTGCTCCCTGTAATGGTCCACTGGTGTCCTCTGCCTTCATACAAAAGGACAGAGATAAATCTCCCTCACTGTAGGATTACAGAGTCTTCTAGTCCGCCGAGTGTGTCAATCCCCCAACACCTCCTTCCCATGTTCCACCTTGTCTCACTTTATTTTCTCTCTACGTCTTCATTCTGCTTTGCCCGGTCTTTCATTGTGTTTAATTCCGTTCATATATTGGCACGAGGAAAAGAAAGTACCTCATCTGACTCTTCATAATAGGTATAAATGGAAAGGAATTACTGCTGCTGGGGGATCATTGTTGTAGCTGTATTATCAGTCTGTGATAAGACAACATCACAACTCTGTCCCGTGCCAGCTGCTATTGTAAAGGCTCATAATGCTTATGTGCATTTCCAATGATGTAACCGTCACTGCCCAAATACTCCCATGTCCTTTACATTGGTATGGTTGTTAGGCAAAAAAAAAATCCAATAGAGGATCCATGCGTAGTCAAGAGTTTCAGACGATAACAACACCTCCGTGGAAGAGGTTCTGATAATGTACATCCTAAGAAAGAGGCAAAAAGCGGCCACGTTGTAAACGGCAGTGGTGACAGATGTTTGTAGTTTATCCTACGAAAGTTCCACCATTGTTGAAATTTCCTACTTGTGTCCTGCAGTTGTCTTGCTTGAGCTATTTCCTACCCTGCCCACCCCCCACGTTGAGCAGTGGTACGGCTCTGTTTCGACCTATACGAAAGCGTTCAGAAGTGCACGAAGACGGAGTGCGGACAGGAGGATTCGTCCCTCTGCGTATCCTGTATGTATCTGACATTGAGCACAAATTAACCTTCATGATGTATTAACAACACTTGGTTCTGCGGATTTTTGGGGCCTTAGAGCAGTATACTTATATATGAAAATATACTTTGAAGAAATAACAAACATCCACCCCCCATTTCCAGTTGTTCTGAATGTTTTGCCTCATTATTCTGAGAGAACAGCACATACATTTTCAATTCAGTCCGTTTGCACAACGCAGCCGATGTCCCATCGTCTCCAACCCAGTAACTCGTGAAATTTGAAATGCACAAAACAGTCGAAAGTTCAAAAGTTGCCAGTCTTCCTGCCCGAACTCCTGTTTTTTTAAATGATTTTTGATGATGTTTCAGAGTCAATGTGCTGATATTCTAATAGTCTATCCTACAGCTGTGCAGGCTTGACCACATGCCAGCGCACTGCCCTGAACCTCCTGAATCTTTTTACTATCACACCTTCACACGGACATTTAACAACGCCATAAATATTTTGATAGTGCTGCTGAAAGTAGAATCAGAACTGTCCATAACCTCAAACTTCACCTTTAATGTGAACAAAGCTGATTTTCTTGCTCCTCTGCTCTCCCCCCTCCCCTCTCCTCTCCCCCACAGCTGTTAACACAGGGACCCTTGAAGCCAGTTTTCTCTTGAGGCCGTTGCACAATCAGTCCCTCCGGGGACATCACATAATAATCCCCCTCTTTCAGTCAGTCAGTCAGTGTGTGATTACATTAGAGCCTCTCTTCTCTTCGCTCAGCCAAGCTCTAGATACCCACAGCTCCATTCTGACCCATTAACCAGCCAGAAATGGCTTCGGCCCTGGATGACTGGGTACGGCTCGCTGCTGTGCTACAAAGTGCATCATCACCACTTGTGACCGTAACGCCAGAAAGATAGTAACAGGAGAGGGATAAACTCACCGTTTAATGTTTTGAAATCAAGTAAACATATTAAATAAGTAATAATAATGGGAATTTCAAATCTGCACTAAGTAACTTTATCCAATTGCTGTATGTCTCTAGCCACATTTTGCATATAAGCTACGACTGTTTCACTGAAGCACCACTTTACCATAATTACTCCACATCATGTAATTTTTGACGTATTGGTTGAAATTCGGGCAAATACAGAGATTATTTATTCATTATCAACTCAAGGTATTTTACTGAGAGAGATAGACTTTTCTTTGAGTTATTAAAAAAAAGAATGAACCTCAGTGTCGTCTACACTCTTATCATTTCCTCCAGTTGCTTTTTAGCGCATCGTTACTGTTTAGTGCTTTACATTTACCAGCTACGTTAATATTTGAAAAACACCAATTCAAGCCAGCCTCACAGGTTAAAAAACAAACTGCCTGGTCTTGATAACAGTGTTTACAGGGTGACGTGCTGGTGAGGAATCAGTTTCTTGCTCTGACTGTGAGGGAAAAGTGTCTAATGAAGGACGCTAATATACTGTGGGAAACAGGTGAGCTGATAACAAAAATCTGTTGGAGGCTCCGTGAGCTTTGATGGATTCTCTGGGCTACTCTTCGAGAGACCATTTGGAAAAGCCACTGCCATTATTCCTTAATCTGTTTGGAGAGAAATGCCAATGTTTAAAAAAGCTGAAGTAAAAACGGGTTCTGTTTACTGCAGCAGTTCTCTATTCACAGCACAGTCACAGAAAGATTCTAATTAAATTACTTCAACTAAATGCCTATTTGCTTCGTTCTTTGAGAGAGATGGAGATAGTGAATGTAAAAATCTGGGCATAATAACGATCAACAGAATATAGAATAGAATCAAGCATTCAAATGTTATATCTGTTCTCAAAAGCGTTTCAGGATTCAGATTTTATATCAGATCCTGTTCAGCTTCTGCCACAATCGATCAGAAGCCTAGGAAAAGGTTTTAAATGGTGATAAAGGTCGCTTGATTCAATCGGTATTGATCAGAGTCCTGGGACGGAGGGCCTGGCACACACACACACGCACACGCACGCACACACACACACACACACACAGACAGAATCAGATTTAAACTGATTTATCCAACCAAACCTCGCAAATGTTCAGCAAAGTCTCGGCTTGAACACATAAAATTGTTCGCCTGATCCTGAGACTGTCACAACCCCTCGGCATCTTTTACATAACCTGGCCATGAGAGTGATAGGAGCGAGAGAGGTGACGCTCTTTTTGTTCCTGTCCATCCATCCCAGTTACATAATTCACCAGTTAGGTAAAGAGACACAGTCAGATATACAGTACATGCAGTAAAAAAATAAAACTAAGAATAGATGTTTCCACTCACTCAGACTACAAGTAGGCTGCATTCAAGTTGAACTGTTTTAATGAGCTTTTGACATCCTGTGAACTGTGATTCTGTTGTGAGTAATAAAACACAGTCAAACGTTTCCAGCATGTCTTCTGTATTGGATGAGGGTGGAATATTTTATAATACCAACTTTAAAGCTACTTTAAAAAAAGTAAAATAAACATTATTTAACAGTAACCTCATTAAGTACAGCATTCTACGACATCTGTGGCTACTGCCTGCACTGATGAAACTATGACCTGAATATCTTTTTCAGATATGTGGTCAAAAAATAGAAAACGAGCGAACCATGAAATGATTCTGAACCTCGTCTGGGTTTAGACTGAAGTTGAAACATGCGTCCCTACTGCGGTCTTGAAGCAGGCACAGACACATCTCTCCACCCATACAAATGAGTCAAAACCACACGGGGACCAAGGTGGAGAGGAGAAAAAGAAGAAAGGTGAAAGGAAGGGAACCGAGAAACGGACAGAGAGTGAAAGAGGAAACAGTGACAGACACGGAGAGGACAGACAGGAAGGACGTGCCGACTGTCCTGTCAAAACACCAGCGAGAAACGATCTGTCCTAATGAGCTCGGCACAATGGGAGTACGGGACTGTGAATTATGCAACACGGAGCTACAGCAGAGAAACGGTGACAATGAAATACTACGAACAGGCATGTGAGGAGACCGTCGTGTAACTCTTCCCTTCACAACAGGCCTGAGGCACTGGCTGCAGAGAGATCTGGGGAACTGTGAAGCCAGAGACGCAGTTAGGTAATAATATAATATAATGCAGTGCATTAATAGGGCTGTTTTAACCATACAAATATTAGTCCATCCTCGATTTTTGTTCATTTATTCCGAGCCAGAAATAGCGTCCGTTGTGAAGAAGTGACCAAAAGCATCTGATGTGGTCAATAACTCCAGAAGAAGCAAATAAGTAAACCTCGAGTTTATCTTGGGCCAAGAAAGGTCTAACTAAAACTGTCACCATTTGATATTAAAGGTCATAAATCATCGACGTCCCGCTAAAAAAGAAAAGAAAAAAAACATGTTCTCCAATCACTTTGAAAAGAAAAATATTTCTCCATTAAACCGTGCCGAACTTGACTCTCTCTCTCTCTCTCTCTCTCTCTCTGTCAGGCCTACAGCTGCTGTGGAGTATCACAGTAGCAGTGTAACCATAGCAACACACGACACCCCGTTGATGTAGCCATGGCGACCGCGGTGCAGCCAGACTAGCATCTTGCCAGCTACTCGTTTTCCACGTCTCCGCTTCCACATCACAATAAGAGCCGGCAGCGTGGTGATGATGTCACGCAGCCTCGCTCTGCATCCAGGGGGAGGGGGGCGACCGAGTGGAGGAGGAGTGGAGGGAAAGAGGGGAGTGGAAAGAAAGAGAGGCGAGGAGAAAGGAGAGGAGAGGTGGGGGAAAAGGGTAGAGAGGGTGTGAGGGATATTTGAAACAGAAAAGACACGCACACACATAGAAACACACTGTTGTGACCCTACCTACATGTGTGTTTTACAAATGACCTATACGTTAAATCTCCTGCCGCTGCAGAGCAACGTCGAGACACAGCAGAGCACACATTCATCACCCATCAGCCGTGAACCTCCACATCCGTCATCCACCGTTGGCATGTGTACGTCTCGTCCACTGACGGTTAACACTCGCAGGGTCGGTCAGGTCTGCTCGGGACAGAGAGCCTGTTCTTATCAAATCTTATTGTGGAAGAAGTTTGCTTTAAGTCGTCGTGTTTCCATCATTCGTTACTTATATGTGCCGCATTTGCCACCTGTCAATGTGTGTGGGCGGGGCTGTGAAGTCCTGCTCCCTGACTTCCTGAGGATGGAGTGTAAGGCTACATCCACATTACATTGGGAACGCTGCCCACCCCGTTTTATTTTGGAAACTTCGGGGGAGCGTGTGTAGTATGTAGCATTATCAGCGAGCATTTTCTTCACCCCCAGAAAACAAACAAAGACTACCCAGAATACTAAAACCTCTCACTTGAGCATTTTGTGGAATAGGAGTCCTCGCTCTTTCATCAAAAGACAAATCTATGTTTTGTTTCGCGGTCCAGAGTTTCTCCAGTTGTTTTTCTGAGGGTGTTTCACCGAACCAGGAGATTTCAGTCTCTCCCTCGTTTGGAGTTATTAAATGAAAATCCTCCCTAAGGACTGCTCGTGTTTTATACCTTACACCTGTAATGAAGTTAGTGCTGCGAGGGAATACCAATGAGCGACCGTGTCCAGTCCGCTCAATCAATCATCCACACAGTGTTAAAGTCTGTGCACCATGAATCAATGCATTATCTGCCTTTTGACTCATTTAATTACCGAGACGAGTTCGGCTGAAGCGATTAAAACTATGAAATAAAAGCGAAAAAAAAGAAAGAAAAAAAACATGACCTGCTGAACTTTTCAACCAGAATGTGAGAACATACTGTGAGTGTGAAACTGTTCACCTGTTTCAGAAAGAGAAGCACTGAAAAGAAGCGACACACACCGGGGATTTGACCGATTATAATAGATTGAAGAAATTTGACATGATGAAGCTGTGAACGAAACTTTACTCATATTTTATACATAGAGCAGCGTAACTTCCAAAAGAAGCAATTTTAAAAAAAATGTGCCGACTGGCGATTTGCGGCTTTTGTTCCCACAGCTCAATTGTGAACTTTTCACTTTGCAGAGTGTGAAGCCATTAAATTCAAAGGCACTCTATCTACTTTTAAAAAAAAAAATCAAATGGCTTTATTGATTTGGCCCCGGGCGAGCTCGGCCGCCTCAAGCCGCCTCCATCCTTCCGCAGAGCGACCGCAGTCGAGCTGAAGCTGCTGAGCAGATGAACAAATATCCGCAGAGTTTTCATACGTGTTACACTGTGGAAATTAATAACTGTCAATGTGAAGGGACTCAATGTATGCGCTCCGATTCGATTATTGGCGTAAATAGTCAATTAGAATAATGAACAGTCAGGCTGCTTTTCTACAGGCCGTGAATGAGAACATGAATGAGAGCAGTGGGGCTGCGCGATATGGCCGAATCATCATCAGTCAAAATCAATAATTATAATTGACAGAAATAATTCAAGTGACAAACACTTGACGTGTAGTCAAGATAGAAGTTAATAACAAAAACATTTTACAAACCAATCATACATCCTACCTCCTCCTCACCATGTTTGCACAATGTGTAATGGATATATCGATATATTGAACTTTTGTTACTTTGCTGTTGATAAAAAATTATATTGCGATAAGTGTTGTTATTGTTTTATCACCGTCACACTAAAGCAGCAGATTTGTGTCTGTAGAGATTGTTGTGTGATACACTGACAGACTGTCTGTCGGAGTGCCACATTTGTTATCTTCAAAAAAAATATTGAACAATTCACCATGATATAATAACTCGACAGCTGCTGGATGGAGTGACATGGCACACAGTCGTGATTTTGGAGTTTCCTTTTCCATAAAAAATGACAGGATCCTGAAACTCAAGCGCAGCATCTCTAATTTTCGCCTGCGCTCTCTCCCGACTGAGACACGTCGAAATGTTTTCTAAGAAAAAAAAGAAACTATTGTGTGAAAACTGTGATTCATCTGCAACTGCTTTCCTTTTATTAACACAGAGCATTTAATGAAAATCTTTTTTTAAAGCCCCCCCCCCACACACACACACACACCTCCTGTAACATTAGTGTAGTAACTCTTCTCAGACAAAGAAGCTGGTGTACAGTAGCAGTGCAACGGTCTGATGAGCAGATTTCCACTGACACTTGATTCATGTGTTATTCATGAGCTGGGAGCTGCTCTGAATCACAGGCTGACGCAAAACACATTCAGTGGGATAACACGCACAAACACACAAACACACATGCACATGCACACAACAACACAAGCAGGGAAAGCACATTATGCAATTGAAAGGGAACTAATGTGGATCTATAGATCCCCCTATAGGTCTATAGATGATCACACTTTCTGCGTTCAAGAGTGCTCGTGTGTGTATGTGTGCGTGTGCGTGTGTGTATGTTTTATCTCCAGACACAATGGTCCCACAGAGACCCCCACGGATCCTCTGCAGCAGACCCCACAGGTGAGATAATCTGCTCTCCACTCAGCTTTTAACAGCTGTAAACCTTTTATATCTGTGAGAGCCGGAGAGAGACAGCATCCATCAACCATCTGCTCAGTCGCCCCCCCCGCCCTGCGTGGACGTCCAGATGCACACATGTCTAAAGCTTCAGATGCAAGTTACGTGTTCCACTAGACTGGACAGATGCAGATGTATGATTTCTATAAACTGAAATGATTGAAATGCACATTCGCACCCGTTTGCCACTCAAAGCAGCATGTAGCTGTTATAAAAGCAGAGAAATTCTCAATAATCCACCTGCTGCAGACAAAATGTCACAGTCATCACCAGGCTGAAGCTGACAACAGTCTGCGCATAATCCTACTTGACATGTAGTGCAACAAGTCGGAGAGAAAAGCTTGACAAAATTCTCCAGTTTTATCCATGTTCAAAACAAGGTTGATGTACACGCAGATTTCCCCGGCTCGGAGCGACGTGACATTTCAGAAAAGTGAGGTGTGCACCTCTCAAGAGCTGTGCAGCGACTGTGGGCGCCTTTTTCTTTTCTTGTAAATGCATTAGCATTCAGATAAAGTGTTCTGCGGTCAAATGTGAGCGGCTATCAGATATTTTAAATCGGGCACATGTGAGAAAACAGCAACTAAAAAAAAACACATCTTTTTTTATTTCATCCACCATGATTTCTCCATTCTCATTACAAGCTTGACACTCGCTAAATCATTTTTAAACCATGTGTCAAGGAAAAATCCGGTTGCAGCTCCTCTGACGTGAAGAGGTGCTTCTTTTATCACAGCATATTTAATATATTTAAGTTCTGGGTGGTCTATTGGACAAAATGAGCGATGTGACCATGACGGCTTACAGTAAGCAACCATGTCTAAATGAATCCTCCTTTGAACGTCAGACCCAGTGAGCGGTGTGTTGTTCTCCTCCCTGCAGCAGGGTCTCTATCACTAAATGGTGTCTCTCTCTCCTCGTCCTCCCTCCCTCCCTCCCTAAACCTCAGCTCTTGACCTTCTCCCTTGCGTTTTAACAGCGTTATTACTCCCCAGTCACCTCCCAGCGTCTCCACCAGCGGCTCTGCCCTTCAGTGTACGCGGGGCATCTCCGACAGACTCGTGTTACCTCTGCTGAGGCATGAAATTACCTCTGCAACCCCTCTACGGCTCCCTAAAAGATGTTTGACTGTTGCGGTGAGGCGGAGGCAAACACAGCGCCAATCGTCTGCGTGTAACGGCATCATCGTGTTGTTGCGTTGGCTCTGTTTTGCCACTGAGCTAATGAGAGACTGTTGAAACCTTCACAGATTCGACGGTGGGGGGGAAATGATGTGAGCGGCTGTGTGTATAAAAAAAAAGTCTGTATAAATCAGAGAGTGTAGCAGAAAACTGTGTGACACGGTAATAAACACAAAGGGCACGGGGGTCAGAGTGCTGGATGGGAATACAAAGTGTGTGAATTTGTATCCGCAGTTTATTTCGGTGGTGATGTTTCCATATCCTTAACCACCAGCTTTGAGTTGTATAAACCTTTCCATCTCAAGCAGAAGTGTAGAAAATGATCTTCCAGTTATCCGTCAGTTACCAGACCTCACCATTTATACAAGCTACCACAGTCCAGAAATACTCTCTACCATCTATGTTAACTTATTAATATCTGTATATACCGGAAACATTTTATTGCAACTCCCAAGTTTGCCACAATAGGAAAATGTAAAATGTTTCCATCCTTCAATTGTGTGTCTTTCTTTTTCTTTCCCTTTTCATTTCCCTCCCGACATTATGTATCTTTCCCTGAGCCCTTTTCATTTTGGAATAGCCCCTTCACTTTTTTTTTCCTGTGTCAGACTTTATGTTTCTTATGTTTTCCATCACTTCTGTCAGTCTTTCTCTTCTTCTCTCTCTTTTCTTTTTTAACCAGAGGCCTCGTTTGTCACTCTCATTCTAAATATACATTCCCTCTTTTGTTGTCTGTATCCTTTTCCATTCGTTGGTCAGTCTTTGTATTCCTCCTGTTTTCTCTCTGTTCATCCTCACTTCCCGTTCTCTCTCTTATTCCATTTCCACATTAGCTCATCCACCGTTTAAATATCTCCCCCTGTTATCATTTCACCCTCCTTTGACTTCCAATGTATAATACTCCCTTACAACATGCAGTGATCTGATTATGCAGCTCTGGTGGAAGCACAGTGAACCAGTTCATCATCTCACTCTTTTCCACCCTGCTCCTGCTTCTTCTTCTTCTCCAACCACAGAACATAAATAACCGTTCTTCATCCGACCGTCTTCTCTGATCCGCACATCATCTGGTTTCTGCTGTGGAGTGGGGAGGCTGGGGTTGTTATGAGGCCTGGTTTTCCCTCTGTGTTCTTCTAAGACCATCTTCGCTCTAATCAATCACTCTGACCCAGCAAAGATTAAACCCGAGCTGCTTTTGATGCTCTGACCCATTTAACGGCCCCCGTGTCCCCGCAGACAACTTACAGCTTCCTTCGTGTCCTGTCAGGCCTCAGATGGACCAGGGGGAAACAACACAAGTGTCATGACCTGCATGCTGCAGAGCAGTAGATATGGAGGGGGGGGGGGGGACTGGCCAGTGAATGATTGATACTCTGCTGTTGGGCTGAATTACATCGCTGAGATAAACCAGGTAACACCAAACAAAGGTGATAGAACTCTTCCCTTCATCCCAAACCGGAGCTTTTGACTGCGAAGGAGCAGGCGGCGGCATTTGGGGCACTAATCTGCTTTTGCACCGTCGCACTCCTGAGAGATGCTGCAACAATCCCACAATACCTTTCCATGTTTCAGGGTTATTTGTACTGCAAAGGAAAAGTGCAGCATGAATCTGTTTTTAGGAATCTTTTTTTCTGAAACACACTTGCTCATGAAATCTGGGACACCAGGAACTCATTTAGCAGCCTGAATCCAATGGTCGATCTACGGGCGACTAGTCTGCAACTATTCTGATAATCGATGAATTCATTCAGTGATTTTTTTAAAGCAAAAAGCCAAATGATGCCGGTTTAAGCCAAACCTATCCGGACACGAACAATATATAGCATTACCAGCTTAGACATTAGGCGACTATGACACAAGCTTGTAAATGATGGAAGGGAAAACCAAGCCAAAACTGCCGCATGTTCAAAGGGTTGATTGAGGCCTTAAATATTAAAATGCTGGTTTTACCCTCAAATTGTCAAACTATCTCTACAGCTTAATTGACCTTCCATTAACCCTGAATCTCTCTCTCTCTCTCTCTCTCTCTCTCTCCTCTACTCTACTCTGATGGGTTGCGGGACGCCAAATTTGCATGTGCATATTTGAATATAAAATTAATCATTAACTTGCTGCAAACTTTGCAACACATGCAAGCCAGATTAAAAGGTCAATGTAGCCATGAACATGAACAACAGAACTGTGGGCCAACGCCCTGTCTTTGCTTTTAACACACAAACACGCTCAAATACACACTACACAGTCTCCAGCTACCCTTTGCTCACATCCCTCGACTCAGTCCAAACAATGGGCAGCACTTCCTGAAAGTCAGAAATAACAGGGAACAGTTTCCTTCAGCAGCCACTGGGGTAATAGGTATAAGGAGGGGGGTGAATTTAAAAGTCCACTGACCCACGACAGGCAGACAGATGATGTGTATCACAAATCACTCACTCATCATCTCATGTAGACACTGGATGTATTACAAAAACTTAATACAGGACTCGACGTGAGTCGACGCCAAAATGATCACTACTCCTGGTTACCAGCCGGGTTGGTATTATTTTCACCCTTGTGAGTCTAAAGAGTGTGCGTGTGCACGTGTGTGCGTGTGTGTCACTGCACTATGCTTCATGACTCTGCGACACACAGTCGTGAAATTTTACAGGTGTGTAACTCAAGAATTGGAAGAGTTCTCGCACCTGATAAAAAGCAACAGTTAATCTTCGAGTTTATCTAAAACAATAAAAATGATTTCTGTGGACAGCGGTAACATGTAAATAAGTGTCTCTTTATGCGAGCTTTGGTCGAAATGAAATTGCTTTCGATAAAGGTTTTTCGAATGTCTGACGTTTATGGTTTAAGGATTCATGAGGGGCGAGGTTTGGAGTGGTGGACGCCAGAGTTTTCAGATCACCGCAAAACAGTAATTCATGTGCAGATTAGCTAAGTAACACTGTCGCAGGCGCTGGAACCAAAGTGCCGGGCTTTGCTTTGTCTGACGGTGCCACGCCTAACCATGCCGTCGCCACGTGCACACACTGTACAGTATACTGCACAGAAAGACGAGGGCATCAGCCAGCAGAGTCAAGTGTGTCGTTCACAGAGGACGGGAAGGCGGCATGGAAGAGGGAGAAAGAGAGCATGAAGGTGTCAATTTCATATTATGTATGTGTGCTCGAGGAGGCAGAGTGACCTTATCATCACACACAGAGAGAGACAGAGAGAGAGAGAGAGAGAGAGAGAGAGAGAGAGAGAGAAACTTCTCGAATGACCTTCAAGGGAAACATGGGATTAAAACACATACAGAGAGGAGAGAGAGACATGATCTACCTAAGGAAGAAGAACAGAGACTGAAAAGAACAGCCAGAGAAAAGAAAAAGAAAATGACAAACCGAATGGGAGAAAGCAGCAGTGAATAACAACATGCAGCATTTTTCTCTTCAGCCTGCAGTTACTCAAAGATATACATAGTATATATATATTTTTTTTCAATTAAAGCCTTTTTTTCCTCCTCCTACCAAGACCCCACATGGTACAGTGCCCCTTTTCTCTCTCTTTTCTCTCTCTATCTCTCTCCCTTGGTCCAACAAGGCATAACTCCCCTGTCCTCTCCCCCCTTTGTTCTCCTTTGTTAAATTTCTTTGTTTCCCCCCGTGTCTTTACCTCTGTCTTTCTCCGGGGGAATTATTCAAGCTCGGCCGACCAGCCATCCCTTGTATCCCTCCGTTTTCCCCCTAACCCTCCATCTGTCTACCTTTCCTTTTTCTTTTCACCTCTCCATCTCTCTCCATCCCTCCCTTTGTGTTTAGTCACCTGGAGGCAGTGTGGCCTCAGCTGGAATACAAGCTTTTTTTTCTGGGCAACTTCTCCGGCAGTCCGCGGAAACAAAAGGACCACCGGTGTTCAAGCTGGTGGCCCAGCAGAGGCAAACAATGGATCTCTCCGGCTTGTCACAGTTAGAGCAGCAGAAAGTTGAGATGTGAAGCATTTTTCTCTAACATGAAGACAATTGCGATTTGAGGAAAAGTGACAGGAGTCAATAACCTGCTAAAAAAAATAAAAGTAATATTGTTTAGGTTGGCAAAAATCTAAAAGACAGATGATTAATTGTGCAGCTTGACAAGCAGATGTAAAAGAATACTCTATTCACTACTACAACTACTCTCTATTTCAAATGTATACAATTTGAAAATATAATATATATATATATATAATAATAATCTAATATTTTTTTCTTGATATAAAAAAAGATATTAAATATTTTTTAAGCTGATTTGCAGATAAGATAATTTCACTATAAAATGTCCTACTTTGGCTCTGATGCAATTATTAATTCAGCAATGTCCCATCCATGTTTGTTAGTTCATCTTCATAATATCGCTGCTGATAGCTCCCTGCCCTTTTGCGAGTTGAAAATTTCAGTGAATTAAACATATGCTTTAAGGCATTTCAACAAAATTAAGAGTTTTGACACTTTTTTTTCAAATATCGGTTATCATTCTCTTAGATAAGTAATACTCGGCATCAGCCCGCAAAAAGCCTTATCGGTCGACCCCATATCATAAAGACATGAAATGGAATGTCTTCAACCTCCCGTTCCATTATCTGCCCTACACCATTCTTTCTTCCTCTGTCACTGTGATCAATCCTTTCCTCTAGCCCTCACCTTCGGATGACAAAACACCTGGAGAGGACACACCCTATCTATCCTCCCCTCGATGTCTCATAAACCTCCAGAGACACTCTTTCCCTCTCCCTCCATCTACACTTCCTAACATACATCCTTCAGTGACTGTAATCCGTCCCTGCCTTCATCAAACTCGACCTTGCCTCCTTCAAAGGTCAAACAGCTGGAACGTAGCAAATGGTTGTGGAAAGGGGAAGGGAGGATGGCAGCAGAGGAGAGGAGAGGGACAGATGAGAGGAGAAGGAGGAGGAGGAGGAAGAAGAGGGGGGAAAGAGACAAAAATGGAGAGGCGTGAGTGAGAGAGGGAGTAAAGGCTTTGGCATGGAGGAGGGAGAGGGCGGTGCGAGAGGGGGAGGAAAGGAGAAGGGAGGAGGAGGCGATGGACAGGCGAGAGAAAGAGATTGTGAAAGAGGAGGGAGCTGAGATTTAGAAAATCCTGCATCAGCATGCCTAGGGGTCTCTATGGGAGCAGCAGGGGAGGAGAGTGGTAGAGGGAGAATGGTAGGTGATAATAAATGGGGAGAAAGAGGCGGAGGGAACGAGGGAGGTGGGAGAGGTGGTGTTAGTCT
Organism: Scophthalmus maximus; assembly: GCF_022379125.1. NCBI lineage: Eukaryota > Metazoa > Chordata > Actinopteri > Pleuronectiformes > Scophthalmidae > Scophthalmus > Scophthalmus maximus. The sequence continues at coordinate 18,327,788 of NC_061517.1, read as the reverse complement.
GTCAGGGAGGGATGGGAGAAAGGGACAGAAAGAATAAAGAGGTGAGGGTACCTCTCCCTTCCTTCTCATGGTCTTTACTCGCAGCGCGGTACAACGGAGTGGTGTGTGCGTCGGTGTAAGACTGCGCTCAATATAGACGCTCTCATATGCACATTCTCAAAGGCAACGTGTAGATATAACAGTTCACAAAATACTAGCATATGGCTTCAAAGGGAACAATTATCCACAACAGTGACTGTGGGGCGGGGCAATTAATCTAAATATGGCTAAGTGCAATATCAAAACCACAGGAGCAGGTTTTAAATGTGGGTAAAATCACACCATTATAAAGGAAGTGGTGTGACCCTCACCCACAAATCACATTCCTCACAGGTAAGGGAACAATTTTGTTTCCTTAAATATACTTTTTTTTTTTATTGTATCTTTTTATATAAAATTCCCAATAAATTGGAATTTGTTTTGTTACAATAATAATAATTTACCCATCGTATCATGTGACCCTAAGCCCACTCATTACCTAAGCTAGCCTATATTTCTATCGACAGAATTAGCTCTGTCAAAGTTTTTTTTTTTTTTTTTTTTTTACATTTCTAGTTAAAATGTACCGTCTTTCATGTGTGGCGTTTCTTATTGAGATTATTGAAGCAGTTTCTCTTTCTGCAAATAAAGAATTAAGACTTGGTTCGCTTTGCACAGAGTAGACTGATCTCTCTCTCTGCAGCTCGTAGTGAAATATTGAAAGCCTGCAGCAGCAGCACAGTGAAGGTTTTAGCCAGCTTTTTAAAGAAGGTCGATACCCGTACAGACTGGAGGCTGCAGCCACAGCCTCACAATCAATAATTCACAAAGCTCCTTCGCATATGTGAATCACCAAAGGCTTCATTGTCTATGTGGTTAAAGGCCTTTCTGTCCAGTCCGTTGATCTGCTTCACACTCACTGTTTGCTTTATTGCACATATTTCATTTTGTAGTTTGAACTCTCTCTCTGCAAAATGTCACTTTCCTGTGTTTCTAATAACACCTTCATTTTTGTTTTTGTTTCAGTTTCTCACTCGTACTTGAATTCTGCTGTTTTTACTGTATATACAAAGGTATGAAAACAGACGAGGGAGACATTCCTGTGTGGATGGACCGTGCAAACACACACACACACACACACACACACACACACACACACACACACACACACACACACACACACACACACACACACACACACACACACACACACACACACACACACACACACACACACACACACACACACACACACACACACACACACAGTTCCCTGAAACATATCAGCTATGTGAAGAATTCCCCTCTCTGCAGGTTTAGCGTAACTCAACACAACAGACCCAAACACAGCTTATGCAACCACATTACTCAGGCTGTCAGCAAACAGACGCTGCTTTCAGACAGGCACTAAAGTTCGGACATTCTCCAGAACTTCACCGAGGCGGTCATGTACGGGACCTGGGTCGCTGCGGACGAAGCACCAACCCGCCACACACCCAGGTCACACTCACACACAAGAGAGGTAACAAAGCAATTATTTGTCACCTCTTCACTCGTCCACTCATCCCAGACAAGTCAGCATCGGGAAACACTGACATCCAACAAACGGCAAACTTGAAATTGTATCACGGCAACTCGCAGTCCAGCCAGACTGGAGCAGACAGACCCAGCTGCCCTGCCAGACACCCGGCCAGCCATCCAAGAAGGCCCCCACATCAGGGGCCTGGTCCTGGTCCTGGTCCTGGGCCAAGGCCGTGACCATGAGACCATCAGACATTTGGGAAAAGACACAATGAGCAGAAGCGAAAGAGAAAGAGAGAGAGAGAGGAAGGAAGGATTGAAAGATAGAGCCTCGTGTTCTGATTTTAGGACACAGGGGAGAGGTCAGTCTAGCTTTTGCTCAGAGCGAAGGGGGCAAAATCAATTTGTTTTGATTCATTCGCCGGTTTCAAAAAAGAATGCAACACAAGCCCTGTTGTGTTTGTTTTCACTTCAGCCGGCACTAACATCAAGATTCGGTCTCTCATTGCATCGCTTCACTGGCTCCACACTTCCTTCTCCGGTCCCTGGAGTGGCGGCGGAGTGGCAGAAACGGAGTCAGCACGAGATGAGAACAGAGACGGTCTCCCCGGGGGCTCCCACGCCAAGTGAGCACAGTAAACACTGTTTCCTTCAAAGGGCCAAAAGGACGACAGGCCAAACCTCAGAGACCTCAGTGTTTGGCTGGAAATTTTCCACTTAGGTCCTAAACTCAAGAGTGACACACTGACAACTCAACTTGTACTAGGTGAACTCGAGAGCCTCGCAGTGGGTGACCTCCTCCTGTGGGGGAGCAGACACACGGGACACAGTTTGGGGCGATTGGATCCTACCTTGTCTATCTCCTGCTGCAGGACCTGCTTGGCGACCTCAAGGTCCTGCAGTCGGCCCCTCAGCTCCTCGTTCTCCTTCTCCAGACGACTCCTCTTCTTCTCCACGCTGTCCAGCTGGTTGTGGAGACGGATGGACACGTCCTTCGCCACCTGGAGGAGGGTGAGGAGAGAGTGCGAGGGAAGAGTTTAGCTCAGTGCATCAGTACATTTTGAAAAGCAATTGCTTTTATTGTCCATTTTAAGAGAACGCAGACATTAGGGGGGGGGGGGGGGCATAATTAATAATTACACACACTGTTAATTGATTTCCTTTATACTGTTTGCATCAGTTCCAAAGCTTCATAAATGTGGGGATATTTTCAGATTACCTCCGGTTTTATAATAATCTGCTAATCCGACAAAGATACGTGCTGACTTCATTTTGGTTGTTCTATGTTAACATGACCCCCTTAATTCGTACAAATGAAAACTGTTGTGGCTCATGTATTCTGAGTCGCCAGTACCATTCTTCGACTTTTTAATTCTACCTCACAGTCGCAGACATCGATGCCTGGGATCAACCCGGGATAAACAAGCACACGATGCAGTGAGTTTATATTCCAGGTGACGCATGTGCATGACTCATGATTTTTCTCTCAACTGAAGTACAAACGGTGTTGCTGTGAGTAACTCCTGCGGTAAACAGATCTGAAATTCCACAGTGCCGACCACAATCGCTGTTAAACAGTCATCGGGGGATACTTCTCGAGAGATTACTTTTTATGATGCTAATCGCTGTTTGGGTTAAAGGCAGGCTCGGTTTTTCGTTTCACTTTGAGGCATCGGGAAATGTTCTAGGACTCCCGCCAGAGCATACAGCCTCAGTTAAAAGACCTTTTATTTTAGCTGAGTCTGTGAAGTGTGTGTGTGTGTGTGTGTGTGTGTGCGTGTGTGTGTGTGTGTGTGTGTGTGTGTGTGTGTATGCGTGCGTGTGTGTGAGTCAGCGGGAACTTTCTGCATGTACACACCTGTGTGCATGGGGGAGATATTTTCATCTAATAAAGCCAAGAAGATAATTAATACCACTCTGGCTGATCTTTCATACATAATATGATCTTATGAAAGTGTGTGATTACCTCGCCACCCACCCCCACCCCCGGGGGCATTTATTCATTAAAAGTTTCTAATGTCAGAAGTCAAACTAAAGTCAAGCCTCGCGATAACTGATATGAAAACTGCAGCCAAAAAAAGCAGCAGTAAAAGAGAATGATCATTTGATTTGTTGTTAGAATGCTCCAAAGCTTGTTTGTTACAGTTGTTTACTTTATTATTCATAATATGTATAAGTGTTTGGTCCATTTTAGTACCTGTATGGTAACTTCGGCACCTGGTAAAGTTGCTTTTTATGCTGCAATACATGAGGCATCAATTGTTCCTGTTCCGTGGCTGCAGCCTCTTTTCATATTTGCAATGCAAATACAGTTCAACATTGTACGACTTAAATTGAGGATGAAAGACTCACAAATATTCAAATAATGCATTGAAGTTTTCACAAACACTGTATTTGACCTAAAATTTGGATTATTTTCTATATAACTGATGGATTATGTGATCCCCAAAGTGCCAGAAAAAAAACAACAACAATAACGTTCATCATTTTACAATGATGACGACAAAGAAAAGCAACAAATTATAACATTTGAGAAGTTGAAACCGGGTGATTGCGAGCATTTTACTTGACAAGTGAATTTGAAAGTAGCAGGAGATTAATGTCCAATCAATCAATTAAACAATTAATCAGCTCCATTCATTTTACAGTTTCAGCTCTTTATGGCAATCGTAATTTTCTTTGGCAGTTTCATTAAAAACGACTTTGGTATGTTTAATGTGACTCCATGTGACAAAGTATATATATATATATATATATATATATATATATATATATATATATATATATATATATATATATATATATATATATATCTCAATGTTGGCATGCAACAACATGATGTATTCAACTTTGTGGTTATGAAAAACCGCAGCATCAGTGCATTCTATTGAAAAGAAATTGTTAATTTAAGAGCTAATTTGCTGAAATAGATTTGTCCATTTGAACTCAAACTGATTGCCTGGTACTGCACGGTGGTGTAGCACCTTCGCCTCACAGCAAGAAGGTTCTGGGTTCGAATCCCGGTTCAACCAGGGCCTTTCTGTGTGGAGTTTGCATGTTCTCCCCGTGTATGCGTGGGTTCTCTCTGGGTTCTCCGGCTTCCTCCCACAGTCCAAAGACATGCAGAATGGGGTTAGGTTCATTGGAGACTCTAAATTGACCATAGGTGTGAATGTGAGAGTGAATGTTATCCGTCTCTGTATGTTGCCCTGTGATAGGCTGGCGTCCTGTCCAGGGTGTACCCCGCCTCTCGCCCAATGTTAGCTGGGATTGGCTCCAGCGACCCCCCCCCCGCGACCCTTAAATGGATAAAGCGGTAGACGATGAATGAATGATTGCCTGGTTCAATTGAAACTATGAACTGTGTGTTTTCATTCTAAAAAGGCTGTATTAGCTTTAATGATTCTATATGGCTACATCCGCTTTCAGAGAAATAACCCTTATATTAAATCACTCAGTTTCTCATGAAGGTACTTAGTGCCTCTAATGATTTTATCTAGTGGGATGGTAGGGGTGTTTGGTATCTGATGATTTAAGACTTGCGTTGATAGGTTTTTTTTAATTAGAGAGTGTAGGCTTTGTTATTCACCAGCATTTTCTGAGATAAGAACTATGGATTTTGTAATTTTTTCAATCTAAAATGTGTTAGATCTATACGCACAAACAGTTGTGGCATTGGACACATGGGTCCATTCAAGTCCGACTTGAGTTATTTAATAATGAAAAAATGTTAATGTTAACAATGTTAATTTGGGTCGCTGCATATCATATCGTATATTTTCTTCACAGTTTAAAAGGGACAGCTGAATAGTAACTGCAGCTCTGGCGTAATCACCATAATTAATACTTTCACAACTCGTAATTATATGTGAGCGGTTGTGCTGCATTTGTCTGGTGTCTGTTTGATTCACAATAGCACAATTTGTGTTTCACTATTCATCTGCCAAATCTCTCCAAACACAATTTGTAATTCTGTGTATTTATTGTGTGCCCATGTATGTGTGTGTGTGTGTGTGTGTGTCTGTGTGTTTGAACCTCTGCCACTGTGCAGCTGAGTTCCACAATGCCTCTCTGTACTGCCCACTCTCATTCTATTCAATCTCTCCCTGAGCTCCACCACGCTCCAATTCATGTTTTAATATGTTGGGGGTGTGTGTGTGTGTCTCTGTACACCTCCTGTACTGATCTCTGTCAGATTCCCTCTTGTTTACGTTCCTAATAGTTCCCCTTGTATTCTATTTCTATTCTATTACTGTCCTCCATCTCTTTTATCTCTCCTCCCACTCACTCTCTAATAAATGTTTACCTCTAATAGTTACGTATAACAATCCAAAATGTATAAAACATAGCTTAGGTTAAAAGGTGTATACATGAAAATATTGACCAACCCTCCTAACGGCACTAGCAGTCAAATCCAACTGCAGGATCAGCGTCCCGCCTGAATCACCAGCCACCAATTTACATACTGAAGAGTGAAGACCTGGAGTGTATGTGGTTGATGCAACACTCACACAATCATCGCAGAGGAGTTTACACCTCAGAGGTACAGTACACAGCCTTAATGTGTGGGCTGAAAGCTCCGGGAGCTGTATGTGGATTGAATCGGACAGAAACTGTGATTGATTAACACTGTGTGCTCAATTTTGTTCGCTGCATCAATACTGTAAAAAGAAAACAGCTTTTAATAAAGGGTGTTTTCACCCCTGCTGTTTTATTGGCTTCTGTTTCTCCTCATTTATCTTCCTCTTCTCCTCCTCTTCATCTCTTTTCGACCCCCTCTACTCAATTCTATAATGTTCTCCTCTTCAGCCTTTGACTCTTGAAAAATGCAGCGTTGTTGTTCTATGTTGAAGGGAAACGTGAAGGAATTTGACGCCATTGAAGCTGTAGTGTTTTACCCAGGCAACAGATCTATAGGATGTAATTAGGATTCTCTCAGGGTGCTTGGTGAGAGAGTGTGTGTGTACTTGTGTGCAACACAGGGAGTCCCTTTACTCACACAATGCAAAACAAAAACACACACACACACTAGCCACAGGGCAAACAGCAATATCATTCAGGAACTGGCAGTTTGTTATCAAAAGGAGTTTTGCATTTACACGGCATGTGGTTGTGGGTTTGACTGCATTCGACAAACAGAGCCTTGTTCCTCCTGTTATCCAGTCTGTCTGCTCTTCAACTCAACACACACGCACGCGCACACACGCACACGCACACTTGCACACACACACACACTCTGCTGGCTGAATGTTAAATCTCTCTGATAAAATCTACTGGAAGAGATGTTGTTAGAGAGATGACCGTTATGGAAACACAAAGCAGTGTGTGTGTGTGTGTGTGTGTGTGTGTGTATGTGTGAGTGTGTGTGTGTGTGTGTGTGTGCACGTGTGTGTGTGTGTGTGTGAGCGATTGGTGTCATGAAACCAAGTGTATATGTCTGAAAGTAATTTCCATAATGGAAGATATCCTCTATATAGATTATCTATCTATATAGATAGATAATCTTGAGCGGCCCACAGATGAGTCGTCGGCCCACATCCCCTCACGTGCGGTGAGTCTGTCCTGTTCAGGAGCAGTGGGTGGCAACAGTACGCGCCTGGGGGACACCTCCGGTCTTGCCCCTGAGCGGTGACAGAAGTATACTCCTAACATTCTACTGAAACATTCATGTCCTTCGGTGTGGGAGGAAACATGGCAACCTGAGAAGGGCCTTGGTCTGCCCTGCTGAGGGACCTTCTTGCTGTGAGGCAAAAGCACCAAACAGAGTCACTTCGCTTGAAATTAAGTTATTATGCTGCTACCACTTCAACGCACAGCAGCAAGTCCTTCCTTTTTTACCCTTTTTTTTTAACACAGTTTGTGTCTGAAAGCATTTCTGGCGATTGCACCATGGCAGTATTTTTTGATTAACGAAGAACAGAAACCTTTTAATCTTGGAACCACAACCTTATTTATGGGAGCGCTTTCACTTTGCTTTTTGTTGAGTATTTAAGCTTCCTGCAGGGGTTTAGTCATTCTGTTGTAATATAAAATAGACAACTATTCATAATTGTGCAAAATCTGACAAAATCACTAATTCAATCTGCAGTTCCTCAGCGGAAGATGCAGCTAGAGGAGTTAAGCCTGTCGTCTATCAAATCACAAATTACTGTGGTTTCATGTTGGGGAACATTGATTCCACTGAAACTGAAACATCTGAGGTGTTACAGGCCTCAACCTTGGAGGTGACAATATACATGTATATATTTATTTTTTTAATGAAAATGTGCCTACAAATTTAGTCTCTGTGCAGAATTATCGACTGGATAGTGATTAGTTGAAGCCATCGTCAGTTTATCATAGAAAATAATATTGCAGAATCAGCTGGTAGCTGCTCCGAGAGATATTAAGTGTCATTGAAAAACGTGAACCCTTTTTTTCCACAGTCACAAGGGTGATCCTTAAGCAGCTGACAAACACACGCAGGCTGCTGCTTTGTCTCCATCTGGTTTCATTACTAATCCGACATGTTTCACGACATGTTTACTTTTCTGTTGCAACACATTCTTTTCGATCAATAACGAATTAACCAATCAGACAGCCATACTTAACAAGATAAAGGACCAGCTGTTTATGTACAGTGAAGTAATTCTTTGTATTTTTTACTCAAGTAGTAGTAAAAAAAATATCACTCAAATGTACTAAAATAACTGTCTGTAGTAACATATTTCAAACCTTTTCTACTGTAACATCCTCCATGGTTCTATATATCGGAGGGTTTTAAATTCCTGGGAATCATTAGCTCCTGATCTTTGTGGAGAAGGAAGACTACTCTCCATCCCTGTACAGAACTTGTAAATAGTCCCAAGGATTCTTTTTTTTTCATTGAGGATGTTTTTCTCATTTTATTCTTTTTTTGATACATTGAACAAACCAATGCTAACTTATCATTGTCTATTTATCATCTTCAAATGATCAATATTTGTATTTCCTTATGGGTGATTATTCTGACCTAAAGCATAAAGTGGTAGTTTTGCTGAAGAGATACGATGATTATGCAGACAAACACATTTAACCCATGTATACAATAATTAATGACACCTTAGAAGGCAAACACATTTTGAATTCTCATCTCTTTCAATGTGCATCTGCATTGTGTTTGCCCTGCAGAAGCCTCAAATTGCATCAGTTCATCACAGCTCTGTATTTTGTATAAGCGCTGTCATCGCTGCAGCCCAAACGAATCACTTTACTAACTCAATTACAATGTGTCAAATGCGTATCAGCATCCATTGAATCTCCATATCGTAATTTAAGATTTGCGATTTAAAAATTTTAAAAGAATAAGAACAGAAAGAACATCATTACAGCATTCCAAATCGGCAGTCGTCCTGGTGTGCATGTTTAGTGTTAATGCGGTCAACCTTTTTGACATTCGTTCAAAAGGCGTCTCAACGGGCGCTTAGAGAACGTTACATCACAAGTAATCTGCTTCGTGTCTATATATAAAGCCATTATGTGGGAAAAAGAGAGAGAGAGACAGAGAGAGAGCTAGTGGCGTGACAGCTGTTCCAGTACGGGATGAGATCCATCTATCTTTGGAGAGAGAGAGAGAGAGGGAGGGAGGGCGGGAAGGAGGTAAGTGACAGCGAGTGATGGAATGTGATGCATTTCCACAATCCTTGGCATGTTGTCTGGCAGTTGGAAAAGTGTGATCTCCCTTCCACTATCATCAACCATTGTCGATCCATCCATCTATTCATGCATACATATATAAAGACATCTATCCAGTGGTGTAATACAATACTTTATATGATAGTTGCAGTATTTGCAATTGCTGTATTACTTGACAGTACCAATTACTCTCTCAATGAGAGAAAACAATAAAACGTAAGATGGTTGTGGAAACAATGCCATAACTTCCAGTGAGAACTTCAGAATACTTATTTTGTCGGCCTGCAGTCCTGAACAAAACATATTCAATATCCATTTATATAAAACTGACAAAAGCAGCAAATGGTCTCATCAGAGGAGCTGGAAATGGTAAATGTTTTGCCTTTTTGATTGACTTATGACTCAAAGGATTCAATGACTGTCTGGGCTAGTCAAGGTCAAGTTCTGAAGTTCCCTTCAAACTGAAATTGTGTTCACTTGCGATCTAATAAGAGTGATGCCCAAAGCCAAAGGGTGCGTTATTGTCCAACTACATTATTTTGTGGAAGTTACAAGTTATCTTACAAAAATGGCTGTTCGGGACTGAAACGTCTTCCCTGTGGGAGCCAAGATGTTCAGAGAGACAGCAGCAGCTCTTTCCCACTCTGTATTTAGTTTGGGGAAGTTCACACTCTCAAAACTCCAGTAAAACTTGTGTATAATAATAGTGCATTAATCAAACCACTGAGTCGGAGTGTTTTTCTCAGGCTTATGTTTTGCACATATAACATTCTAATTATATTTAAGAAATAAAAACATAGAAATAATGATATAAATCATCCACACAAACATTGTTATACGTCTACAACTTTGTTTTGTACTGACAGAAAATAGATAATCCTTTGCCAGAGCTCGCAGAGAAAATGCATCATCATCTTTGCCACACACACACACACACACACACACACACACACACACACACACACACACACACACACACACACACACACACACACACACACACACACACACACACACACACACACACACACACACACACACACACACACACACACACACACACACACACACGGAAACCACAGTTCCTACTGTCAGCAGGGGGGTAAACTCGCATGGAGTCAGTTCTTCCAACAGCATGCATGACACATGGTCCATAAGTGGGGGCTTGGATCTGTGTGTGTGTGTGTGTGTGCGCGCACGCGTGAGGTGTGGGGGTTACTTAACATATGGAGATGTGGGATGAGGCTGGGTACTGGCCTCGATGAGTGTATACCAGATACTGCTCTGATCAAATGAGTGTGTGTGTGGGTGTGTGTGTGTGTGTGTGTGTGTGTGTGTATGCGCACGCGAGGATAAGACCTTCAGAGTCAGGACACTCATTGCCCTTTGAGTGTTAACACGTAGTTCTCATGGTTTTATACAGTATTATTGAGTCAAGTATTATCTCAGTTAGGCTCCTGGCAACTATGAGTCTGTGAGGGAGCAAGACAGGAGGACGGTTCTAGAGTGAAGCAAAGAGTGTAGAGACATATGCTGTGTAAATATTATACATAGCACTGTAAAGATGTCAACAGTAGTCAGTGGTCTCTCCTTATTTGGACAACCAGGAACCAGAGTGAAGACTCCCCTACTGTTTTGCATTCTGAGCTGTGCTATGCTAAACACCTCTTGAGTCAACTCTGTGCTGAAGGAAAAGATACTTCTGATCTGACACCTGATTAACAGCGACACATATTCTCCAAATTGTTCGAGCGTGCCTTTAAAAAGTTCAGTTCAGTCAAATAACAATTAAACATATTTTCTCACTTGTCATCTAGATGCTTTTGGTTTTGTATGCCAATATTTTGTGACACTTTCCACTGAAAATATTTTAGTGTAGTATATACACATTAAATCCAAGAGAGCAACACAGCTTTCTCTTTCCTCACTTTCAGTTTTTTTGGAGACTATGTCTATCAACATGGCTGGAAACCAGCTTAAATAGAAAAAAAAATTTCCTTAAGTTTCCTTTACTAATTAGTAAAAAGAAATCCTCAACATGCTGAATATATTAAGTGTTATTGTCCTGATATTTACAGATGAAAATCCAGATGAAAAGACCTACAGTTCAGAAGTGTCAGACAGTTTATATAGTCGGCCCCTTATGGAAAACGCAGGACTGCGGTGTTGACATCATGAGAATCCTAACAACTATTTCCTCTGTGCATGAGTGTGTGTGTGTGTGTGTGTCCAGATGTCTATGGCCTGTGGGAATGAGAGCAGTGTGTGAGTGGGACAGGAAATGACATCAGTGATTCTCATGGACATTCTGATGGATATACACCCCATGAACTCCTCCAAACACACACATACACACACACTCGCACAGTCACATGCAAGATGAAACTCACAAGATGTCGCGGACAAGAGCATGTGACAAAAAATTTTCACAGACAAACACAATTACAGAGACACTTTTTTCTGTTTCACCCTTTACTTCATGTCTCATTCTGTCTTTTCTTCATCTGTGTGTAAATATATATATATAACTCTCGCTAAAGGAGCACCCAAGGCCACGAGAACAGTGTGACAGAGAGACAGGAGGTGGAGAGGACACACCCATACGCGCAAGTGTGTGTGCACATTTGTGTGCGTTTGCATGTGAGTGAGTCATCAAATTATGCCCTTAAAAGTATCAACAGCAGTTAAGCCAGTTACTGTTGTAAAGCTTCTCAGCTCAGAGACAAGTTCAGCAAGTCAAGGTCAAGTTGGACTCACACACACACTGGGAATGTCCAAGAGTGACACTTCAAATCAAGACAAACTGACTGTAACCAACTCGCCCCAACTGTGACATGAAACATTGTCTTATTCGTGCTGATTGCAAAAGGAGTGGATTTATTATAAAGTCTGACAGTCAGTGTCATCAAGCAGCAGTTAAAATGCAACCTTTGTGTGTGTGTGTGACGACATAAAATTAAGGGGTCGACCGATGATGGGTATCAGCCATTTTTTAAGCCGATTTGCCGATGTGCTACTTTGGCTCTGGTGATGGCAGTGATTTCCTTTTTTTGTATTGTTTGATTTTAACCAAAGAATGATCTCATGACTCACAGGTAGGACATAACAAGCTTAAGAAGCTGAGAGAGCATCATCTGTTAAATGTTAACAGTTGGTAAGTTGAGGCAGAGGGACATTGAATTAATGTTTACATTCAATTTAAATAGCTTAGTGCTGTTTAATGGTGCAATACACAGTTTGATCAATCATAATTCTCTTTATGTGACTGTGTTATAGATACAGGAGGAATACACTGAGCTTTAAACAGTCTGACCTGCTGGACATATCACATATTAAATGATCAAAACATTGACACCAACATAATACACTCTTCTGATAGATACAAATGTATCTATCAAATGTTTCATGCTAAGACTTTAGCGTGAAGCTGTGGTGATGATCAGGGTGAGCATTATAGCAATCAACTATTATTTCTTAATTATTGCCTGCAGTTACATCACCGGATCAACGGTTATGTAGATATTTAAGAACAAATAAGTCTTTTAATCCGTATTTTGAGTGAACCTTATGCAAATTTGCATCTTTAAGACTGTTATGAGCTACAGCACTAGCGTTTAACACCACAGCAAATGGTATCTTGTGAACTAACGGATGATTTTGTTTTTCTGTGACTAAATAGCTAAGTTGGACAGTTTTCCTGGTGTGTTCTTGAAATGTAGCTTCTCTCACGTACTTTAGAAATCAGACGCTTTGACAGCTGCTACGCTCGAGTATTAGTACTTGAGTTTACAGACGGTCAGGCTGCTCAACTTTTTATATTCTGTGCTTTTTTTTTTTAACTGCTGTTATAGTGATTTTCCAGTAGAGCTGAATCAGTGTTGAGTCACAGAGGCAGGAGTGAGGGTCTGTTTTTATAAGGCTAAATGATAAAGCTACCAGGATAAACAGAGGAGTGACTGTGGGAGGCTGGCAAAAGAGAAGCTTAGCATGAGCTTAACACACACATGCACAAACACGCACGCACACACACAAACACGCACGCGCACACACAAACACGCACGCGCACACACACGCACGCACACACACACACACACACACACACACACACACACACACACACACACACACGCGCACACACACACACACACGCGGCATTCTGTAACTCGAACCGCCATCTGAGGGTTTGACCCTGTCGGCAAGAAGACACAATAAGCCATGTGTGGAGGGAGACAGTGAGGGTCAGGTTTGTCTCCTTGCAGTGTGTTGTTTTGTTTTTTCAGTTTCCTGAAATGATCTCTCTTTTGCTAATGCAGCTGGCAGATGCAGACTTGTTTTTTCTCAAGCCGTTTCTTTCTGTTTTCCTTGATTTTTGTACCCTTTTTGTACTTCTCTCGTCAAGTCTTTTTGTTTTCTGTTTTCCTCCAGTCACATCATCCCACTGTTGATTGGCTTTTTTTGAATTTTCAAACGGTGACCACACCCTCTTTTTTTTCTCCCCCTTTCAGTCTCGACACACTCTCTCAGACACAGGATGCACGCTCATCCGTTTCTCCTCCCTCCTTCCATCCTTCCATCCGTCCACCCCTTCCTTCCAAAACAACCAGATGGTGAGACAGCGGTAAAGAGAGACAGACAGCGACAGCAGGCGAAGAGCCCTCTCTCGCACACACACTCTCTTAGAGCGTATAAAGGCCTCATTGTATCCTCCATCACATGGAAAACGTTGGAGGAACTCCGCGAATTTGACAGTGTTTCCACAGTGTAGGGTCAGTGTGACAAAAGACAAAAAGAAACACACATGCACACACACACACAGAAGCTTTACTCTGAACTCAGTGCGTTTGTATGAAAATGGCCTTCATCAAGGATTCCGAGGGGACTGCGAGGACTGGTGTGTATGTAGACTGTGAGGGACATTAAGTGTGTGTGTGTTTGTTCAAGAAACATTTGCTTGCTGTGTATATGTGAAGCTAATCTTTTGTGGGGGTTTCTTGAGTGAGCGAATGATCGATCTTCGACCGATGCTCCATTAATGTGGCGTTCAGTGTTTCCAAGTTACTGTGACAATTGGCCCACATTTAGCCTACTGTATATTTTAAACAGGGAAATTCCTTAGAGAAATTAGAGGAAGCCCGACCTCTCCACTGTCTTGTGACAAAATACATAAACAAAATCAAAAGAGCAAGTAGAAGCAACTATTTGGACAACATTGGTTGTCTTTTTTTTCCCCCTGCTGCGTCTGACTTAAGTCTGGTCGTGTCACTACTGACACATAAGATTTTTTTTACCATCCAGTTCATTTCCGCTAGCTGTCAGGCTTGCTAGTTAACCAACTAGAGAAGTAATAATGCACTAAGCCCCCCAGGTAGGAACACAAATTCAGGGTTTGTTGTTTCAATCTTTTTTAAACACAATTGGGATGAAAATATAAAATGAGGTGTAATAGGAAGCTTTTACACAAGCAGATCTTTATAAACGCATAACTCAATGTTAAAAAAAAGCTCCTGTCTCCTTTTGGAAAGATGAAGAACAAATATCTATATTTGAACATTTCTATGATTCCAGAAGGACAAATATTTTTTTAGCAGAAGCTGAACTAGCTTGCTGTCTACTCACCTTTGAGAACAGTTGGGTTTTTCGTTTTGATGTTTGTGTTTTTATTGTTATAGTGTGTTTGTTGTTCATTTAGAGACTAGAGGCAAAAACAAGATAACTTACTATGTCATGGCTCCATTTAGAAAATAAATCAACTTCAGACCAACACCAGTGGTCTAGCTAGCAGCCACACCATAACATCTTATTGCATGAACCTCACTTTGCTGCCTGTTACGTGTAATAAACTTTTATATGAAGACAGTTTGTCTCCAGCTGTGACACACGTAAATATTTCACACAGAGGACACTCACTTTGACGTCTTGCTCCAGCGTTCGTATTAGTTCTCCGTCCACCTGCCCTGTCTGAGCCACGCGGAGAGAGCGCCGCTCTGCCTTCCTGAGCCGGTATTGCAGGATGCGGCAGGTCTTGTTTGCCTGAAAATCAAACATCGTAAGGCTCGGGGATCTTATTAAACTATCTTTGTTGCTTCATTTTACGTTATCGTTTGCCTTGCAGCAGCCATTAAAATACACGAGAAGACATGTAGTAAACAAACAAATAAAACAGTAGAGCAAGATTTTTGTTCGGAGCAGCTTGAGCCCTATGTGTTGTGAATGAAAAACTGAAATTCTTCCTTTAAAGTCACCTTGAAGATCCAAAGCGTACCTGGCTTTACGTGTAGCACCTCCTGCATGAAATCATGAGGTGCTACACAGATCAAAAAAAAAAAAATGTAATCCCAGATTCAATAAAAAAGATTGTGGTCACGAACCTGCTCCAGCTGTTGCCGTAGCTCCTGCAGCTGGTAGACGTCGTCTTCCATGTACATGTCCCTCATCTCCAGCATCTCAGACCTCAGCTCCTCCATCTCGTCCTGGACACAGTCACGACAAAAGAGAGTGCATGAGGACGTCATATACAATAAATGCTGACGGCACAGATATACAAGAGCCAAAAAACAGGTCCTTTAATGTTTGATAGCAGTCATTCTTGCAGGTCAATCCATCCCATCGATCACTGGCTCACTGCCATTAACATTTCCACATCTTTATCATCCGCGTCACCAGGATAACCATTACAACAATTAGTGTCCTCGAAGTGCTATGTAATATTCTCTCAAGTCACATACAGGCGTCATCAGAAATGGACATCTACATGTGGTAAGGAGTACCGAGTAATATGATATGACACTGTATTGATTCACCTTTCTCTCTCGTACCCAGGAGGTAGCACAAATGAGGTCAAAGGTCAGGGTCAGGCAGTTAGAACAGATAATATTACCTTGAAGGAAGATAACAGTCAATGTAGGGAAATGCAGTCTTTTTAGAGAAAAGGAAATTCCTATACTGAAGTTGACATTTAAAATACCACTCAAAATATGCCAATGAATCCGTATGATTAATTTACACAAATTTAATTTTTTTAGAGAGGTTATCTACCTCTCAATTAGACATAATGGAGATAAGTAATTCATTTCAGCTTGAGGGCATGAATTGCATCATCCCTCTGGATCCTTTTAAAGGTGCAGCTCTTTCCTTTGCGTGTGTCAGCAAGGAAATTAAGATTCCCCCTTCGGAAGAAGTCTGGGTCACGGGGCCTTGTGGGACAGTGAGAGACGTGTTACACAGTGGCGTGCCTTTGTGTGTGTGTGTGTGTGTGTGTGGATGTGTGTGTGCATGTGCGTGTGTGTTGTATGGGGATAGTAAAAGGAGTACAACTGGCTGCAGTAGTAGTGCCGTCATAATTTACTTTAGTGGAAAATGTGGGTCAGCCTCTGCAGAGCTCGGACTGTAGCAACAACAATGTGTGCGTGTGTGTGTGTGTGTGTGTCATAAGAAAGAAAGTGAGACAGGGAACAACAATGGTTTAGGGTGTGTCCATGTCTCCCTCAGAATAAACAGTTTGTGTAGGAGTGTGGATGATGAACATGTAAACGATTAAGGTACAGTGTCTGTGTGTGTGTGTGTAATATTGAGAAAGACATTTGTTGATCAAGCAGACAAGCCTGCAGCACAACACTGACTACTGTGTTACACATCTGCAACACAAAGAAAGAAAAACAGGGGGACATGGGAAAAACAGAGCATAAAATACATTGTATCCTCACAGTCACATCTCTCTGACAACAGAGAGATGTGACTGTGAGGACACAAAGCGAGGGAATCACAAGTTAATGTGGCGAGAGACTGCAAGACACGCAGGCGCTCAGCTGACCTTCTTTTCACAGCTAACTAAAGTAGAAGAGGAAAAGAAGGTTCGTATCATGTGAACCACCAGCCGGTCAGGTCGGGAGAAAGAATCCGCCAGATGTCAGAATTCAGTGAGCCAGATGAGATAATGTTGGAAATAAGAGCTCATGCACATCTGCTGTGTTTTTTCTTTTTCTTCCAATGTGTTTTGCTGTTAATGAGTGAAAGGAAGGACAAAATGACGAGGCGTGCTCTTAACATGCAACAAGGACACACAAACTTCCCAGATGTGTTCATTGCTGTGATTGGACCGTTGGAAACTTGCTTTGATGACGTCATCATTGGACACTTGCTGTACAGGATGTTTGCAGCGCTTGCGCAGCTCTTTTAGCCAAACGCCTGCTTATTTTGACGCCAAGATTAACTTCTGATGATACCGTATCTCAGAAATTATTGAGAATATTAACAACGTTCGATGACACAAATATGCTTGTTTTCGCCATTAGAGTTAGGACCATGAAGACTCATTCTTCAGCCAATAAGCCAGAGACTGTTAGCTTAGCTTAACGCAAAGAGTGGAAGCAGAGGGTACGAGCCGACCCGGCTCTGTCCAAAAATAACAATATACAGCTACCTACAACGTCTAAATCTCAATAGTAGTCAGTTATAATAATAGCTACTGCACGAAATAATTTTGAGCACTGGACAGAACCAGCCTGGCTGTTTCCCCTCTGTTTCCTCTATTTTAGCATCAGAATTTCAAAGTATTTTTTTAAGGTGAGTTTATTAAATGGGTACTGTAACATCATTTATAGAGATCACAGAAATACCTCAGTACATTCACCTTTAAATGTTGTACTGTAGATTGCTAAAATTCTATGACCAAAGCAATTCTTTGCAGTGTAAAATTCATCTGAATATTAAGGTAGAAGAGTAAGCAGGCAGTAACAGTCGTCTATGTATCTATACAAGGCTGCGCAGATGCTGGGCGGTTATCTTAAATTGCAGTCACAGGACAGACATTCCAGACAAATCAGGTCCACAAAACTCGATCTGGTTCAGCTCTAACGCAGCTCTGCGGTCGAGGCCTACGTGTACTGAGACCTAAAGACATAATTAATGAGATTTGAAGAGCTGCTGGTTGTGAACAGCTGCAGCGGCAAAGAGTACACACATAAATACGCAGTGCGTGAGCCTATAGGGGAAGACGGACGGGCCGGGGGGATTACGGTATCCACCGAAAGACAAGGAGGAGGAGCACTGAGGGCAGAAACTGAGATGGAAATTGGAAAGTGAGAATTACATTGGGAATTTAGAAAAAGAGATTGAGAGAGAGTCTGACGCCCGAGCAGCGTGTTGCTGATTACAAACCAGGTGTTCGACCTCACAGCTGCAACAACCACACTTCACGGCAGGGGCCTCCCATAAGGCTTTGGGGTGGTCTAATGAGCACCGCAGCTCTGTTGCATGCCCGCCTTTATTTTGAGTCAACAGCACGCGATGGCAAATGTGCACCAAAGAGGATTCGCATGAACAAAACACAACAGGAAGATCTTTCTGGCCATAGTTAAAATAAAGAGGGAGAAGATACTGCTCGGTTTTATGGCGACACCACATGCACTCAAGATTAGGGATCTGAATGATTCTTTCATTAACCAATTAATGAATTTTCGCATTCAATCAATAGTTGGCTCTGTAAAAACACCAGAAAACTGTGAAGAAATTACCATCACAGTTTCCTCCAGCCCAAGGTAAAATCTTCAAATGTCTTATTTGTCTGACCAGCAGATCAATACTGAAAATGAATCACTTCATTTGAACTAGGGACATGTATAACACAAGAGAATTCACACATTTAGGAGCCCGGAACCATCAAATGTGGTTCTTCAAATTGCACATTTTGTTTGATCAAGCTGTCCAAAGTCAGAGCTATTCGACTTCCTGTGATATAAATTGTTGATTTGTTTTGAATTTCAGCATGAAAAACATGACAAAAATGATGACATAATCATCTAAATTACTTTTGAAACCCGGAGAGAGAAGGTAGGTAAACGGGATTAAATGCTTTTCTCACATGGTCCCTCGCAAATAAATATTAAACTATGTGCGCAATTCGTTTACAGTATGTCCATATGCATCATGTTTTGTGTTTATAGGAGCAGCAGGTCGGCGGCGGCTGTGCTGAGGAATTGTTTCAAATACACAATGGAAAAAAAAGGTGGTGACCATGACCAACAACCAACAGTAAAACAAAAGTCAAAACTCTCCAACACAGTTGCAGAGCTCCGTGGGAAAAGAGCGGGTGGCCCTCCTGTAGGGGTGAGTGCTGTGGATCAATCACCTTCCGCAATCAATCTCTGACAATTATTGGCTTGTCTGGCCGCTGCCGGTTAGTGCTTAGGTACATGCTAATGTAATTGATCGCTCCTAATCAATCACTCTTGCAGGCAGCATGGATATGCCTGACCGGTGGATCGGCGCGTATCCCCTTTCGCCGCCTGCAGACACGAGGCCGCTGAGAAGATGCCTTCGGTAGCAAGAGTCTACTGACACACAATCCCACCGTGGCGATGCAGCGATGACAGTCTATTGTTTCGGTGCCGCCGTTGCCAGTGGTACATCAGAAGCGAAATTTCAGTAGAAGCAGAAAGTCAGGACCCACGTTTCCTTGAGTATTTTGCCCTCGTCGAGGTGGAGAAGACTCAACACCCAGGACACTGCAGCAGATCTCCACTAACCCACTGCCAGTCAAATCACTCGGGCCGAATTAGCGGCAAGGGCAGATTTCACTGCATTCTCCAGATGCAGACAACCCCTCAGGCTGCTGAATGATATGACATCCTCTGCTCCATCATGTGAGCAGATGGAAAAACGACAACAACAAAAGACGACTGGCAAATGATGCCGGAGAGCCAAACAGCGTCTGACCATAAATGACCACGTCCGCATTATATCCAGGTCTTTACAGCGTTTCACACTTTGTCTGCTGATACTCAGCATGAAGCAGCGTCATTCTGTGGCTACTGGGGGAGCAGACTCTCTCTATTCATGACATCTTCCCTGTAGTGAGTGTAGGGCTTGGACGGCGTCCAAAGGACTCTTCACGCACTGGCAGACGAGACGGAGTGAACTGGTGCATACAACTATCTGGCTTTGCATAATAGAGATGAAAAAAACAGTGATAGGGGTATTGATCATTATATATATATATAGATGCTGTCAGGCATCAAACACATGTCCCTGGTGCAGAATCCTATAGTCTATTTGAATTGATCCGGGGAAGCACTTGCAAGAAAGTTAAAATCACGACATTCATATTTGGACTTACTTTGAGGTAATCGTTCTCGGACCTCAGCTCCTCTATTTCCCTCACAAACTCCTCGTGCATCCCGTCCACGAACTCCTCCGTGAGGTCGGAGAAAGCCAGAGAGGTGCTCGCCGGCACCCTGCTGTCAAACGAGGTGACCGAGCGCTCCTCGCCGGGGGATATGCTCCCTTCCCCGGTCTCCGCGCCCAGGGAGAGCCGGTCCTTCTCCGCGGAGGACCAGGCGGTCTTGGCGGCGGCGTGTTGGCCAACTCTGTCCGGCAACGCGCCGTTCCGCAGCGGCCTGTCTCCGTCCGGCCCGCCGCCGCCGCCGCCGCGGCTGCTCCTCGACTCCGCGTCGCTGCTCGCCGCGTCCGTGGAGTGCTTGTTTTCCTCAGAGGCGCAGTCCGACAGCTCGGAGCTGCTGTCGGTCGGGGAGAGCTTCCCCGCGGCGCAGCCCGAGTCCTTGGACAAATCGTCGGATCCTATGCTGGCGTCCGACACCTTCCTCCGGCCGCCGGTGCCTTTGGCCGCCGGGGACTTGGACAACGCGGCGGAGGAGGAGGGTTTGCCCGCCGGTTTGCCACCGCCGCTCCTCTCCGCCCTGCCGTCCTTTACGGCCAGACCTCCCGCGGGGCTGCGCCTGGAAACGCGGCTGCCCAGGTGGATGGCTCCGGGCTTGACGCTCAGGGTCGGCGTTCCAATGCCGCCGCGGATCTTGGTGAGCGACCACCCGGGTACGTCCTTCGGTCTGGCCGGCGACGGGGCCCGGTTCACCTTCTTCTTGCCGCGCGGCTGAGCGGACAGCGCCGCGGAGAGCTCCGCCGCTTCCGTCGGGGGGTCGTGCCGCTGCTGCTGCCCGCCGTCCGAGCCCTCCGTCCCGCCTCCGCTGTCCATCTTCTGCCGGAGATGGAGTCTCCGTTCCTTGGGCGAGGCGAAGACGAGGTGAGTCGGGGAGTTATGGACATCAACCTCCCTTGTTTTTGTCATTCATTCCGTTCGGGCCGAAACCAGAGGAGCAGAAACGAATCCTCCCGAGTCGGGGCCAAGCGGCGGCACCAGTCGCGAGTCAACGACTGCGGAGCGACACAAAAGGAGGCGATCCTCGCTCCAGCCTCGACCGGAGCCCCCGGAGCCCAGCCGGGCGAGGAGGCAGGAAGCGAGGGAACAGACTCGGAAGCAGGAAGAAAAGAAAAGATATGATCCCCTTCTCCGCGGTGCGTGGTGGATCTATATGTGTATGTTTTTGTTCCGCGGTGTCGTCCTCTCTCTGCTCTTCAGTCTCCGCGTCGATGCCGTTCACCGGCCGGCTCCTGCTCAGGGAGGTGTGGGTGAGAACACAGAGGCAGGGGGGTGGATGTGCTCTCTCTCCCCCTCTCTCTCTCTCTCTCTCTCTCTCTCTCTCTCCGCCCAGATAACGGGATGCAGTTCTGGAGGAGAGAGAGAGAGAGAGAGGGGGAGAGAGAGAGAGAGAGAGAGAGAGAGAGAGAGAGAGAGAGAGAGAGAGAGAGTCATGTCTGCAGCTCTCTGTCGCCACCACTGCAGTTCATTAGAAAGAGACACTCGGACCAGGCAGAAGAAAATAATAATGTGCATGGATGTTATGAGAGCATGATTCATCGTGGCTTTATGTGTAATGATAACATGAAACAGCTGCACTACACTATCTAAGTATTTCATGTGGACCATGCACACACACACACACACACACACACACACACACACACACACACACACACACACACACACACACACACACACACACACACACACACACACACACACACACACACACACACAGCCTCTCCCCCATCACTCCATTTACTTGATTGTGCTAATGGAACCCGCTGCACACACCGTCAGCATTTATTATTCATGTTTATTTTTTCCTGTATAGATATTTACAGCTTTTGCACGTATATCACGGCATTCACTCATTTGCAACCCGCATCCTCACAAGGGCTCTTCCAGAGGTTCAGGACAACACACACAAACAATAACAAAGCCACAAACAACACAAGGCTTTATGCTGAAAAAAATATCTATCTATATGGGATTGGCAATCAAAAGTAACAATTATAATTTTAAAAAAAGGTCAAACAATTTGCATCCTGACAATTAAATGTCAGGGAAACTTTGTCTGTAGCGCCTTGAAATTAAATTACTACTAAATGAGTGTTAATATAAGCAGAGTGTGACTACGTTTTGCTACAGACTGAACAGAGAAGAAAAGACGTAAATTGAAAAAAAAACAATGATTGATTATTATTCATAGTTAAACACTGTCTGCTATAATAGACGCAGTGTTGTGCATTTTGAAAACAGAACTACAGTCTACTACCCGGGCATGACAGTTAAGTGTCTTGCCCAAGGACACATCAGCATGTGGACTTGTAGAAGCTAGGATCGAACCGCCAACCCCCGGGTTGATGGACGAATGACTCTACCTGCTGAGCCGCAGCTGCATGTCTGCATAAAAACATAATGGCAATGCTTCACCAGCTGTTGAGAGACTTAATGTATGTAAATAAATTGCTGAGCATACTGCCGCAAAATGTTACCACATCCCCTTACCCAGCAAGTTCCATGAAGCTCACGGGTAAAAAGGGGAAGTGCTTCTAATGTATTTTCCATAAGGGACTGGGAGGTTTTGTCATCTCCAGCCATTAACTGAAGATTTCTTTCATTATTAACGCTAAAATGTGGAGCGGTACCTCCTCTTCTGCTCCCACATAATTCCTATCTCTAATAATAACCATATTAACCTTTCACTAACTTCATGTGCTGTCTCTCCTCAACAGCTGTGTGTGCGCTCGCATACGCATGATTATGTTCCTTTATAACTTGCGATGTTCATGCCGCAGGATTTCTACTCTCTGATCTTACTTGGCCTTTACGTGTCTGCCGTGGGTTTTTTGTGAAACTGTGACCAGGTCTCATCGGAGAACTGATGCAAGATGTCGATTCATTCTGCAGTGGCAGAATCGCACACTGTGAAAGATTTATGAGCAGAACTCTAGAACAGCAAAAACATTTAGAATAGATTTTACCATAAAGGGATCCGTGCGTTTCTCAAGTCATAGAGGGATTGTTTAATAGTGGCCATGCATGCTAACACGTGCATTGCTAATAATGTGACTGCCTCTTGCTAAAAAGCCAGATAAAATAAGATAAAACCTACTACGGTGTCATTGTGCTCTTGGACCATGACGAGCAGGTTTCACTGTTGGTTTCAACTTGAGAGGATGCATCTTATTTTGTATCTGTATCACGTGAAGCACTTTGTAGCTTTGTTTCAAAAGGTGCTACATAAATAAAGTTTTAATAAATTTAGTTAAAGAGTAAGGGCAACTACAACTATAGTTGTAGCGGAAATAGACAACCTTTTGGCTTAAACTTAGGTATTTCAACAGGTAAAAAGTGCTTGATGGGTTATGATCCGTCTAACTTAACCATCAAGAGTGAAATCAATCCACTTTCAGGCAGAAACAATCTTTTAGTCACACATAGGAGCTGTAATCACTTTTTGGCAGGTGAAAAGTCACCTTTTGTGGGTTGTATAGCCCCTTTAAGAGAGCTTCTTGTCAGAGACAAAACTACGGCTCTCTAAAGTGAATAATGTAGTCTATAATAACACACAGGCCCCGACCCTAGTTACCATATCACACTAAACTGTCCTAGAAAATAACATGTATTTAAAAAAAAAATTCTTGTACTTCCTCACTTCTGAGACATTTTTTTAAAATTCTCTGGCAATGACATTACATCTACTGAGAGGTAACTCCTGTGTGCAGGAGGGGCCGTGCATTTGAAATCCTGCAGTCTTTTAATCTTTCATGTCCAACGATCCTGTCTAATGTCTGCCACAGAGTTCTCAGTGTGTTTCATCTTTTTTTTATCCCCATTACCTCAATCACCACTGATTCACTGTCCTAATTTGAGTTTTTTATACATCAAAGCTCAGCGTCTCAGAGCTCTTTTCATGAGGAAAATCCTCTTGTGGAGGAAGTGATGCATTCTATATGTATGCTCTGTTTTGGCAATACATTTTTTTTTTTTAAAGAATAAGAGGCTTTGTGTAGTGAGTAAGCTGCTTGGCTGAACGGTGAGTCAAACTGACGGAAAAGACAGGAAAGAACAACAAAAAAATCAAAGTGACGGATGACTCGGCAGCGGTCTGCGCTGACCATAACTTTTGTAGACAAATTGCTGCAAGAAACAAAAACGACAACACTAGGGGACTCGAGTTAATCAGCTCTTGAACCCTGCATGTGAAATGTCCATGACAATAGGCCTTTTTCACAGGAGACATTTTGACTTGCTACAGTAGAAAAAGCACTGGATTTTACCACGATGCCTGGACCCTAAAACTCACAAAGCTAAATGGAATGCAACCGTTATTAAATATCATTATGACTTTCACCATACAAAATGTCAGCCTCCTGCAAGCCAGAGCCTTTTGTAGCTGCTCTGTACATTGTAACTCTACGCTCTGATTACACACTTAATAAGGATCCTATTCAACATGGAGACGGCGGTTTGGATCCTTTAATCATTAATGAACAGGCCCAGCCATTGTTGCAAGCGCTACATAAATAGCACCAGCAGTATTGCTGCCCCCCCATAAAACCCAAAGAAAAGAAGAAAAAAAACAGATGTGTTCAATCACTTTATAATCCAGTGAGATCAGCAGTATTACAACCGTCCTCGCCGGTCGCTCTCAGCATTGTTAGTGTGGGTGCGTTTTTCCCTTATTGAAGCAGCCTCTCAGTAAAATTAATACATGTGAGTTATGACTGGTTATTGGGGAAATTATGATATTAAGAGTCAGTTTTTTAGATTTACTGCGACTGCTAACTAAAGGTTATACTGTAGGCTTGGCTTTGGCCTTGTGGCCACGCTACATCCAGATAACCAGAATACAGGTTCACTCTTGTTTTATGTCTTTCTATCACTCTCCTACTTCACCTGCTTTTGTTCCTCCGTCAACAGGATTCTTTTTCTCTTAAGAGGTTGTTTTGTTTTGCCAAATTGCCTGTGTTCCTCGGTCAGACCTTTTCATCGCTGGGGAAAGCGCTGTTCTATTCCTTGGTCACGTAACTCTGTTCCTTTGTGCCGTTAATCCAGTTGTAATCTCTCCTTGAAAACCGCGAAGAGAATAACATGGTGAAAGCAACGCTTATACGGGACCAATGTAAGCGTGGACGTGTCATTTTTCTATTGCCACTACACTGTGCAATCAGTTCTAGCACCATAATGACAAGTTTCAGCCAAAAATTGTCTATTTCTGGTTTGAATGAAAACATTCAAAACACACAATATAGTCTGAGGTCTCCCAGTCCCTCTATATGTTTATTGCAGTATCACTGTGTAAACAACATGTGCACGCACACTGCAAAAAAGCAAACCAGGAATGATTTTACTGGTAAGAAAATATTAGGTTCACAGGTCCAAACCAAGCGTGCTGTCAGCTAATGTTATAGCTTTGCTGACACAATCGGTGAATCTGCAAAAAGCGGTTTGCTGAGCCCGCCATCCAGATATTAATCTAACCTGACTGACTTGAATGAGTTTCCTAACAAGAGTGTTTTTCGGGACTGAGATCTTAATTTTGGTCCAGTTCTTGCTCCACTGATGCCAGTCATTGAAAGGATCATCCATCCAACCTCTCATCAGGAATGTGAGCATAAATGAGGTGAGGACGCCCACACAACCCGGCCCCACGGCACCTCACATCACCCCACTATGGTCCGGGCCTCAATGGATGACCGGAGGGAGGAAACCTAGCTGACCAACCAGCAAATTACCCGATAACAATGAGCATATTTTACTA
Source organism: Scophthalmus maximus (assembly GCF_022379125.1). Lineage (NCBI taxonomy): Eukaryota > Metazoa > Chordata > Actinopteri > Pleuronectiformes > Scophthalmidae > Scophthalmus > Scophthalmus maximus. The sequence continues at coordinate 18,301,674 of NC_061517.1, read as the reverse complement.
ATTATCTGCGGGGGGAAAAAGAAAAAGAAAAAACACCCGGATGTGCCTTTCATCGCTGTCCAGTCCGGATCATAAGAGTGCACGACTTCCACGTCTGCTTTGCCGGGAGGAAAGAGGATGAGTATAGAAACTTGCTGTCCTTGCAAGTTTTTCCTCAGTCCAGTAATTGGAAAGGCGGCGGTGTGTGTTGGTGGTTGTGAAGGCGAGCTGCATCCATACTAGTGCCAACTCCACTCCTCTGCACGCCGACACCAGGAGCCAGACATATTCCTCTACATCTGCTCTCCTTTAATGCTACTCTGTGTTGTTTTACATTTCTTGTAGGAACGTTTTCTATCATTCTATTTAAGTTTTTGAATGTTGGAGTTTGCAATCGACACCCAATTAAGGAAAATAAATGAATAAGTAATGAAAACATTCCACCTACTTGCTAAAAATAGGGGTTGCTAAGCAGATGATTAAATGTCTATAAAATGAACTTGTACGTTTGGTGTCTATTTCTTTTGGTTTCCACAACTTCCTCCAACAACGCTGTCAGGAGATTTCTTAAAGGAATAGCTCAACATTTTGGACAATATCTTTTTACATTAGAACACAGTCAGAGTGTTTTCCAGCCTTCATGTTAGGTTAAGCCAATCAGGTGCCTGTGGTGCAGCTCTATATGTAGTGCACAGACTAGAGAGTAGAATCGAAGCATGATGGAGAATAAGCTTATTTGCCAAAACGTCATACTCTCCCTTTAGGTGTGTCTTTGATAAATCACACACACACACGCATGCATGCACATACGCGCGAGCACACACACTGTCACTTTTCCAGCATCTAAAACCAAAACATTTCCTCTGCTGCGTTCGTTGTCACTGCGTCTTTTTAATCACTTCCACGTGTTTTATCCGAGTGCAGACCGAATCCCCTGTAGATTATTTTTCCGTCGAGGACTGAAACTGGGGATTTATCATCAGTGTTGTCAGCCTCAACTGATTTGTCTCCTGCAAGTGAAATGAGTCTCATGTGGCCTGCCTTATCTGGAATAACAACTTTTCCTCCCGAGCTCTCCCTCCCTGCTGGGTACAGTAGATGGCCTACATAAAATGATACCAGATCCCAGACCTGCTGCTGACACTGCTGGATCTCGCCCGGAGCTTCACTAAAGTGTACAGTTTTTATGTGCATGAGTGGTTCCTATCATTGTGTAAGACCACAAGATGAGTGGTGTTACTACTATAAGGATGTCAGTTTAAAACTGCTTCATTATTCAATTGACATTCAGCAGTTATGTTTCCTGGTTGCAGACTCCATCACAACTATTCGAAATACCCTCTCAGAAAAGTATTCACTGCAAGTTCACCGCAATTTCAAAAAGAGACACAAACAAGGTCAATTTCGAGCTAAGTGCTCTAGGAATATTCCCATTAGACACCACTTCACACTTCTACTTCACAACATAGGGAAATGTTGTATTAATTACTCCAGATATGCTTATCTCTCAGACGGCTTACTGCCGTATGGGCAATAATTATAATCCAACAATATACATTATTCTAAAATGGGCCATTGTCCATAATGAGACCTTCTACAGTCTGGCTTTTCAAGTCACCTTTCAGGCAAATATTTGTAATACAAAAATTATTCTTGTAATGAAGTATTTCTACACTGTGGTGCTGCTACTTCAAAGTACATAAAAGATCTAGATAGTTCTTCCACTACTGGTATCATGAAATCTGATTATGATTAAATACTTCATTTAAGTTAACGTCACATACTTCACAGTTGTGTAGTGTACACACTATTTTTTTATCCATATTCCATTATGTATGTTTAAATAACTGCACACTATACACATTGTAAGTGTGGCATTTTGTATCATCATTGCACCACAACTAGTTGTCATCAGGAAGTACTATGAATACTCAGCTATTAGAAGACTAACAAATAAATGATCAGTTATACAGATTCAGTTCCTCATTGCAGTGGGACACAAGTGACTAAACCACAAGTGGGAACAAATTTTGTCTTTCCTCTGCCTCCATCAAGTGTTGAGCAGTGGAACCTGCAGTCAGTGACAAACTGGCTGAAATGGTGTAACAACAACAACACGGGAGGAAGCAAAAGGTCTGTTTGCTGGTGCATTTGTGCCATAAGGATCAAAATATTGGATTGATCAGAAAAAGAGGCAATTTGCCAAAGTGAATAGGGAAGTAAACTATTTATCCTTGTGCAAAGATAGAAGTCGAGAGCAGGGGCGTCATGCGAGGCAAAAGGGGGGGGGCAAAAAAGTTAAAATAATGATGCAGTTTTATGCAATTTGCTATAAATATCAAAAGACTTTGGTATTAGATTAGTTTATGTATTATATGCATATTTATTTAGAGATCGTGTCATGTCAGTCATGTGTGCAGCTCGTACACTGCTGCCACTTTTCTTGAACAGGGGCTGAATATGTTACGCCTACAATATTTGAAGGGGCATTAACTCGCATTGTTTATCCGCAATGTAACTTCATGACTTTGAAGACAACGGAGACGAGTAAATGTGTCCTGCCAACATGGTAACAGCTGTTTTTTCCAACACAAACCAGCATGAGCAGAGGTGGGACTGAGCTGACAACACACAGCAGTTACAACCTGTGACACCTGCATGATGTGAATATTGTCCAATCAATATACAACAATCTGACCTGAAACAATAACCTGCTTGTTGTTGTCACCTGTCCTGAAACATCCTACCTGTTGTTATGACCTGTCCTGAAACATCCTACCTCTTGTTGTCACCTGTCCTGAAACATCCTACCTGTTGTTGTCACCTGTCCTGAAACATCCTACCTGTTGTTGTCACCTGTCCTGAAACATCCTACCTGTCCTGAAACATCCTACCTCTTGTTGTCACCTGTCCTGAAACATCCTACCTCTTGTTGTCACCTGTCCTGAAACATCCTACCTGTCGTTGTCACCTGTCCTGAAACATCCTACCTCTTGTTGTCACCTGTCCTGAAACATCCTACCTGTTGTTATGACCTGTCCTGAAACATCCTACCTCTTGTTGTCACCTGTCCTGAAACATCCTACCTGTTGTTGTCACCTGTCCTGAAACATCCTACCTGTTGTTATGACCTGTCCTGAAACATCCTACCTCTTGTTGTCACCTGTCCTGAAACATCCTACCTGTTGTTGTCACCTGTCCTGAAACATCCTACCTCTTGTTGTCACCTGTCCTGAAACATCCTACCTGTTGTTATGACCTGTCCTGAAACATCCTACCTGTTGTTGTCACCTGTCCTGAAACATCCTACCTGTCGTTGTCACCTGTCCTGAAACATCCTACCTGTTGTTGTCACCTGTCCTGAAACATCCTACCTGTTGTTGTCACCTGTCCTGAAACATCCTACCTCTTGTTGTCACCTGTCCTGAAACATCCTACCTCTTGTTGTCACCTGTCCTGAAACATCCTACCTCTTGTTGTCACCTGTCCTGAAACATCCTACCTGTCGTTGTCACCTGTCCTGAAACATCCTACCTCTTGTTGTCACCTGTCCTGAAACATCCTACCTGTCGTTGTCACCTGTCCTGAAACATCCTACCTGTCGTTGTCACCTGTCCTGAAACATCCTACCTGTCGTTGTCACCTGTTGAGGACAGGACTGACACTTCCTGGCCAGACTTCCCCTCTGCATCTCGACCTGGAGATCATATCACATGAAATTCAGTGTTATTGTTTTTTTGTTGTTGTTGTTTTTTAATATAGCCTGTGACTATCATCTTAGCGCCACCACGCTCACACAGCATCACCACTAGCTAGCAGCCAGACGAGAGGGTTACACAGAGGTTTGCCACTTACTTTAGCTGCTACTACGCCAACTCCCTCTCGAAGAAAGCGAAGCCTGTGTTTATTCTCACATTAAAGTCTGTAGAATATTGTGCAGAACTAATATCGTTTAACTTTCACACGTTTGAAAAAAAATTAAAAAGCGGTCGACGCTCAGCCGCCAATCAACAGACTCGCCGACCAGCTGTGGTCCACATCTCCTCTGGGCCCTTTGGACCATACCAACACCACAGGGACGGGGGGGGGGGGGCTTTCTGACCTATAATCTATGACATAACTGGAAGAATAAGTTGGACTCGTAATACAAACGGATAATATGAAAACGAACAGTAATACAATAAAAATGTGTTAAAGGGGTAAGATGAAATAAAGGGGTGCCGATATCAAGGTCTGCTGGAAAAAAATGTGCCCCCTCTCAGTTTCAATGGGCTTGACTGCTCCGGAGAGATGCACTACAGTCAGACAGGTAGGGTCATAATACAAACAGTTATTACATTTAATATATATTTATATATATACTCTGTGAGATATATATCTCACAGAGTATTTCTGTCTACTGTGGCACAAATACATGTTTATTCATAAAAACCCCACCCCCTGGTTTCCTCCCTCACAGTGGATGTGTGGTCACCTGGGCGTTTTAAACAAGAGGCATTATGGCAAATGTAGGATTCAGCGTATTTGGAGCTTTGCCACACGAGCGACTTGAAGTCGTGATATTTCGACCTCTGCTGCTTTGATTCTGACCATTCTTTTTTTTTTTTTTTTAACTGTTTCTGCAAATCCTTTGATTTTGTAGAGGCACTGTGCAAAATCCCTGGCCCCATTTGATTTATGGAAGTGAGACTATGCAGGGCTGTGGTCTCAATGTTGTTGGGTGTGAGCTGGTGGAGGCGTCCACTCCTTTTGACACCCCATTGGAACATGTTGTTTCTCATTAAATGCTGAATGAACTGATAAGGAAGATAACAATTTATATAATTTCATATTTTAATAAATAAACATAAAGCCTTGAATTACTCTTTTTTTTTTTTACTACTACACTACTGAAGACCAACTGAAACAGTCCTGACAGTTGCAGACATTTTCCATACTAGCTTGTAAAAGAAAATCAAAATGAGAACCAATAAGAAGGGCGATTTTCTTAGTTTTTATAAATCCATGTAAAACATTAACTTTGTCTTTCAAGTCACATACTCTTTTAAAATACAGGTCCTATAGATAACATGAGTTTGTATAATATTTACATCGAACCAACAAAATTATATTACTGACATTTTGACACTTTGACAAAAGAAATGAATAGACCGAGCAAGCGCACACGAAGTTTGACCTCACTTTCATGTGTCTGATGTGGTGATAATGTATCAGTCAAATCATGGCCATTCGGAAAACATTCAGAACATGAAATGGACAAACTGTTTGCTACATACAGCTACTGGCTAACTGATGCCGTTAAATGATTCTCGTCTTTAGCGAAGAACATTTGATACCACAGTCTCAACAATTACCGTTTAACCAAACAAGTATTTGCTCTTTCTGCCGTCACAGGATCAGGAAGAACGCGGAGGAACCCTATGAGGTCCCGATAAAAGGCATGGTCATTACAGCAGGATGCTATATTGCACAGGCAAATCAGCATTCAGGAAAAAATCTCGGTGGGGGGGGGGATTTATTCGGGTTAGAGACATGCATCTCTTTTCACAGTTTTCATCAATGAAGACTAAGGTAGTTGGCCCGCCTCCTGCCTTCATATGACTGAGGGTCATATGAAGGCAGAAGAGAACGTGTGACCACAGTGATTTAGTTTTTCAGTTCACAGGGCTGTGGCAGCAGCATCTGCCTGAAGGAAACAGACGAAAAAACAGCATGCGGTGGACGTACGAGCTTAAGGATCTGTCCAACAGTGTTTTGCACTAAAGCCATGTTTGTATTAGTTAACACCAACTTTAAAGACTAATTTAACCATAAATAAGTCGAGTGCAAGAAAAGGCCGCTCTCGCCTCACTTCAGCAGAACACATGGAAAACCCATTTCTGAGTGACAGTAGATAAACACCAAGTCATTGTGGAGTCGCCTCCCTCTATTTACAGGGGGTGATCTTGTCCAGACGAGGCCAGGCGGGTACGTAGTATCGAGGCAAAGTGCCCTCCATGAGCCGCTCCATCCACAAGCCCAGGCGGTCCAGTTTGTGGTGGATCTGCAGTGTGGACATGCTGCGGGACCGTTTGGACTTGCGCGGCAGGTGGTCGTCGCGGGAGCTGGACCTCGACCTCCCCCCCGAGGTGACCCCTTCGTCCTCGGATGACTTGCTGTCGAGGTCCTCCCCGGTGTAGACGGGCTTGAACAGACAGAGGTACTTCTTGTGGCCGTTGAGTGCCAGCACGTGGCCAGTGTAGTCCATCTTGCGGCTCCCGCCGTCGCCCTCGTCGCCGTCAATCTGCATGGCGTCGTGGGCGTACCCCAGCAGCGTGTTCATCCACTCGCCGTGCTTGTCAATGTTCAGGAAGGAGAAATGCAGTGTCAGGCTCCTAGGAGAGAGTGAAGGTGATGGAGCATCTGGAGGTTAATACACACAAATGATGACTAATAATCGATGTGAAAATACGTCAACTTACCCTGTGAAGGAGTAAACCTCTTTGGCAAACTTGCTAAGGAGGATGTTCTTAGAGGCGTCGGTGAGCACCAGCACTATGTTCATGTGTCCGGGCCTCAACTTCACCAGGTTGCTTATGTAAGTGATGTCCGTCAGCTCCGTCACCTCCACAAAACTCTTCTTTGGAGGCCGACTGGAATCAACAGTAAGAAATCCAAAAGCTTAAAAACACAATGATAAATCCTGCAAAAAGTATGAACACTGTAATTGAATTCTTGCCTTGAAGCAGCGGTCCCTGGTGAGCCATTTTCTGCCTTTGTTCCATCTTTTGCCTTTGGTTTTGTCTGCTTATCCTCACTGGAGTCACTGAAAACAAAGACAAAAAAAGTGTTCTGCCTGAAGGGTATGCGTAGGGCGTAGCAAAGGACAATTGAAGGCAATATTATTATTATTTCTTTGTCTTGGCTGTTTTGGCGGCCTAGTGAAACGTGTGAATGGTGAATGAACCAACCTGAAGGCCTGGATGACCACAGTTCCAAACAAGATGAACAAGGCAGAGAAGATGAGGGACAGCAGAGGCATCATCTCACGCCTGCAAGTCATCCAAGAAGTGTCAAAGTGTCAACAGGGAAAGCTTGCTTGAAAATTCAGTACTGTGCGATTAAAAACTTCAGACAAATTTACTCTATCGCATTCAATTCTTTTAGATTGTACAAATGTGCTCGCTGAAGTTAATGAAAACTCATAGGGATGCACCGATACCACGTACAAGTACATACATTTAGCTACTTGCCAATACCTAGTACCGACATGAGTGCTTGCCCCTGCTTGAAAAGAAGAAATATACCTTTGGAATTTGTGAAGTCACTGCTTTTTAATGAGCTGTATAGCTTGTGCTGGTAGCATGAAATATTATGATCATCAGTGCCATCTGTTTAGTTTTTTGTAGTTTGCGTGTTTTTGCTACAAGTTGCTGACGTTGCTCCTACTCTGCTTAATGCCACCGGCCTGCTCAACTGTCTAGAGGATACTATGTTGCTGTCGTGGTATCTGGTGCTGTAGTAGTTTTAGGAGTACAAGTACGGGTACATGAGCACAGCATCGGACCCGATACTGGTATTGGTGCATCCCATAAAAACTAAGATAGAAAGTTTTCCACCTACCAGTTGTTATGCAGAATATCATCGATGACCTCAGCGAGGTAATCATACGATGCGTAGATCCATCTGATTACGAACATCTATAAAGTGAGAGAATTAGGTTAAGAAACAGTGCTTGGTTTACACAAGCTTGTTGCGCACCCAAGCGGCGTTTCAAAGTCCCACTGTTTCAACTCAAAAAGAACGTACAGAGGCAAACTCGTTGTTGAGCTCCGGCAGCACGGCGTCGTGGACGAGAATGGACGGGTCCTTCTGCAGCCGCTCCAGCTCATCAACAAGACATTGCTTGTCTTCTTCACTGCCGTTCCAGGCAGTCACCGGCTTGAACAGGGCCTTCCCTGCTGCATTACGTCTCTCCAGGATCACCACCTACACACACACACACACACACACACACACACACACACACACACACACACACACACACACACACACACACACACACACACACACACACACACACACACACACACACACACACACACACACACACACACACACACACACACACACACACACACACACACACACAAGTCGATTAAAAGTTTTTAAGAAGGAATTAGAAACACCGACTCGTCCCAGAGCCTCGGGGGCCCTCACTGCAAACGCTCCGTCCCCTTTAGTTTTCAGCCGAGGCCTCTGGAGCAAATAAAAGACGTCTGCCCGAGGATCTCAGAGTACGTGCCGGCGTGTACAGATATAGCAGGGAGAGCAGCCATGGAGGGCCTTAAAAGTTATCAGTAAAATCTTAAAAATCAATTCTAAAACACAGTTGGGAGCCAGCATGAAGAGGCTAACACAGGCCTGTGATCACGTCTCTTGTTCCTGGTTAGAAGCCTGGCAGCTGAGTTCTGCACGATCTGGAGTTGGTTCATGGATTTTTAGTTTTGAGTGAGAAAAAAAAGCCTGTTGCAGAAATCTAGGCTTGATGTAAAATGATCTGTGTCCTTAAAACTTAACAAATATTGTATTTTTGTAAATGTTTCGAAGATTATAAAAACATGATTGATTTGCTGATCAAAACTTAAATCACCGTCAAACAGACTCCCCATGATTTTTTTGCAACTGGTTTGATGTTGTCCAATAGGGAACCAGCAGCTGCTTGTGTTCGGCAGAGATGGATATTCTGCTGCACATTTAAACTAATTAATATCATACATTCTATATCCTAAAGCAATGTCAACTCTTTAGATTCATAGTGGAAGTTGTAGTGTTTTGGACGTGCGTGTGTGTGCATGTGCGTGTGTGTGTGTGTGTGTGTGTGTGTGTGTGTGTGTGTGTGTGTGTGTGTGTGTGTGTGTGTGTGTACCTGTGGTGGTGACTGTGCACTGTCCTTGTTCTGCATGAGGATGTCACACAGTGGCTGCTGTAGCTGTTGGTACACATAAGCATATCTCAAAACTTCCTTGGAGTTGGTGGAGGCAAACGAGAGGAAAGCCTGGTTCCCAAAGGAAAGGGTCTCTTCGTCACGTGTGATCAGCAGGACACAGTATCTGAGGAGGACAGACATTACAGCCCGATGGTAAACATAAAAAAACATACCTGAAAATAACTAAAAACAACATGTTTACAACAACAACAACAACAAAAATTTCAGTTTGGGTTGGTATTTAATTTTTTCTCTGACAATGTCAGGGTTCTCTTACTTCCTGCGTCTATGGAACTGTTTGACAGGACAGAGCTCGTCGAAGAGCTTCTGATTGACCAACCGTGGCGCCAGGAGGAATTTGTTGTTTGACATGAACTCGTCAATAATTTGCTTTTTCATTCCTTTGGCCTGCAGAGAACAAACACCCATCACAAAAAGGAAAAGGAGCAGTGAGGTAGGCGTTTCACCGAACACAAGTCAAATGTAAAAACTGCAAAACGATCAAATCAAGAGGAAAAAAAAGGTGGAATTGCTTTTACGTCCTCACTGATTCACCTGTATAATGTCAGCGGGCTTGTCGGTGTTCTCTTTGAAGACGAGCATGGTCGGAGCGTAAGTGTTGATGTTGAACTGTTTCTGCAGGGCGACAGTCTCGGAGAGGCCCTGGTCCACGTAGCCAAACTGCAAGTAGTCCTTGTAAGCAAAAGCTGTCAGCTGTGGAGGCGCAGGGATAAATGAAAGACATGTTGGTTTTGGTAAAGGTACATTTCTCAATAATCAAAAAGAGAAACTGCAAGACAAGGGCCTACTTGGTATAGCAGAGGAACTACAGACACTTGGTCAAACAGAAGCACGTGAGGCTTGTTGAGATCGTGCCAGCTGTTCAAGAACTGCAGGTCATTCTTGTCAGTGACCTGAAATTTGATAAGATTGAAAATGGTCTCAGTCATTTTAATATATATGCGAGCAATCCCATTCTTCTGTATAGATTTTAAATGAAGTAATATGCGGTCAGATATTTACCCGCTCTACAAGTCTCTGAGGAAGCAGGTCTTCCACAAACTGCCTCAGATGCTCCTTGGCAACGGCATAATGGAAAAACGTCACCTTGCCATTGATGACTCCGAGTATTGATGGGGTGCGGTGAGCACCGAGGTGATTGGCTAACCGTCTCTCGTAGCCAACGTCCACCACACCTATTCCAACACCTGCAAGGACAGGATATCCACAAACAAGCGCACGTCAAGCTTTTCAACCTCGCTCTGTGCCATTTTTAACAGAGAGCAGGGCATCTGGGTCATTTTTGGACAATGTATAATGTCAAAGCCAAACCTAAAGTCTCCATCTCTTGCACCACCTCCTTCCAGACGGGCTCGATGTGGATGCAGCTGAAGCACCAGTCGGACGTGATCTTGATCAGGTATGGCCTCTTGTAGCTGTCGGGCACCACGTCGTTTACGTACTGGTTGAAATGGAGCGTGTACTTGCTGTCGGCGAAGTCTCTGTGGTTCTTGCCGTTGAAGGGGAAGTTGAAGAAGGACTCGTCGAAGTGAAAGCTGTCGTGGCGGGGACCGTAGCGGCCGCCTCCATATGGCTGCGTGTCGTCAGTCTGTCCGTAGCGGTCGTAGTTTGCCCGCTTGTCTTCGCTGGACAAGATCTGAACGTTGGGGTGGAACAAAAATCAATATGACACATCATCTTGCAGTCATACAAACAGTACACTATGTTACTGGATTTCATCATTTGATTTGATTTGATTTGATAAAAATACAAAAATTAAACAAACAGATAAATCACTCTGTTTCCATCAAAGAACAAAACAAGGATGCGTTCAAGAAAGGAGCAGGCAGAAGCATAATGCTTATATAGTCCTGCCCCAACTTTACAATATCATATTATTACAGAATAAAAACAAATATATGTATATATACTGCAAACAAAAATGCAGGTCATACCACAACATAAAACAATACAATACAGAACTGAGGGTCACACCACAACATACTGTTATTTTATTTCTTTATTGGTCAAATATTGTATCTATTTTTGAACTGTATAATATTATGGCTTTGTTTGATTTCATTGTTTAGTCCATTCCACAAAGTCACCCCACAAAATGAAATACACATGCTCTAGAGAGTAGTTATTATGTGTTTTTTAACATGAATATACCTAACCCTTGGTTGGTGTTCCGCCTCTCTCACCTGAAACCTTTTTGTATATTGTCTTGTAAATCATTTTGTTTAATTTTAAACATAAATTGTGCCATTTTAAATGTGACAATGTCCATAAATGTCAATGATTCTGAATTCAAGAACAGATGAGCTATGTTCTCATGATAACCCTGCTTGATTTATCATCCCGATTGCTCTTTTTTTTCGCAATGTACAAATCTTTTGAAAGGTGCTTCCACACAATAGAACATATATGGTAAAACAAGCGAGCAGTACAGAGTATGTGGGGTTTTCTGGTTCAAGATGTATCTGATTTTACTCAGTAGTCCAATGCTCCTTGCCATCTTAGTGCACAGATATGTAATGTGGGGCTTCCAGCATCATCGCTTTCAACAGACACATGCACTTGTCAGTTGACGGGTCACTTATTCAAACTGTGACTGACCTCATAGGATTTTGTAATCTTGATGAACATGTCCTCGGCACCCGGGTCCTTGTTTTTGTCGGGATGCCTGGAGAGGAAGGATGCTCGTTAAGTTAGTGAGGAGCCGGGTGGGGTTTGTCACAACAGGGTCTGCCTTCGAATGAGCACACACACACACACACACACACACACACACACATATATATATATGTGTGTGTGTGTGTGTGTGTGTGTGTGTGTGTGTGTATGTATATATATATATATATGTATGTATGTATGTATGTATGTATGTATATTTGTTACCATTCTTTCGCGAGACGCTTGTAAACCTTCTTGATCTCCGCCTGGCTCGCGCTCCTCGTCACTCCCAGGATCTTGTACGGGTCCATCTCGGGCCCGGCGTCGGCTGCTCCCCCCGCCAGCAGCACCGGGGGCAGCAGCAGCAGCAGCACCGCAGCCAGCGGCAGCAGGGACATCTTGGACCCCGCCATCACGGTTACCTGCAACACATCGGGGCGTCAGAACCCGATCGGAGAGCCGAAGTGAAAATAAAAGTTGACTCCCTTTGAACCGAACTGACGTTAGCCCTGTCGTGACGCAAAATCACGAAGACCAGCCAAGGATGCTGACATGTCGAGTGTAGCATGCTAACCACAAGCTAGGCAGGCTAGGTGATACATGTCGGCTAACTAACACGGCCACAGACAACCGCATCAGACATCAGTGCTGGTGCTGGGCTGTGACGTCAACGTTATTCTTCGATGGGAAAGGAGAAAAAAAAAACTGCGTTCATTTCTTTATTTATTTATTCTTTCATTAGGGTTAGTTGCGTTGCTTGGCTCAGCGCAACACCCTCCACAGCCCCCCGGTCACCTGAAGCAGACGCGGTCAACCGGTGCTGCGCCACATATTCGGTCAAACGCTCCGATGCTCCTCGGCTTCACGGAAGACGACGCGCACGGCGCGGGGTGTGTTCAGCGGCATCCCACGGTTCCCTCCGCGGCAGGCTGACAACCTGCAGAAGCGGGGTGGGGAGGGGAGGTACCCAGCGACGAAAGTAATTTGGGGAGAGTGAGTATTTCTCGAAACAACCCCCCTTTTTCGCCCCCTTCGTTTGTGTGTGATTTCGGTTTTGACGTCCGTCGCGCCGCGGTTTTCTCCCGTGAATGCACTGTGGCACGCGGACCGTGTGGCAGCGCCGCGCGGTGTACAAAATCAAGCGCACTCAATTTTTTTCTTCTTCTTTACTCCCCCAGTGGACCAATCACAGGCCAGTGGTGATGTAAACAAGGAAGTGGCGAGTGCAACCGAGCCCCGTTAAAGACAAACCGAATTTGAATAAAGGACTTCCTGCATTTGTGGACGGATAAAGTGTCATCTCCCACTTTTGGAAGCGAGTTGAATCAATGCGCTCGCTTTGACATCGTCTGTTAGTTACCTTGTCGGATGGAGAATGGATGAAAAGCACAAGAAGATTCTTCAGTGCAACAGGACCAGTCTGGTGAGGGACCTGGAGCCATCAGACCTCTATGACGGCCTCCTCGAAAAGGGAGTTTTCACCCAGGACATGATCGACGAGATCAAGGTAGGACACGCGTGGGTCACAGTTTGGTTCGTGGCTGTGGGCCTGTCGCTGGCATGACGCAGAGTACGTGTCCTCCCCTCAGGGCTCGGGGACCAGACGTGACCAGGCCAGGCAGCTGGTCCGGGACTTGGAGACCCGCGGCAGTCGAGCCTTCCCATTGTTCCTGCAGTGTCTCCAGGAGGCGGGTCAGCAGAGTCTGGCCGAGCTCCTGCGGAATGGCATTCCGACGGTTCACCTGCAGCCCGCAGCACCCACTCAGGTCGATCGCCCGGTTGTCAAGCCTCTCCCAGTCAGTAAGTGTGTGATCCCACAGGACGTCCCATCATCATTCATATCGTAGCTGTCCTCTTTGTAGGAAAATGCTCTCAGTAATTATTGTCACGTGAACACTTGTGTGGTGCCGTTTCATACGTGTGCTCTCTGTTTCTTTACCAGCCTCCCCGATGGATGTTGATAAGCAGAGAAAAGACAACGTCCCTGTCCATCCAATACAGAGACCCGGCACTACTCCCACTCCATGTAAGATATGTAGTTAATCCACATATTAGTAATAATCAAGTAAATTGATTTGTGTTTAAACACACATTGGTGTTCATGTCACAGCACCTGAAAGGGAGAGCATGAGACCCAGGCCTCCGGGCAGAGTACGACGGGACAGCATCCAGGTAAGCACCATTTATCAACTAGGCACTTAACAACCCACACAAAGCTGAATCGGTTCAATCCCCTGCTTCCTCCTGTTCCTCGTGCTCGCCCTGTCACAGAGCTATAAAATGGACGCCAGCCCCCGGGGACACTGCCTCATCATAAACAACGTGGAGTTTGAGCCTCGGAGCGAGCTGAGCAATCGCAAAGGCTCCAACGTCGACTGCCACAAGCTGGAGAGGAGATTCGAGTCTCTCAACTTCCTCGTGGAAGTCAGGACAAACCTGAAACAAAGAGTGAGAATTGTATTTTTTTTGTTCTGCCCGCATGTCTGAAAACGCGTGTGAACACACGCTGGTCGCTAACAGTCCTCTTCTCATTTCAGCAAATGAAGCACGAACTGTCGGCTTTGTCTAAGAAGGACCACTCCCAGTATGACTGCTGTGTGGTTATCATGCTGTCTCATGGGGCTGAGGTTTGACCTGTCCGGCATTTTTTATTTTATGATAAAAGTTCTTGCATCGTTCTTTGTTCTACACATGCTCAGATCTAGATATACAAGTTTGACATGTGCTCATATTTATGCTTACAGGTGAGTCACAACCGTTTCCCCGGTGCAGTGTACGGTGTGGACGGACAGTACGTCTCAGTTCAGCACATCACAAACTACCTCAACGGCCAGCATTGCCCTTCGTTACAGGGCAAACCCAAACTTTTCTTCATCCAGGCGTGTGGAGGAGGTAGCTCACGTTGAACACACCGTCGAATGAAACAAAGTCATGTGTAATATGCCGAGTCCTACCTACAGCATCTAGAGCATGCACACGCACTGTAAGGGGTCTCAGGGGATGAATGCTTTTGTCTCGGAGGTGAAAGAGACACCGGCTTTGAGGTGTCCCCCGATGAAGTCGAACCACCCGTACTCGGAGCAGATGACCAGACGGACGCCATTCCGACGTCGTCCAGCAGCGACTCCCTGAGCACGTCAGACGAACCTGACGCCAGAGCCACTCTGCCCACGCCAAGTGACATTCTGGTGTCCTACTCCACTTTTCCAGGTGGGTTTGTGTCTGAATGTCTGCGTTTATTTAGATTACTGGCGCAGTCTTGCAGATGCAAGTCAAAGCTATGAATTGACTTGACCTATACGTCTTCCTAATGACTTTTGACCGTGTGACCTATACAGGCTACGTTTCTTGGAGAGACACTGAGTCAGGATCCTGGTATGTTAAGACAATGGACCGTATTCTTGAGGAAAATGCTGCTACTGATGACTTGGTTACAATGTTGATGATGGTGAGCCCCCCCCCCATCGACCATCCATCTCCTTTTTAATTTGAACACAGACTCATGTGATTATTAACTGTGCTTATTTCCAGGTTAACAATGAGGTCTCCCAAAACTCTGCAAAAGGGCTCTACAAGCAAATGCCTGGTTCCTTTAACTTCCTCCGCAAACTTCTCTACTTTCAAACCCAAGCATAGTTCAATTTCAGCTCAACTTTCGGGACCAGGTTTAATGTTTATCAATTTCAGTGTCATGAATCATGATTGTAATTTCTTTGGATTACGTATCAGAAATGCTAATGCTTCACAGTACAATTGTATGGATTGGCATGCCTCCATTTTTAGTCTTTTGCAACTTTGCTAAATGAAACTGGGTGTATGTAATCTTGGAAAGAAAACCTTTATGTACTTGTGGTTAAAGTTAAAGTAGTTAGTTAAAAGAAAGTTAGTTTCTCTTATATTGGTGTCCTAGCGACACATTTTCAAGAGCAGACAATCAACCTAATTTTCAGTTTGTGCTCAGCAAATTGACTTTTGTTTTTTAGTCGCTTTTATAAACTGATCTTGTTTACAAAGTGGGATTTCTGTCTGATATGTTGCTCATCAACACATTTTCTACAGTTGCATAGTCCACAATCCTATAAACACCATGCAACATTTACTCAGATATAGTACATACGCCTGGTGACAGAATGAGTCACCTGACATTGTCACAACTGTGGCTACGGTCTGAATCCAGTAATATATACAGAAAGCAAACAAAACGAAATCGGGATATAAATGAGATTTATTTTTCTCATTGACAACCACTATGTTGGCCCGTCCCAGTCTGATGATATTAAACTCTCCCTCCCAACGTTGATCTTAAAGCACCAGCAGTTTTAGCACTTACAACCAGAGGGACATTTTTGATGTATTCCATTATGTTGTTGGTGCGATTATAGATGATGTTGTCATTCTATACAAGCTCACTGGTGTTGCTGCATGTGCTACCTCTGAGTTACAGTATGTAAAGACCGTTCCTGAAGCTAGACTGACTCATTCACTCGAACCTAAACTCCAATACATGGAGTTTGTGACTCAAAACACCATCTGCTGGTGTGACACTGGCCCACCCTTCAGGAAGAGCCATCACTCAAGAAATTCCTTTTACCTATTTCTTAATTTGCATTCTCTTACCTAAAAAACAAAAGAAAAGAATGAAGTTAAAGATGGAAGAGATATATTGATCAAACCATGGGGAATGTATAGCAATACCAGTTTTTCAATTTCCAATTTTAGTTTTTCAATCATAGTTTCTTCTCGCAGTCGATGGCCATCAGGTCCAGTCTGCACAACAACACACAAAGATCATGGCACGCAGGATCTAGCATCATTAGTGTTACATATTGTCAGTATGAACAAGCCTTATGAAAGCAAAAGAAAAAAACTACAATTTGATTTCTCTGAGGGGCCTGACAGGTGGTAGCTAAGGGTGGGGAAGGTGGTTGATTTACATAAAATTAATTTAGCAGACGCTTTTGTCCAAAGAAACTTACAACAAGTGCATTCAACCATGACGATATTACCCAAAAGTGCAAGAATCAGTACATAAACATTTGTAAAATAGGCAAAAACAGCTTCAAGAAGCGCTCCTTATATATGATGTGGGGTAAGTTGCAGCTTGTGACAATTTGCTATTTTAGCCTGTATCCATCACCACTACACACACACACATTAAAATCAAATTGTGATTTTGTCAAATTTCAACTTTCTTGCCAAAGTGTTCCTTAGTACCTCGTAATGATTTTTCAGTGTGAAAATATATTGCCCATTTAGAATTTGTTAAAGGTGTTTGCTACTCTTCTTTGTCTGCATGACAGACTGACAGTGCTGTTTCTGTTTTAGTGATGGCAGATATCTATCTATCTATCTGTATGTGCTTGTGTGTGTGGAATGAGGATGTTTGCATGTGTGTGGAATGAGGATGTTTGAGTGCATTTCCATGTAAAGACGGATAACAAAGGAAAAGCGTAACTTGCTGGGCCACCACCGGTGTAAACAGAAGAACTGTAGTACACCTTGGCATGGATCCCACTAGTCTCTAGATAAGACCCCCCCCGAAGAGACAAGTAGAGAAAGAACCATGCCAGCAAAATGCCCCCACAGCACAACAGAGTCACCGGACCCCCTCATTGTAGGGGTCAAGTTGTCAGGGCCTGAACCGCTCTCTTTCCGTCTTTCCAATTTTTTCTTAATGCTTCGCATCACTTCACTGCCAACCGCACTCCAGTCCAGATCTTTTCTTCTTGCCATCTTGTGACAAAATCATGTTGATCAGGGCCCGCTAAGCATGTTCAAACTGCACATGCCACGGATCATGATGGGGTTGTTAATTGTACCACGCAGTCAACTTTACCAACCGACTGAATATTTCCACTGTGCGTCGCACTCAGATTCACATTTAGCTCCCATCTCTTCAAACTGGCCGAGACCATACACTTGTTGCTGAACCTGCAATTACAGGGTTCAGCTCCAACTTGAGCTTGAATAGGTCAAATCAAACAAAAAAAACATCGCACCAAAATAAAACCAATTCACTTTAAAGTGGAGAATAAATCAACCGAAAAAAGTGTTATCAAACACATGGCCGAGGAATTCCCCACTCGACTGGCTTCAGAACTTTCTAAGCAGCCCGGGTTAATTCCCCCTCCTGCGGTGACTGTCGGTGTTTGGAATTTGTTGATCTTCCAGGAAGTTGAGAGACAAAAAAAAAGGACAATAGGAACTTTAGGGTTTTCTGTGTCAGCTTCCTGGTACCCAGAGTGTGTTATTGGAAAACAAGGGCACACTTCGCAGTCTCAAAGACACTCCTGCTGGTCCTCTGAAATGCGAGACACTCGTGAATTCATGAGACTATATTTTTAAAATTGCAAACTGAGCCAATAAGAAATAGTCACACAACCACATGGACTGAAACGATGGTGGACACTCCTCGAGACAGGACTCTCCGGTCTGCCTACACCCCAAAGAGAAGCGGAACTCCTTCAAGGAAGAAGATGTGACAAAGGGGTGTTGTCATGCGGGAAAACACCTAAGTGAACCATGAACCATTGCAAAACAACGAGCCGGTTGCTTAAGGTGAGGCCTTTGTTCTGCAGGCCGGGCCGAGACACAATAAATACAGGTGCCAGTCCCAGGACACCATCAGTCCCACAGTTCACCGAAGACGGGATCCTCTGAGACCATGCTCCACTTCGGCCTCAGCGCCACACTGTGTGAGTACACAAGTGCCCTGACAACTAGGAAAACAATGATGTGGTTTTTTCTTCTGCTGTCTTGAGCAGGATGGGGACTGTTATCATATCTGATTGGAGTTTGGGGGTCTCTTCTTTTCTTCTGAAGGAACGGTCGCCACACACAAGACTGCCCTCAGTGTTTGTTTCACATACTTTCTGAAATATTCAACACTGAAAACCCCAAACTGTTGTATTCAGTATTCACTATTGTATTTTTATTTGTATTATTCAAACATGGAAACCTTTTCGATTTTAAGTAAGTTACTCTGTGACTCGTGCTGTGTGTTTTCGCTGGGACATTTTCACACTGATGTTTTTTTCTTTTCTTCCAGTGCTGGCGACAACGTGTTTGCTCCAGACAACAGGTAAACTGTGACTGTGGTATATGAGAATGCTTGAACTTATTTCCTCAATACAACATTTTCGCACTTCAATCTGAACTTTCATATTTTCTATTCTAATAGTTTCCACAGAGAGAGCTGTCACCTGCGACAACGGCAGCAATGTCCAACGCCTGGGCTGTGGTATGACCGAACTTTTCTAAATCTTTGTGACCGCAATGAATCGTGCACCAATTCTTGGAGACCTTAATAAAATTGCTCAGCCAGTGATGAGGCATTTAAAGATTTTGGATGGTACAAATAAACATTATTAGCCATTTGTATCTGCAAAGTTCCAGTGTCTATCACAAATGGCACTGACTCCAACTCCAATTTTTCTTTACACTTGAATGTATATGCCAACATAGTTTCAAACATAAGATCATCAAATTATAAATATAGGGGGCTTGGGTGTTTTGCATGTTTTTGAGCAACTATTTTTATGTTTATGGTAGAAATTAATATTTTTAAGAACAACAAAAGAGGTATGAATCAGCCGAGTCTGCGTACAATTAACAACACATTGATTTCTTTATGAAAACACTTTCCCTCTGGTCCTGTCTCTTTTTTTATTGATTCCCCCCTTGTGTGTGAGCAGATCCCGGAGTGATCCGTGTGCATGCAGCGCTGTACGGACGTACTGATAGCAAGATATGCAGCGAAGGCAGACCACAGGCCCAGCTCGCCAACACAAAGTGCTCTCAAAACAACACCGTGAATGTCATCAGGAACAGGTAGGCCTACTCCTCCTTACATCTACTACCACGCTGGAAAATGTGATGACTTGTTTATCCTTATTTACTTGTACATTATGAAGTTTAAACAATTTATATTAACGATCAAGTTCAGTTAATGATTAATTTTATTTGTTTTTGATGTTGATGTACCCGAACGACCTAATAGTATGACCAAGTGTTAAGTAGAAACTATAGGATTAGTGTATTGACTCTTAGTGCTGATAATAACAATGAATGCACAATTGAGACCTGATAATTCATTTTTAAGGTGTCTATCGTTGTGCCAATGTACCTGGCCTCCTTTTTTTGCTGCAGACATTCCTTGTCAAACTTGTAATTGCGTAGCAATGCAGCGGTCTGCCACGCTAATTGTCTCAGTACGTTTAGTAAAGGTATATAGTACTTTACTTTTGTGAAGCTCTTTGGAACTTGCTCTTTGAAAGGTGTCATATTAAATAATCTGCTAATGTGAATGCCTTGTTTTATTTGGGAGCATCCTCGCACGGACTGAGGTATTAGTAAAAGAGTAATTCTGACCCGTTGCGGGCTCATAAACTAAAACTCACCCACATTGAGTGAGTAGGATTCATCCTCTGGGGACTATGGACGTTTTTTTTCTCTCTCCATATGCCGTGGTTAAACCTCCTACTTATTGAGTTATCAATATTTCTCTGGGAACCAAGGTGTTTAGGGACTAGAATTGCAATCCCTAGAGACCTGATCAAAAATGTGCAGTGAACGTCTTGTACAGGTCTCAAAAGACAAAGACAAATCTTCTATGTCTCGAAATATGTGGTATCTGATCTGATTCACACCTTTTATGATCATGCGAGATCATGCTCTCACTGTCATTCCTAAAGGTGCGATGGCAAGCGGGCGTGCGAGATAAACACCAACATCGTCCGTTCCTCTGATCCCTGTCAAGGAATCTTCAAATATCTGGAGACCAACTACACTTGTACTCCAGCAAGTCAGTCACACGTCTGCGCAAAACCTACAGCGACTTCAACCCTCAAAGACGGTGTGATAATGCGTTTTTCTAATCATATCTGTGTTACTTTTGACAGTTCACTTCTTCACGTGTGAGGGGTCTCTGGCACATTTGTTCTGTGGTGAGATTAAATATTTTCCTTTTTTTGCATTTAGGGTGGATTAATATCAGACAAGCAGATTGACATTTTCAATGCACCTTTCATTCCCACTTTGCCGCTTTTGTCTTCTTTTTGTCTTTTAGATGAAGGGCAGGTCATATTTGTGTACGGAGCCCACTACGGACGCCGTGACCGAACGACCTGCTCCTATAAGCGGCCTGAGTCTCAGATTATAAATGTCGACTGCCCCCACCCCACCAGCAAAGTGGCTCAGAGGTACAGTTACTCAGTCTTTGCTGAATAGTGACACGAGAAAATGAAGACCTCAACACTTTTGTCATGGGTACACGACTGAATTTGAATTCATAAAAACGTTTCTCTTTTCACATTATGTACAAAACCACTTTCAAAGTAAGGGGCACAGTTCATTTCAGTGTGTATTACGCCAAGAAGAAACTGTAATCTGCAGAGTGTGTGTTTGGATATTTACCCTGCAATCATTTAGCAGATGAAAAGGCTTTTATTACAGATATTTTAAAACTAATCATCACCTCCATCACAAACCTGTGTTCACTCATGTTATGCCGCATCCACAGCTGTAATGGGAAAAACAGCTGCACCATCAGAGCAAGCAACTCGGTGTTTGGAGACCCCTGTGCTGGCACCTACAAGTACCTGGAGGTGGCATACGTGTGTGAATGTAAGTAGCTGTCTGTCTGAATATATATATCACTATGTGGTCGGGGGAAAAAAGATAGAGAGATGTTCACTGGTTTTAATTATCTGAACTCAATTGAATCTTTTTTTTTTCTATTGCAGATCCTGTTGGGAATTCACTGCCCCTTGTGTAGACATGCTTAAGTCTGATCACAATAAACATGCATTGAATGAAATACACGTGCCAGTTTGTGATTTTGTCCATTGGCTAGAGAAATGTAAAAAAAACAACCTAAAAGCAGCGTCCAGTTCCAGACACAAGGGACAGTTAGGCCCACGCAGGCTTTTGGGAACTCAAATTTCAAATCAATGTTAATTATCACCAACACTGCGTGAAGCCCTGGACAAGATACAATCAGAACAAGTCTTCCTTAAAGTGAGATGCAAAAAGGTAATGGTAAACATTTGTGGGCAGGTTGACCTGTCAGTCTATTGGACATTTTTCTTTTCAATTGTTAAACATAGAAAACTAGAATGGAACTCAGTAAAGTTTATACCAAGGCCCAAAATGAAGAGCCATACATTATGTCCTGAGAAATTGACTAAAAATACTCTCGCAATTCCTCGATCCACACCAAAAATCAAATGGATTCCATGTTCGGTGCCACGGCGAAGAAAATAATAACCTACAGAAACTCAAGTGGAACAGCAAACATTGTGTGTGGCGCATGAAACTACTGTACAATGTATGAAAACAAAAAGAGACGTTTATTCAGTCTTGTGTAGATGTCATTTGCTGCTGCTTAAAGGGAAAGTTCCAGTCGTTGATAAATATAAATACAAACTTTCCAGTGGCACAGATCAGTGAGCAGTCCGACTTAAAGCCAATGTCAGCTGAACAAAATGAATTTCACCGACGGACAAGTTGTCTTCAGTCCGTAAATAATACAAAAATACGAATATTTGGACATACAGTATGTCATGTGGGTCATGCTTTAAGGATGTGGCAAAATGACTTATTTAAGTATAATTCGATGGGGTTTGTAAAGCTGTGCAATCTTATATATTTAAATTCATCAACAGGTGACGCTTAAAGGACGCCGTTATGAAAATCCTACAGGATCAGATTTGTGTGTTGTAAATGCCCAAACATTAAATGACTTTGTGTAGCATATGAAAGTGTAAGCAGGTTATTCACGGCACGACTACCAAATGATGGTCAGATTGCTGATGTCTTTGGAGAAGTCGGTCTTGGACGGGTAGACGACCTTCAGGTTCCCGTCTTGGTCGACAGTTCGGACCTGCTGGACGATCAGCTCGCTGGAGATCTCGCTGCCGCCGGTCGCCGGTTCGGGGGGACCGTCTCCCTCCCCGTCTGACCCCGCCTCCTCGCGATGCTCCGCTGTGAACTTGTTCAACTCTGCCATTTTCTGGAGAGAAAAGGGAATTTGCCTTTAGATACCTGTTTGTAATTTTGTTGTTTCTTCCTTTTCCGCCTCAATGAGATATACTTCAAACATTTAATTTCTTTGTTTCTTGGATGCATTTCATTCACAAATATCTCCCAGATGAAAAAGTAAACACAGGGGGTCAAACAAATGCCAGTGGAGGAGGGAGGCAGTGGCGTTAAAAACCACAAAGCAACTAAAAGAATCTGCAAATGCTTTGCAAATGTGTACAGGCATTTGCAAATGTGTATTCATCATCATATTTTTTTGCCGCCGTTCCTGTAGAGGCTCAGATGAGTGCAAAAATGTCCTCTTGTTTAAACAAAAGGTATCTTTACCTTCACGCACACACTAAACTTTCCACAAGCTTTCCTCTGGCGCCACCCTCTGTTGACTTGTGTGATAAAATATCCGACAATCAAATTTCACTTCCACGCTATGCACTGTTACTGTCAAAAGGTGGAGCCTGAGCCTCCCTTGGTCCAAGTTGTAACAAACCAAAATGAGCATGATTATTCTAATGACAGAAGGAGACGCTTACCACAATCAGAGCGTCCATAATGTCTTTACAGGTCTGCAGGCTGGTTGCACTCGTCACCTCCAAAAACAACTCTCTGGTCGTCTTCTTGATCTGTGACGCACAGTCAACTGATCGTGTTAATATTCCTCTTACATCACGACAAGACACTGACACAGGCTGGAGGTCACAGTTAAAAACTGTGTGGCACATCAAACAAGCCGACATAAGTCAGACGTGTTATTGACTTATATACTTGACATACACACCTTGGTGTTCTCACTGTTGGTAATAGGCGGGAATGAGATCACATGCCCTTCCGCATCGACTAGGCAGGGATAGAACGCTTTTCCTTGTAAAAGCTGCAGGTATCTGTAAAAAAAATAGACGCAAAAAATAGAATGCATAAGACGTAATATTCTTGAGATGATCGACTTGAAAAATGATGAAAGATTCAGCTCTGACAGGGTTGTAAGCTGTCACGCACAGTCAGGATTTGTTTTGTGTATGTAGTTTTGAAGCAGGCTGCTACCGTCTGAATGAACCACAGACTGAGAAAAGATGATTTTATAAGTCAGTCACGTCATTAATTATAAGCAGCCATTTCTATACCACTGACACAGATAAATATTGTTTCTAAATCTCAATTTTTCCTGCTTTTCTTTTTAAGCACACACTGATCAGATATACCTGTAGAATAAATGTGGGATCAATAAGCTCATGATTCCTTTGGGTTAATACCTCCTACTGCTTATGACACACTGAGGTGGAACTGAATCAAGACTAAAACTGGGGTCCAGCATACTTATGAATAAAATAAATATAGTGAGCAAGTTACACAGGTGCCTCATGCATCGCCGTAAAGTTTTATTCTGAAAATCAGCTAATGTGTCTTCAACACAAAGGGATTTCACTAAGTATCCTCCCTTGACTCCAGGCTGCAGTTCACCGTTAACCTTTTTGACCCTGATAAGAGGCAAAAGGCTCCGTACAGCAGAGTTACACCGTACGTCGTACTCACTTGTGGAGGCCAGTAACGTTCTGCCTTTTCTTCTGCTTCCTCAGGTCCTCCGCCTCCAGGTGGAGGAGTCGGATCAGCTCGACTGCCGTCATCTCCTTCCGGCCCAGCGCAACAATCTAACCGAAATGAAATGTTGTTGTTTTTTGAAACAGGGTTAGGGTTGGGGAGAAACCAGAGGACTTTTCTGACTGTCAATAAAATTCTTTGTTGGTTTGATCGCAGCAAAAAGAGAGACTTTTACTGCCTGGCAGGAATCAAAACTACATATAATACTGAAGAGAATGGAGCAATCATACCTTGAGCTGGGTCGGCGGTTTGACGTCGTATGTCAGTGGACCCTTGAGAAGCTGCACGTCATGAGTCGCAATGGTCGCGGTGGTCCTTTTGCCACACAGGTCATCGTGGAGCTTTGTCTAGAAAAAAACAGCAGGGGACTCTTTCTGGTAAGCACACTGCCCACGTGGATTATTATTACTTTACACTTAACACAGTCTGACGTAATGCCACGGTTTCCACCTTACCTGAGCCACGAGGAACCGTTTGAGAGAGTTGCCAGGCTTGAGGTTCATGCCCCGGACCACGCAGCACACCAAGTACGGCCGGACGTCCTTGACCTCGGCGGTCACTTTGACCTCGAGCGCCGCGGACGCGTCCGAAACGTGGAGGACCCTCAGCACCATCTTGTTCAGCTCCTCCACCTCGTCCGGCTCCTCCGCCCCCTTGTCCTTCTTCTTCCTCTGCTGCTGCCGTTTCCTCTTGTCGGCGTTGCGTCCGCCGTCCGCGTCGCCCCCGTCCTCTCCCTGTCGCCCTTTCCCCTTTCCCCTGAGGTACTCGAGGATGGACTTGGTCTGGCAGCCGTTGACCATCTTCTCGAGGCGTTTGTCGCTCAGCTTGTTGCCCTTGAAGTTGATCTCCTTCAGCTTGGGGCAGTCGCTCAGCTCGGACGGGATCTCGCTCAGCTTGTTTTGAGAAAGATCCAGAACCTGGGGTGGAGGAGGACAAGACAAGTTTAGCACCTTTGTGAGATTTAATTTATGAGGGAAAAATTAGTGGAAGATTTTTTTTCTTTTACCCCTTTTGCATTTCAAGCAAAAAGTAGATATGTCGAGAAAAAAAAGTGGAAATGTAGAGAATGCAGGCAACGCCTCTGGTTCATCAAACATATGCATGCTCAATATGTTAGCAGTTTCATGTATTCCTTAACTTTAATCTTGACATTTCAAGTTCATTTTCATTTTTAAGCCTGGCCCCTAATACTCTTCCGTATTAATGTGTAGTCACAACAACAACAACAACAACAACAACAACAACTACAGACCAGACTGTACTGCATTTTAAACTGGCCCAGACACATTACTCGCCAAACTCCGTTCAAAGATCTGACAGTTTAGCGACACATCGCATTTTAACAGAACGTTAACCTTCGCCAGCTAAAATGAAACCTATTCACCACGACGGGGGACGGTTGCTCTTAAATTCGGCGTGAGTTTTAATCCAGCCAGGACAAAGGAAGTCTATGCTTCCTCTGATAACATAGTCGCACTTTTCGATTCAAGCTACATCTGTGTCGTTCATAGCCTGTCCGAGGGTCTGTGGGCGAGGTTCGGCCAAACCTTCAGGGCGGCGAGCTTGTGGACGTCCCCGCTCAGCTCCCGGATGCAGTTGTCGGAGGCCACCAGGCTGCTGAGCAGATCCAGCCGCTCGGAGTAGAAGTCCGCGGGGAAGCCGGTGATGCGGTTCTTGGAGACGTTGATGGTGGACAGCTTGGTGCACTGGCCCAGCCCCTCGGGCAGCGCCTCCAGCCGGTTGCAGCTCACGTTCAGCGTGTTCAGCTCCCTCAGCTGGACGAGGCCGTCCGGCAGAACCGTCAGGTCGTTGACCGACAGGTCCAGGACCCTCAGGGACCGGAGGTCGCCGATGGCACTCGGGACGGAGGCCAGTTTGTTCCTGCACAGGATGAGGCTCTGGAGGGTGGTCAGGCGCCGGATGTCCTCGTGGATCTCTGTCAAACTCGGGCACTGGCTGACCTCCAGGTAATTCAGCAGCGTGAGGGAGAAGATGGACGAGACGAGCCCCCCGTGGGAGGACACCCTCTTGTCGACGCCGGGACCCTGTAGGACCAGCTCACGCCTCTTCTCGGCCGCAGCTTTCTCTACTTCTGGCCAGTTCTCCATGTCATCCATGCTGCCTCACTCACACCAGTCGTCGTGACGACAACGAGCAACTTGACTTCCGCTTTCCGTTTTCAAAATAAAGAGTCACTCCTTCGCCTACGCGGATTTCTCAAAAATATTTATTATGAAAAACGTGACTCCACAACTTTGAAATATGACTATTAATTACCCAGAGAAAACTTCAGCTATAGCATTGTGGACTCTTATTGTAAAGCCCTGTGTAACTATAGTTTGAGCCTGTTATCATATATCATAATATAGACTAATCCATATTCTATATCTTTGTGTTAAAAGTGATTATATTATTACTGGATTTCGAGAGAAATTATTGATATGGATATGAAACAGTAAACTTAAGAGTTTTCAAAACACCGCTGAACGTTGTTGTTTTATTTTGGAGACCAGCTTTCACTTCCTGTGCGGTTGTCACTTGATTCGTTTGGGTCTGCTTGATCCGGAAGTTGTGAAAAACGTATTACACGCGGTATTATTAGCAAATCTATGATTACACGTCGTATTTTTATGTTTATCGACATTGTCACTGTTGTACGGTGTACTTAAGATACGCAGGGAACCAGAGATTAGTCGCGGCTGCGAGCAAATAACCGCTCATGTCGAAAACTGCCTTAAAGACTACACCGACCACAGGCCATTGCGACATGCGGACATTCCCCTACTGCGCATGCGCGCGGTGGTTGTTGTCAGCGGTGGTTATGGAGATGAAATGGCAATGCGAGCTGACAGCTCCACGGTGGTGTTCGCGGTAAGATATCTTCGAAATGCCGCACGGGGAGGCTTCTGTTTTGTCCAAACCTTTTACAGACTGACTACGTGACAGTAAACATTGCATTTAATTGGTTTTATGTCGCCTCAGGGTGATTTCGGAGCGCGGCGACTGTAGGACGAGCTGCGTTCGGCAGATAGAGCAGTTAAACAGTTAGCTAATGCCCCACGCCCAACATGCTCATTTCAGCAAGGAGGGAAAAACAAATAAATCTCTGCTCCATCAAAGGGGCTCGTGTGTCACCTGAAGAAGAAAGTCAACTGGCCGGTTCAATACTTTCTGTTCGATGTGCCTGCCATTCGGCAAACACCCAGTTAGACACACATGACGACTCACGTGCACTGCTGGCGAACTGAAGTTTGTTGAAAAATGTTCATGTCGTTGTTTTTTTTAATCGAATGAATGGGTGGAGGAAAAGCTCCTGTGTTATTTTCCTTTAAAAACGAGTCGCTAGCTATTTTTGGTGTCTACTGTGTTGCTAAATATTCCATATTGCCTTTACTTGTAAGTGGTGTAGATGGGTCCAGGGACGTGGTTTTGCCACAGTGCCTGAGTTTTGGTTACTGATACAGATTTTTTCATGACTTCACTATGAGAAACACACGCATCTGTTTCTACAAGACGGCTCAATCTGCAGACATTCGTTAAAACGAGGACTTTCTTTGCACCGGAAAAATAGTAGAATGGCATCTCAGCATCCATCCTTGTGGCTGATTGACTTTCTTTGCCTGTTCAGATATTACATATCAGATCTAAAAATAATAAAATGTATTGTTTGTAGGGGTGGACCGCTTCTGATACAGATCAT
Organism: Scophthalmus maximus; assembly: GCF_022379125.1. Classification (NCBI taxonomy): domain Eukaryota; kingdom Metazoa; phylum Chordata; class Actinopteri; order Pleuronectiformes; family Scophthalmidae; genus Scophthalmus; species Scophthalmus maximus. The sequence continues at coordinate 18,273,718 of NC_061517.1, read as the reverse complement.
TACTAATCCAAGAGGCAGATAACCGATATTTGAAACTGACTTTTGGCTGCAGTAGACACACACTCTTAACACAAAACCTTTTTGAAATGCCTTAAAGCACATGTTCATTTCACAGAACCTTTCAACCTGACCTCAACACAAAAAGTGCAGGGAACTATCAGCAGCATGATTATGAAGTTGAACAAATGAACAAACAAATAAAATAGTTCCCTGAAGTTTTATTAAGTGAAATAAAAAATAGTGTATATATATAAACATCCAGTGTCTCTGTTTGTTTGTGTTCCATCAGTGTCTATTAGAGGGATGCCCAGGAAGATAGGTTTCGTTGTGGTCAACTCTTCAAGTCACGAGGACAACTTCACTGCCAAGGAGCTGATGGTCCATGCACCCGCAGCCAATGGCTGGAGATCCAGCAGGTACACAAACACAGTGCTTTACTTTCAAAAGTAAATGGTAATAGTAATAATAATAAAGTGTCCCTTTGCCCATTCAAAAACCTCCACGTTGTGCGAATCAAACGTTCTGCAGGCTGTGCTCGTACCCTCAACACGTCACCCTCCAGCTGGTGGAGAGAAGTAGGGTGAGGAAGCTGCAGCTGCTCGCCCACCAGTACCTGATCCCAGCCAAGGTGGAGTTCCACATTGGAGACACCCTGCCTGAAGCCAGCACTGCCGGGTTCCCAGGGCAGCTTCGTAGACTCGGGTACGGACTGCAGACCGGGCCCAGCTCAGTTTTTAACTAAAAAATGCCAAGTTACTACTAGATGGTTTAGGGGGATTGGGATGTTAAAGCATAAACAAACATTTTAGTTCAACTAATTAAATGACCTGTGTGGTCTGCGGTCCACCTGCTGCTGAAGACTTAACATGCATGAAAATGTAGCAATGCTTTTTCGTTGTATATGAACTGAAAGCAACACTGCACTCTCACCACAGGTACGTGTCTCTGTCAGACAACGAGAAGACAGGCTTCAAAGCTCGCGAGCTGAAGTCGGTCCACGTAGACGCCGTCGGAACGTACCTGAGAATAACCTTTCATACAAACCATGTCAACGGTTACAACCACCACAATCAGGTACTCTGTCAACCAATGCACCTACAGCACCAGTTCACCCCCTACAACTAAAGGCTGAACTTCAGTGACGTTTTTCTGTTCTGATTGTGGGTCGTATAAAGTATTTCATGTGTTTTGGCGTTGCCTGCCAGAACTTATTTGGTTGTAATAATAGATAGAATCAGAAAGATTCCTCCATTTCTAGTTAGATATGCTGTGGTGCTATGAGATATTTTATAAAATACCCGCTGACAGTTTGTGTTCTGTTGGTAGTGTAATGTAATGTCTTCACATGTCAAACTGTGTCGCTTTCTTTGCAGCGTCGTGTATTTAATGGGCGCTTTATCAGACGCTCCTTAGAATTAGTTTCCTTACAACATTTAGCCAAATTTACCTTCAACTTCATAAGTTTCAATCGCATTTCCAATAGTGCTAACATTATAAGTCAAATACTAATTCCATAGATTATCGGTGCAGCTTTATACAGCATTTCCCCTTTTCTCCATTTTATATTCCTTGTAAACTGAATACCGTTGCTCTTTGTTTTACTGTGTTAGTTGTTTTTTAGAGACTAAACTTTAAATCAAAAGAATAAAAAATTTGTAATTGCAGGATCATAATCAATATTTTTTTTCACTGTAATCAAATTCCATGAAAGACCAAAACCAACAATATATTAAATGGGTACTGAGTGTTGGTTTTAAGAATTGATTACGCGAACTTGAGTGAAAAAGTGCCTTTGTCGGGGACTATTTTCAACTGCAGATCAATGCACGTTTGGTTCTTTAGTCTGTAACAGGACAGTTTTGTTGAAATTACTCAAATTAAACTACAGTATCCATGATCGCTGTAGTGAGTGAACATTGCAACAGTGTGTTTCAGGAAAGGGTTTTCATAGCAGGTCTATTGCGATAATAGTAACTTCAGGCTCTGACCACTTAGAAAACACGTGTTACTTGGATCAATTCATTGACGGTTTTCAGACTTACATACAACTTCAATGTCAGGATTTTTTTTTTTTAAATAAGAAAAATGTAGATCCATTCTTAGTGAAATCGCTCCGTGGCGAACCGCCCAGTACTAACCCATTCTTCACACGCATCGACTTTTGATTTTGTTTACCGTTCAGCCACCTCACCGACATCTGTTTATTATTTCAGGTTGCTTTGGTTGCCATTAATGTCCTGGGAGATTCTTGGGATGGCAATGCTTTTAACACAACTGTAAGTGAGCAAACACTCTCCTCTTCTTCACCTGTCACCCACCACTGAATGCACATCTGCACAGTGTCAGTAGGTGGCGCTGTTGCATCGCTATTATTGCAAAACATTTCTCTGTCATAGGTCAGAGACTGCTCCACTGAGGATTTATCATTCTTTTACTGACACCAGAGTCACTCTCACAGTTTTTTCACATATTCTCTATCATTCTGTTATTCTTTATAAAAACTTTGGCATCTGTTTTTTTTCTGCTCTAAAATGATTCGCTCTGTGTATTTTTGGTTTCAATACAAATATCAATACTGCTGGTTATCATCAAATCATAAAAATTCTTACCTAAATTTCTTATCAGTTTAATGTGAATTCATTAGAATAGCTGCAAATAATGTGAAACTTAAAAATTTGTAAGGGAGTTGTTCATCCAGTGAAGATTACGACTGAGAGGAGGTATCTGATAAGGCCTCATTGTTTAGATGTCTTTGGAGACACAGATACAATAGAGGTATCAACATCCATACTGTATATGAACACATGTTTACCTGAATGGTGTGTGTGTGTGTGTGTGTGTGTGTGTGTGTGTGTGTGTGTGTGTGTGTGTGTGTGTGTGTGTGTGTGTGTGTGTGTGTGTGTGTGTGTGTGTGTGTGTGTGTGTGTGTGTGTGTGTGTGTGTGTGTGTGTGTGTGTGACACAGAGAGAGTAGGTGTGTTTGTGTATATGTGTCAGGAATGTAGTAATGAGACACAAAGGGAGAGCAGTATGTAATCACACAGGAGGCCTTTAGTTAGCCAGCGTAATCAGATAGTCCTGCAGATGGACAGCTCCTGGAGGAGAGAGAGAGCACCTTAAAACACAAACACACACACACACACACACACACACACACACACACACACACACACACGTACACACACACACACACACACACACACACGCACGCACAAACAGAGATACGGGAAGACAGGGACACACACTTGCACAGATTCCTTTGAACAAGCTGTGCATTGTTGCCCCACTAATCCGAGTCTGAGCACCACCACCACCAGTGATCTTGCTTGGACGTTTGGCTAGACCTCTTATATCTGCTCCAGGGATGGAAGTTGTGTTCATCCAGGGGAGGGACACTGTTGTGTGGATACAGAGAAAAGGGATAGCACTTAATAAGTTTCTTCCTCAATTGGTTACTTTACCCAAATTATGAAAAAAAGGAGAGAAAATGTTCCATGTCCATATCCACTTACCTCTAGGGGTCTTTCTGGCCATCAGATACTTTTGGTTGAATTTGTCCAGGTTTTTAGATATCTGCCTGTTAGACTCCTCCCGCATCAAAGCAGCAAAGCAGGAAACTTTTTAGCCGTCACAAAGATGCCACAGCCATCTTCAAGGCCTCCATAAACCCTCCATCAAACTGTAAATCAGATCTGTGGGGGTCAAAACTCCACGTGTTAACGTGTTACTGCTCTAACATGGCATCGTAATAAGCTTTTGTCACAGCAGATGGTTTGACTTGACGTAGTTGGGAAAAAAGCACAAGTGCCAATAATAACATACACAAGGGCTCAGTTCTGTTCAAGTGTCCGTGTACTTCTGGACAGTGGCGGTGGTGAAACAGAAAAACACATCAGCCAAATGGAATTCAGCCATAACTGATTTTATTATTTACGCCAGTGCTTTTTTGCCTGTCGCATTTCAAAAACTTCTTCCAGGAGAAAGGCCCGAACCTTACTGTCGAAATAGTTTAAACCAATTAAATCTCTCCGTTTTTTGTCTCACGCTCACTCTCCGTCTGTCATTTAAGAAGTGATTAATTAATTATTTCATCGACAGGATGATCTTAAGCCTATGAACGAGGGAGCTATCAATCCCATCTTTTTATGTTTCCTTCATAGAAACGTGTCTGCAAGAGTGACACTATTCACACATATAAAACATATTTGCTGGCATTTAAGTTCTCCTTCGCTATGGCGAATTTCCATCAGTTTGATTCTGGAGTGGGACCACGATTGAGATCCTTGTAGATCTGAATTAAAGAAAAAAAAAATAGGTTTGGAATGTAGACTATTTGAAAAGTAAAGACGGAAGAACAGTTAATGATACAAATGTAAATATTCTGTGTGCGAAAGACCTGCGGGAGGTGACGCAACGCATGACCGCGTCCCCGTCGGTCTCTGTGGCGGCCCACTCTGCGTGTGCCCTTCAGTTGGAGTGCGTGGTACAGGAATGAACTCAGTGGCCAATCACGACCAAGTTAATACTAGTTGACTATTTCTAGACTAATGTAAAACAGTAGAAAAGCAGTGTAATCAACATGTACAGTAATCATCTCGCACGAACCAACCTGAACCCCACCCCCTCCCTTCAGTCAGACATTTTTGGGGGGTTTGTATAAACCAGATTTTTGCCATTTCTCTCGTTCTCTCTCTCTCTCTCTCTCTCTCTCTCTATATATATATATATATATATATATATATATATATATATATATGATAACTACATCCTGTATGATAAGATAAGCATACAGTATTGCTCTCGTCCCTACTTATTAAGTGTTAGTAGAGTTTGAGTGAGTGGGTGTACTTGCCTTCCTGCCCTTATAAAGTCATTTTGGATGACTCACCTCACTTTTGGAGGATCAGCCAAAAGGACCAGGACTGTGTCATGGTTGGTTTAGGACGAAGGTGACAGCCAGAGTTGAGGGTAACCTAAAACGATTGAGATTAGATAGCAGCGGACAGGTCCGTCTGAGCGCGGTGATGCAAGAGTGTATGTGCACGTGTGTGAGTAATTTGTCCATCTGTTTACCCCCAGCCAAGCCGAGAGCAGCTGATCGAACACTACCTCAATAGCACTCAGCTGGAAGCCGCCTTGGACACAACCTTCATGGGGTGAGGCCAGGCCGTTGAACCCTGGTTTCTTTGTCTTGTGACAATAACATTGTTCAACAAGGCCATTTAGTCTGGAAGCCAACCGAGGCATCCAAGGTCATTCGCATTTGAAGACAATGCAGGTGGCGTGGCCGGTGCAAAGAGGAAAACACATTTCGAAATAAATGTTTTTTTCTTTAATATATCAACCCCCCCATGGGACATTTCACCTCGGGGTCTCCCTCCCCCGGGGGGCGTCCGTCCATGTTTTTCTCCTTTGATCAGGAATTGCACAACATAATGAAAGATTTGTTTGAGGCTGGCATTGTCTCTAGGGCTGCAACTAATGGTTATTTTTCATAATCGATTAATCTTTCGATTATTTTCTCGTTTAATGAATTAGTTGTTTGGTCCATAACATGTCATTAAATGGTGAAAAATGTTGATCGTTTTTCCCCAAACCCCACGATGATGGTTTATTTTTCACACACCGAAGGTATTTATCTCTTTATCATAGAGGAGCCAAGAAACCAGAAAATATTCACATTTAAAAGCCTGAAATCATAGAATATTTGACCTTTTTCTCCATAAAAACTACTTGTACCCATCATTTGATTATCAAAATAATTGGCGATTCATTAAGTAATCGATGACTAAGTGATTAATCAATTAACTGTTGCAGCTCTAATTGTCTCCAATGAATTTTGACACTAAGTCAGCTCCTCCGTTTCTATATTCAACATGTTTCACAAGTGTAATAAACTCTGACAGAACAGTGTCCTTGTGTAGACGGAAACGCTGTAATATTCCAGCTGATTTAATGTTTGCTATCATCGTGTCCCGTCTTGCACCCAGATCATGTGAGTCCTTCTCCCCCTTCGATGACCTCGCCTTCGAAATGTACCAGGACCCCGAGGTCGCTCACATCATCCGCCTCATGGACCAACAGAAGCAGGACATGGTCCAGCAGGAGAAATACGAGCAGGCCAAGAATCTGAAGCAAGCCATCGCTGACCTGCAAAAGGTATTGTTGCGGCCAGACGACGCCGACACCCAATATTTGCTCACATGGCTGAGCAAAAATAACCCACAAACACAAGGATGTGTCCTCCCTTGAGGGCATTTTTCACGTCTTTGTGAATCACTAAAGTACTTTAGATTTATGTTTTTGAATGAATTACACCAAACAAATATACTGCCTGTCATATCAAAGAGGTTTGTTACGTGGATTTTTGAACATTTGACAGAGCCATGTTAGCTGTTCGCCTGTTTTGGGTGAACAAATGGGTGGACAGAGAGAGCAGCTTAAAACACAAAATACACACACACACAAACACACACACATACACACACACACACACACTATTATGTTTAATTATTTGAGGTACTTTTCTTGGAAAAAGGCGAGGTAATAAGTAAGAAATCGCAGGATAATACTAGGATATTCCCGCCATTCAACCTCGTTCCGGACTCTGGACTCATATTGCCATGACTGTAAACAAAGAATTTACATTTAAATGCATAAAAATCATGATTAAAAAAAAGAAGCATTAAAAGCAATGTATATGTAGGTTTTTCTACATATGCTGGGACTTCAGGTTTTTTTTTTTTTTGATTGTCCTATCACTGTTGCCAACAGTCATGGACCCCTTAGTCAGTCATCGTTAGTCTTTTTTTTTTTCTACTTTTACAATACATTTAATTTAGAGAAATGTATTTTAAAATTGGAGAAACGGCAGTTTTAAATTAGATTTTTATCCGCATGCACATTCAACAATCGCTATAAAAGCTGTGAGAAATGTTTAATTGTGGTAAGGAAATAATTCAGGTCCTGATATCGTCATCCTGCCCCTGCTGCCGGTAATTATTTCCTGTTATGCGAATCTCAATTTGTTCAGCTTGTATCCTTTTTTTTCCATTTCTAAAGCCACTGTTTGTAACAGTAGTTGTTAAACATTGTCCACATTCCCGTCACTGACCCTCTTTGTATACAGTGTTACCACGGTGACCATGAATTCTTAATAAGCCCGACAGCTGATGGTCCTCGGGTAGTGTCTCTCCCACGCCCAACCACGGGCCTTTCTGTAACCAGATAACACACACACACACACACACACACACACACACACACACACACACACACACACACACACACACACACACACACACACACACACACACACACACACACACACACACACACACACACACACACACACACACACACACACACACACACACACACACACACACACACACTCACTCACACACACACACAAACACACACAAACACACACCGGCACCCTGTTAGCATGGCATGGGAGCCTTGTGGACAAAGCAGTTGTCAAGGTGGTCATCCTGAAAATCCCTTGTCATCGGCGCCTCAGGATGTCAGGGGAGGGGTTTGTGGTGATACATGATTCCTGTAAACACACAACAGAGAGAGACGGGACAGACGGCCAGGTATTGGCCGGCTGTAGTTCTTCCACCATACACATTCCTATTTTTCTGAGCATGAAGGAAGCATTCAGATTCATAAAGAGGTCCATGCTGGAAATCCAGCTGCGGTGTACATTGCACCAACCATTTTGTCCAAAAGAAGCAGAATCACAAGGCGTTGTAATGAGCCTGTGTCGCTTGGCACTTGGTTAGCAACTCAATTCAGCTAAATGGAATTTCCTCACAAAAAATTACAAGTTTGACTTACTGGAAGTTGTTGTCAAATTTCCACCCTGCTCAGTGATTCACCTTGTGGCACACTCACTGTTATTTCTCTCCAGGGATATATAATTGTGTGCGGCAGAAAAGCCCAAATTGCCAAAAATCCAGCTCCATGTTAAGTCTGGTTTATTTCAACTTTGTTCAACTTTGTTTTTTAGTTTTGGCCATTGTTGCATTGCTTAAGATAAGATTGTGATCACCAAAGTCATGGCTGAGATTGGGGAACACAGTGACAAGCCAAAGCTGAAAAAGTATCCAGACGATCAGGTTGTAAACTGACTAATTATCCTGGCATCTTTATTTTGAAGTTAAAAAAAATATGAAAGTGAGCGCATCTGAAATGTTGGTGCTAATTTCTCATTGCATAGCAAGACGGTACACTATACACAGTATGGTAGGTCAAAATATGACAAGGGTGACAGCCTGTAATATGTGATGACTTTTGATATCTTTACACAAGTCTGGGTGATAGATTTATACCTCTGGTTTCTCTCTAGAAAAGATTGACTAACCTAAGGGTTTGTTTACAGCTTTTCTAACTGTTTCACTGCCTATGCCTCTTGCCCCATACAGTATGAACTGTTAGCTGATATTGCTGAAACTTTGTTTCAGCAATATCAGCACATTCACTCATCTCAGAAATGTATTTGCTATCTGCGATGTTATTCTTACCATAATGCCTAAAAAAAGGATAAAATATGAAATAACTGGAGTCAATTTTTAACGAAACATGTTAAGAAAAAGACCAGATCACATTAAACTGTAGTTAAGGGCAGGACCAAACAGCCTAATGAACAGTGTTCATACTGTATGTTTTTTTTTTACAATTGTGACAAAGATGATTTATGGTCCTGAATGCAGTTGATCTACAAGCAGGAGCTGTGCTCCAAGATAATTACAGGTGGTGGAAAATAACCCCTTCAGATGTCAGCAGCCCCGCTGCAAAAAAACAGTGTACATCCAATGGTTTTAGTCAGGGAAGGTGCAAATTGACATAAATTCAGTTCCGCTCCAAGTTTTACCCGTCCAAACATGCAGTGTCAGCTCATAGGGTCACCTCAGGGCTGCCTTTACCTCTACTTCCTGTTCCAGGTAGGGGAGCGTTTGGCTCGATATGACGTGGAGAAGCGATGTGCCATAGAAAAGGAAGACTATGACCTTGCCAAGAAGAAGAAGGAGCTGATGGAAGAGTACAGGAGGAGCGTCTACCAGCAGCTGGAGGTCCACAACCTGCTGGACATGACAATGGTCCGTTAAAGAAATATGGTCATATGTGGGAAGAATCTGTTGGATTGCATTTTGATGCTATACACTTAAATACTGATCTAATAATGATGTTTTCTGTCTTTTCCACTGTGTCACCAGATCATGGGGTCAACACATTCATCCCCACTCCAGGATCCTCCCCCCGCTCTGCCTTCTCCCGGTCACCGCTTAGTCCCCGCCAAGCCCCTTGAGTCCACAGACACATTCAGGAAGGACAAAAAAACAAACACGCCTCAGGATCAACAGTCTGCCACAAAAACGGTCATGCCCAAACTAAGCAGCCAACCTGACACCCCCTGCACCCCTGCTGCTGTACCCAAGTTAGATGTAAGTGTAACTTCATCCAGTGTGTTGACGATGCAACACATCACCACATCTTTGCGCTGCATGAAACGTGTCCGACACCAGAAGACACGTGTCCAATACTCACTCAGCGATGACAGACCCATTCTTTTCCGAGTGAAGGATCTACTTGTTGACAGTTGTTTCCTGTAGCTTGTTGTGCTTGATTGAACATATTGTATAGAGGATCATAATCTAACCCACTGTAGCACTTTGGGAACACATGTCCAGCCTAAAGCCAGTGTAGAGTTGGAACGCAGAGCACACAGGGAGACGGTGACCACACCAGTGGGGGGGCTTTTATGCTTAACTCACCACCTACTGAGACCGGCCCTACTCCAGGTTTAGGTTTCACTATTTAATTAAAACCGTGCAACAGTTGGCTGACTCCAGCGGCTGCCAACCAGGCTTCAAGGCAGGGCTTTGAGACCCCTCTACGAGGCAACAGGGAGGGTGCCAGTTGGCCAAGGGGGCAAAAGAGACAGTGCTGGCTGGATGGAGCTGGGCTTTGCGCTGAGGGGGATTCACCATTGCATGATCGGCCTATTCACTGATCACATGCTAGTGAGAGTCGGTGAAAAGAACAGGGATAAAGGTGATACGTTTTTCAAGAGGGTGGACATACTTAACACGCTTGAAAGTGCACATCAGGTTTCTCTGAGGCCTTGAACTGACGTGTCTCCAAAAAGTTTTGTTGTTGTGTGTGCGCTGAGAAATAGAAGCGCAGTACCTGCCAATAAACATTACATTACATTTTTTAATACATTAAGCAGATGCTTTTGTCCACAGCGAGTACAAAAACATTTATCAAATAGGTAAAAACAGCTTGAAGTGCTCCTTTTAGAATTTTTAAATAATATGGGGCCCAGAACAGAGCCCTGAGGGACCCCAGTAGTGAGGTTGCAGGGTTCAGACACAGATCCTCTCCAAGTAACCCTAGGAAAGAAAAGAAATGGAAACATTTCAAAATGGCCACTGGTGTTGTCTCCTTATGACAGTTTACCAGTATGCCTTATGATGAGAGGCCTCTGCCAGCCCTTCAGAAGAGAGACCAGCCAATGGAGGCCACCCGGAGCCCTGCAGAGCAGCAACCCGCCGAAGCTCACAGGAGTCCACCAGGCCCCGAGATGAGCGGAGAGCCTGAGCCCCTCACAGAGAGAGCCCAGAGAGAGGCTGGCCTTGCCGTAGATGTTTATGGAGAAAGCCTGGTAAGAAAAAGAAAGTGGGGAATAAACCTTGGCTAGCTACGCTAACTAAGGTTTTCCTTCAAGATATAATACTTTTCTGTCTCTTTGTAAAAATACCCATTTGCTGTGCACTGTGTTATTTAATGTGTAGCCTTCTTTTGGTTTTATCTGAGGTTCTTTGCTGAGAGCAAAGGATAAACAATCAAAGGATAAAATGTTCAGTAGAGCTGAGGGGACCTACAGAGTCGGATGATAATAGAGAGTTTGCCCCTATGAGCAGCATTTTCAAACTGCACATGGTCATTTGTTTTGCTGATTATATTGAAAATATTGATCCTTAGTATCAGCAGATACATGGGCTTGTAGTATATGACCTATGAATCTGCAAATAAGCGGTACATGACTCTGCTTATATGCAGATAAAGATATGTGTTATATATTTTACTGCATTGCGTTCTTACTTTGTTCCAGGTGGCTGGGGCATATTCCAAATCCTGGTCCCACAGAGAGGATGCTCTGCTGGCTGTGCACAAGAGGCTTCTGGAGGCATCTCCCACCGCCCCCAAGGAGGAGCTGAGAAACATGTTAAGAGCTGCAGTCTTCCTGGTTAAGAAGGCCCTCCAGGATAAAGTATCATCGGTGAGCCAAAGAAAATTGTCTTGTGGCAAAAGCTGAGAATGCTCCGGTTAATTGAACAGAAAAAAGAAGCAGCCCCATTTAAAAGAGTTGTGGATATGTTTAGTTTGCTACTGTCAAAGTTTTCCATAAATCATGTTCTCAGGGCTCCCCTCACAAACAGAACTGACGTTCATGTTGTTAAAACATGAGCACACAATCGCACATGCAAACACTTCACAGTGTTTCCCCTGTGCCACATGCAGCCCCAGTTCCCTTGCGGAGCCGGCTTCCTTAAACAAACAATTTCGACAAGGATGTCCTTGTAACCCCCCTGGACATCGCCTACGGCTTGTATGAAACGGTTATTGCCGCAATAATTTTCGTGATTTATTTTCTCAGCCACACTGACAAACAGAATGCTCCATTAAGATGTTAACCGGTTTTTAATTTGCCGCTCAACAAAAGTGCTTCAGTTCGAGTTTCACGTTTAAAGCACTCTTCTCTGGCAACTCAGTGGTCCACGCTGCGGATCATAAACTGCTGTTCCTGAACTTTTCATGCTAGCCCCGTTAATACGTTTTTCGGGGGCCCATGTGAGAATACAGCAGGAAAAACCTGTTCCAGAAATGTTCCTGTTCTTAATATGTGAACGGCAAACTCCGGAAAGTTGCTGGACCCAATTTTCTGCACATTTTCTGGGGTTCATGTCTGAAAGCTGCTGCATACTTTCGTCCTGGTTTTGACCTTGATATGATAATGCACTAGTTATTCAATTTACTTCTAAGAAACCTTTGGTTTCCACTGTCACGTGTGTACAGTATGTCTGGTTGGCTAGTAAGCAAGTACAAAAAAAACAAAAAACTCCGGACTCCATTGTCAACTTCTGACTGCCACTCTCCGTCTGCATACTCGAACCAACTCAAACTAAACATTGGCAGGTCCAGCCTCTCTGCTAATTGACATCACCCTGGTGCTAGCGGTTTCCTAAGAATTTCCATTGGTTCCCTCCTCAGGTTTTCCAGGCCTCCTTGACGCTGCTGCGGCTAATGCTGAGCCAGCTGATCCCAGATCTGGGCTTGGGCCGCCCTGAGGCGATCCACTGCTTCGAGCAGACCTGGCCCAACCTGCTTGCCAGGACTGGAGACTCGGCCGGCCGCCCTCGGGCCACGGTCACTGCCTTCATACAGGTATTGTAAACCGTGGGCTGACTTGTTTATTTGGCACCAGTATTTGCATCTTGCCAAGTTTCCATCCATCCACCATCTCCTCTACTATAGAGCTCTGTAAAAGCTGTTGTCTGACAGTCTTGAAAAATCCGCACTTTCTTTCTTTCTTCGGCTTGATGGCATGTAAAATACATAATACAGAAGAAGCCTCTGATAATCTTAATTTCTTTATGGTTATTACATCTCTAATTTGAAGTGCTGGTGGTTTCTTCATATAACATTTATACTCATACCAGGGTGGGACACCTGTCATCTTGTACCAAATAAAAAAACACCTTTGAGAAACCTCCCTATACCATGAGGCAGGCCTATACAAGGGAGGAAGAATTACCAAGATGTCATCACAGCAAAGCCAAACACATAGAAAATTTTACGAAGAAGACAGCAATGCACCGATAAAACAAAGAATGTGATCGTAAACGACACATGAACACATACAATACAGTATTTAAAATAATAAAAAGGTAAGTCTGACGTTTCCTTTATGTACCTACATCAGAAGATTTCCTCAGAATAATAATATTACCCTTACAGAGTACTACTACTACTACTACTACTACTACTACTACTACTACTAGTACTAGTACTAATGCACAAAAACCAGCCTTCAAAACCAGCCTTCAATACCAGCTCACTGCTGTTTCAGAATAAAAAAAGAAAAGAAGATATCATTGTTATTACAGTATTTCAGCATTTTAGCTACCCATAAAGAACACCATTTCCCATAAGCCCCAAGACTGACATGGGTTAAAAGTCACCAGCTTGACAGACGTGCAAATAAAGGAAAAAGATGATTTTTGGGTTAAAGGATAAACACTGGAAAAGAATTGACCGAATTACTTTAAACAATTAGACAACCCCTGTGTTGCAAATTTGAGCAAACTTACGCGAAGCGGTTATGTACGAGATTGTCATCGGCTATATGCATATTCACACAGAACTGGTTTGCAGAGACGTTACATGCAAATACAAAAGCAAATTGCGTCATGTTTACATTTTGGCACTAATTGCATAACTAATTAAACAGTGTGTGCTTTTTTATGTGTTTGACAAGTGTTTGAAAGTTATTGAATGTATTTCTTTTTTAAAGTAACTTGACTTTTTCTTTGGCCTATGGTGTTTTTCCTAACTTAAAATGGATTACATTGGCCTCACTGCCTGCATTGTGCTATACTGTACATTCTTCTACATGATGTGCCCAAGAATCCAAACAAGCCCCAATGTTGTTTGCCCTTTTTTACCATTTGTACACTTTACTTTGTGTGTGTGTGTGTGTGTGTGTGTGTGTGTGTGTGTGTTTGGGGGGGGGGGGGGGGGCGGCGGCGTGGGGTGGGTGATGACGTACAGTATGTATTGTAAGTGAAGTAAATGTCCGACTCTGTAAACATGTTTAAAGGTTGATTGAGTCACATTTCGGTCACCACCGTGCCGGCTGTTACCGAGAGTCTGGATCCTCTGAAATCATCGCTCGGCCTTTAGGAACCTGTTCAGACCTCGATTAGAGCAACGACTGAAGGCATCTGTGTATTTTAAAGTATAAATGATATGTTGTGTGAGTGTGTGTGTGTGTGTGTAACTGTGTGGTAGAGCCCGAATGATACTGAAGTTTTTTGGACTAGGGCCGATACCGATATTGCAGTAGGAGTAGAAAAATTCCAATTTCGATATATCCGCCATTATTCTTAACATTGTAGATCAGGGTGTTGATTGTTGGTCTGTTTGTGGTGGAGAAAATAGGTTTTGCTCTGTGTTTTATTGATTATTTTCATCTGCCCATGGGCATCAAACTCGGTATTAAATTCTTTAAACAGATAAGGTTTGGCGATTTTTTTTAAGTCAGTCACCTCTCCCTCGTGTTCCCCCTTTTAGGAAATTGCCGTTTTAAAGGACGTTCGGGCCCTGCAGGTCGTCCCCGCCGAGCTTGTGCAGCCCCTCAAATCCAACTTCCCCTCTCGCCTGGCTCAGAGTCGCACCGAGCTGCTGGAGAAACTTCTCACTGAACTGGGCACAGAGAACTCTGGCTTCACCCTGGACAACGTCATGACGGTAACAGCTCAAAAAAAACATTAATCAACTTTATATTCATGGAACCATTCTTTTTTGCCGGTGATGTTGTTCATTTGAGTTATGTAAGTATTTGATATTCAAAGGCAAATAGCTGTGGTCACAATTATCTTTTTACGTATGTTAGCGCAAGTCCATTATCAGTCTTTTTCTTCAGACACTTCTATTGCTTTTAGTTTGAGATGGTAAGATAGTTTTTCCATAACCTAAAAAAACAACAACAACACCAGCGGCCCTCTGCTTTCATTCTCTGAGACTTCCACATCGTCTTTCATTGTCTTTTCTGTCATATCAGAAATATAGACACTGAACATTTTAGGGCATATAGGGAATTTTCAGGCTGTAAAATCTCAAAAATGAATTTAGCAGCCACTGCAGGTACTGATGGTCACAATTTAACAGGTTGTCTTCCAAGGCTCTGAAACACTACAGTTGTCTTATGGCAGCCTGTCCACTCCTCAGTCATACTCTTTCCCATCTGGAAATAACAAATCCAAAGTACCCTCTGCAACGTGATAGCACACGTAGGGCATTAGATACATACAGTACAACGCCTGTATTATCTCACTTCAGAAGCAGACATCCGTCAGGCTGATTTTCCAGTACATTTGGCTGAAGGAGAGCAGTCCGTCCCTGACATACAGTGACCGCTCAGCTAAGGCACTTGTCCGCTGAGTCAATGTTGTCACCATTGGCATCCATAGTGTCCCCTGGCCTCCTCTGGTTCCCAGCAGTGATCTAATATTTACATGCAAACTATACAACTGTTGACCTCGCTGGGCAGGACAACAAGCGGCCCCCTCCACCCACTACAAACCCCGCCCTCCACCCATCCCCCTCCACTGAGCCCTCATCTCCGTTCTGCATGGTTTTTCTCAGTGAGAGCAAATTGTTAGGTTTATCCTCTTGAGTTTCTCCACCTTCTGAGGCCAAAGCAACACAGGTGGCACCGGGAGTCCTGTTTGTGCTCGCTCGCACTGCGCCTGTCCCCCCCCACCTTTTGTGCTGCTGCCTCCCATGTTTGCTTGGGAAACATAGAGTCTAGATGGAGATGTGACAGGGGCACTGTGCTAAAAGGTCATAGCTTGCCGTCTCCCCCGTCCCGACTGTCACGTGAAACAATTTGATGAGAAACATGCAAGAAGAACTTTTGAAATAAGTTGTGAAATACATTTTTACTAGGAACAGCTGTAAACCTTCTTATTCATATATTTATCAGCCAAATCAGCCAATCATGTGGCAGCAGTACAATACACAAAAATCATATAAAAAAAGGTCAGCATGGGGAAACAATGTGTTCTCAAGCAGCTCGATTGTTGATACCAGACAAACTGGTTTACAGTATCTTTGAAACTGATGATTTCCTGGGATTTTAATGCACAATGGTCTGCGGAATTTTACTCAGAATGGTGCCATAACAAAAGAAAACATGCAGTGAGCAGCAGTTTTGTGGATGGAAACGCCATGTTGATATGAGAAAGATCAGAAGAGAGTGGCCAGACTGGTTGGAGCTGACAGTGAGTAACTCAGATAACCACTCTTCCAGAATTTCCCAGTTTGGATTCAATAAAGTTCATCTGTCTATCTTTATGACTGTGGTGAGGCGGACCGGCTAAAACCGTAGAGGACCATGCAGGTTCCTATCCTGTCAACCAAAAAGAAAAGAAGAAATCTGAGGCTAAACTGGACACGGGCTCACCAAAACTGACAGAGTTCGGTCTGATGGGCCTGGAGTTCTGCTGAGGCTGCAGATGCAACGGTCAGAAATTTCCATTGACAGCAAAAAATCCGTGGACCCGACCTGCTTTGTGTCAACAGCCCTGATCGTTAGTTGTGGTGCAATCGTGTGGTGAAGGTTTTCCTCGCACACTGGACCCCTTAATACTAACCAGTCAAAGGTAAGTGAAGCCCATGACACGGGGACTTCGGCCGCTAGAGCGAGAAAAGTCAAGGATCCAAAACATTTTTACAACCTTGGGGATATTTGTCCGTAGTGTGATGGCCGATAAAAAGCATTACGAAGTGCCTGGAGTTACCCGAGTCATATTACCTCTATTAAAGTGGTCGGCAAGCTAGAACCAAATCTGATCAGCACAGTGGTTTGCCAGGTATCAAAGATTAAGGGAGAGTGTGTTGTGGCCAGGCAACCTTCAGTAGGACAGTTGAAACTGTGTGTGCAGAGTAGAGTAGAGAGAGAAATAGGTTCCTCTCAGGCAGAACATGTACAGAAGGCGTCAGTGTGTGCCACTGAAGGTGAAGGCGGGGTGGGGGTGGTGCCGTCACATCACATCAAAGAATTCCTTCAAACATGGAGGTAAATGTGTTTTGTTTATATTATTTGTCATCACTCATTCATTCATCTGGTGGTCAAACACAAAGAAGTTATCTTTTAATTGATTTAATAAACTCAAAAAAAACTTAAATCACAGCTAAACTCTCTACCAGTACAAGTTTTAACCCTTCCTGCTTCCTGCTCTTTGGATGCGACCGGCCCTTTCGACAGCTCTATAGTCTTAGCCCTACAGTGGTGCAGTGAGTTACCTGGGTGATCTGCTCAGAGGCGGGAGCCAGAGTGAAAAAAAAAGAAGAAGAAAAAAAGGGCAGATTGAATTTCTCGTAATTAAAACGAGAAGTGCTCAGCAAACAATGGAGAATAATAGGAAACTGTCTCTGCGACGGTTAAATGAGGGATGGGCGGCCTATGTACACGGTCGACCTCTGGATGTCAATGCCCTCCACGGGCGGGATTGCCATTGTGTTGTGACAGTCTGCACAGAGATTATGTTGGATAAAGGGCTCTTTTTCACGTCACTACATGCATTTCCCCTTGAAGGACTTCCTCAACCACATTGCTGTTGTGCATGTGAAGTTAGACTGCAGATATGGCAAATATTGCTTCATTGAACTTTGACTTGTGGATGTGTTTTTTAAAAAGCATGCCCTGAAAATGTTCTTCGGCACTGCCCTGTGTCCCCAGCATACTGTAGTTTAATTATATGGCAGCCGTGTAAGGCAATTTAAACAATACAAGGCAAAGAATCGCATGAGTGCAACATCTGTAAACACAATAAAGATGAAAATCTCAGATGAATCAACAGATAGAAAAAGCCTCATTGCAGTAATAGTGGTCTGACAAGTTGTCCCGATCAGAAGAAGTAGTCAAATCAAAGTAATCAAAGGCAAAGGTAGAGTTCACAGTGGAGAGTGGAATTATGGAAGAGGTTTTTCTGTTGTTAATCTTTGGATGTCTCTGTTTCACAGGTCAGACCATAGACTATATTAATAAAAATTAACTGTCTGTAGAGCACTTGTCCGCCGAGTCGATGTTGTCACCACCATCCACAGTGTCCATTGCCCTCCTCCGGTTCCCAGCAGGGATCTAATATTTACGTGCAAACCACCCAACTGTTGTGAAGCCTATACCGAAGTGCCCTAAAACCTGTATTCTGTGGAATGACCAGTAGAGGGAGACTCCACTGGTTCAATTAGCAAATGACCCTGCTTTATATGTTTAAAACTTTATAAATGATGCCATTCAGAGTAGTAAAAAAAGACGATAGGGCACCGTATGCAAAATTATAAACCTGAGGCTTCAAAACGGCAGTTCACAAACCAATGGGTGCCGTTACGGTGGGTTGCCACTTGGGTCAGAAGGTGAAATTGCATTGATCCTGGCTCAATGTTCACATGTTCATAGAAAACACGCTCTCCTCCTTTAGTTCTGTACAGCGGCGTTGGAGCACAGTGCATCGACGGTCCGAGAGCCGGCCGTGCGCATCATACTATCCATGTACCGGCAGCACAGAGCTGCTGCCCTCAGCTACCTTCCACCCAACGACGCCGCTGCACGGAAGAACTTCCTCTACAAAACCCTCTTTGACGGCTTCGCTAAGATTGATGGAAAGCTGGTAGGGACTCAGGTGTGAAGTGTTTCCCCCCTCCCCCTCTACTACAAATGAATCTGACACGCTTAAAGATTAAAAATAACTAAAACCCCTTATTTCTATCTAATTTCTGACCTGCATATCATTGTCTATGTTCGATGTTTTAAAGTTATGCGCGTCAAACTGCCGGGGGCCGAGGTTGTGTTTACACAGTTAATGTTATTCAAACCGTTTGTAGTCAAGGGGGGAGCAGCTGGTAGGTGGACAGAGAGACCGTTGGACATGGCAGATGGGAGCACTCTGTTGCTGAAAAGAGTTCAGCTTTTAGGAGGAGAGCACATGACATCATGTCCTTCTTTTTTTTCTTTTTCTAAACTGACTGTAACAAGTAAGAAGAGGCGGGGTTTCATGTTGCACAGACTGCTAATTCTCTCCGCTGCCTCCCTTTGCCAAAGCCAGCACAGGCAGTCTTTTTACTCATAAGGTTGAACTAATTACCCAAGCAGGATGCACTTACTACATGTTATTAAAGATGCAGTTGCATTTCTTTCAAAACCATCATGCCATCATCAAATGTATATCAAAAGCAGAAAATGTCTAGCATCTGTTGTTGTGCACTGTTAGTGTAATCGCAATGCAACCAGTAATCAAGAGAGCTTGTGGTCCAAAGCTGGCATGGTGCAATATTGTTTTACCGTTGTGACTGAGCCAAATCTAATAATGCCAACAAAAAAACTTGTTGGCATTATTAGAGAGACGTAATGACCGCGCTTGCCAAGTAGCACTCATCTGCGAAAGTTGTTGCCAACAGAACAACACCACACTGCTGCCGCTCCAAGAGTCTGCAGAGTGTGAAGACGTGCAGCTTTAAAATAATGAAATAATCAAATGAACACTTGTGTGTTGTGCGATGAAGTGAGAAGTTTGAGAGTAATAGTGAAACGACTCTGACTAAGCGGCTGATGGCATGTCACTTTTCACTTTAGACTTTGAATACGGGAGGTGGTCAGCAGGAGGGGCAAAAGGAGAAGGAGGAGATCCACTCTCTTCAGGAGCAGCTGGCTGCCTTGAAAGAGATCACAGTAGGTGGAGTCGTCATCAGACTGCAATTACATCACCTCACGTAACGGCTACCAATTTGGATTTATGACTCCGCACGGACTTGAGTCCTGGGAGTTTCACCATCCATCAAAACTGTCTGAAATGTCTGAAGTCACTGTTAAAAATGCTTTTTTGTCGAGGTTTCCTGGTGTGATAGCATCACTTAGTTCTTATAACGTCTTTCTGCATGTGAAGGAGAGAGGCGATGAGAGCAGCAAAGGACAAGTGGCCAAGAGCGACGCCCCTAAAGTCGAGAAAGAAGCCCGAAAAGCTCTCACAGCAAGTATGTGTTGAATCGTTTAAAACAAGTAGAAAGAAGTACTATAACCTTTAAGTACAGTGAAACATACTCATACAGTAGCATGTACACCACTCTGATCTGGATTGTGTTAAAGCACAGAGGGATATTGCTTCATGGTGCAGATTTTTTATTTTGATACATGCAATTATGAGCACAAATGCCTTCAAATGTGGCCTGTTCTTATGAAGGATCCACACTGTTGCAGGCTCTTGTCACAATTTTGCAAGTGAAATTTTAATGGGAACTTTAATGGGAAAGGCCATGGTAGCTAGTCACTTTGTCCAGTTTTTTTTGTTTCATCAATGCAACATTTTTTTCCAAAAAGAGACAGGAAGCCTGCAGCATCTGCTTCAGTTGCCAGTTGCCATAGGACTTTACTTGTTGCGTGTCTATTAGCATGTCAATAACAGAAACAACACACCTCCCTTTGAAGGCAATTTGATAATATCTAAAGCATGGCAATGAGGCAACCACCCCTTACTACCTTGAGCCTACTGTATATAAACAGAGGGCAGGTTCACCACAATCATTGACTATACAACAGCAAACATAACAGTAGAAACAGTTTGCTGATTTCAACTGTAATTGACAATTTGATCAAATCCAACTACAGAGTTTTGATTTGTATCTACTTTAGTAAACATGATTTATTAATACCTTTGCTTGTATCTTTCAAAGCTTGACCGATTACAAATAAGGGCTTCAGTCTTATCCATGTTTAAATCATTTCTTAGTTCTGAATAATGTCTGGCTCTCCCTCGTCGGTACTTGAAATGGTGGCAATACTGTTTTGTTTTTTTTAATTTCCAGGTGCCACAAAAGTGGCCCAGAACAAGATAACAGACAAAGTAGACGTCCACCAATCTGTCAACCATCTGGACAAGTAAGAAACTCATCAAACCAAGATGTGATGTGAAAAATATGTAATTCTTACATTAGCCTAGTCTTAGTTTTTTGTGTAGTTTTCACACTGTCTATTCTCTTTCCAATGTTAATTTTATTTACCGTATTATATATTGTCATGTCATTGTTTTTCCTGTGCTAAAGCCAATGCTTTGATAAGATCTGATCTAATCTGACAGCATTCATACTCTCTGTTTCAGCTTGTGCGTATTCTGCGGTAAAAAGGACGAGTCATTTACAGAAGATGGATTAGACCTTCATTACTGGAAACACTGTCCGATGCTGCGATGCTGCGATGAATGTAGACAGGTAGACTGTTGCATTTGCTGAATGTTTATTACTTTTTTGTAGACATCTGTCTGGCTGTTTAGCCACCACCTGAATAATACAGCGTGAAGACTCTTGTTTTCAGCTCTGCTGTGTGTTTCACAGGTCGTGGAGATAGCCAGCCTCACAGAGCACCTCCTGGGAGAGTGTGAAAGCCATTCCAAGTTCGGCCAGTGTCCGCGCTGCTCAGAGGCAGTGGCCACTGAAGACCTGACTCGCCATGTCCAGGGTCCCTCCTGCAACCGTGAGTCCTGTCTCACTCCCATTGATGAATATTTGAGTAGTTTTTTCTCCTTCTTACATTGTCTTTTGAAGGGCACACATTTTCACAAAAGTTCCTGTACTGTTGCACCTTCTGGGGCAAAGGGCAGCAGTCCTGTTTTTTTCATCATCGTTACACAGCACATTGGCTACATCCACATTACTACGTTTTGGTTTTAAAATGCATCACTGCTGCTACATTTACGCCTGCACTCCAAACTACGGCGGAGTTTCCGAGCACGTGAAAATGAGAAGGTTTATAACACAGCTCGTCCCTGTTTCATTTTGAAAACTCCGGGGCTGCATTGTAGTGTGGACAGGCAAAGACAGAGAAGTTTGGAAACGCAATCGCTCCATGACTCAAGTCATGACTCAACTACCAGCTGTGAAGTTGATACGTTTTAAATACTTACTTTAAGTACTAGTTACACCTCTTCATCAGAGAAGAAATCCCTGCTCTTACTTTTCAGCACTGATGTTTGTTGTTCATAGTACATCTGCTTCCTGTTTACAGTACTACGGTACACACATGCCCAGTGTACGTGAATGGTCACATGATATCAGTTTTCTTGTGTGTTGGTATGGACGGGGATTAAATCTGATACGCTCAAACGCTTTTAAAATGTAGTTTTAGAATTAAAACGTAGAGGCATTGATGTAGCCATTGTTCCCCAAATTCAAGGGACATAAATTCATTGAACAATGCAACATGAATGAATATAAAGTCACCATGTTTTACTGAGGTCATTTGACTGACTTGATTTTTCAGAAAGATGCCACTGTTGTTCCAATTCCAATGTTTTTGTCCGTCAGTATTCTGGTCCTGCTGTATTGTCCTAAACGTCACAATGTAACTTGAAAGTTTTACCCTGCTACAACAGCCTGTCAAACTTGCTGGATTGGAAACTGAAGTTAGCTCAGTTGCTAAATATTGTTTACTCAAGGGAGATCTTTAAAGCATCAACTCCTCAGGTCTGACTGCAAACCCCTCTTTGCCCCTCTCGCGGAGCCGTTTATTCTCTGTGCAGAGTCGTATAAGTTGCACAGCACAGATAATATAATGGCTTCCTCCATTTCTGACACACTGACTCTTCATTCCTTAAAAGTTCACCAACACTGTCAAAATTGTGCTCAGTTCATCAACTGCATGTTCAACAAAAATTGATCAAATAAAGCTGCCGTAATAATTTGCCCTATTTTCCACCTCACTGATGTCAGTACCAGCCCAAAAAGATCAATAATACTTACATGGTGTCTGGGTTCTAGCTGTGTACTGTACTTTATATTGTCCATTTGATGAATATGGAGACTAATTGAGAGTTTTCTTATTTTCTCCTCTTCACCAAAGCTTTCCTTCCTTCTGTCATAGCGCACACAAGAAAATTAATTTCCCAGTGTGCCCTGGTTGAAATTTGAAGTACGACAATAGCAAAACACAATGCAAATAAGAAAGACAGTGTCATGAGAAGTGAACATATACTGCGTTCATATAAAGTTGGCATGTCGATAAAAAGACCTAACTCTTGAATTCAAATTAGGTAAGAAAACAGATTATATAAAAGCCCATATAAATACAAAAATATCCTAAAAGAAACCCTGTTAAATGAAAACAGTAATATATAATTATAGAGAAGAGACATTGTTAAGTGTGGACCATCTTGTAAAGGTGTGTTTTACGGAGGCACTTTAAAGTTTACAGTTTCGTCTTCTGAGGCTTGGCTCAGGTCAAGTGTCCCGGTTAGACCAACTGTCCATGTGACAGTTAGTCAGCATGAAATATACCATCACCCTGAAAGTGAAGCAGCTAAATGGAATTTAGACATAATTTATTATTTTATCATTCACACCTGGATGCATAAGTCATTCAACAATAAGATTCCATGATTCATGGTTTTTAATATCTCCAGTAGTTGTTTTATTATGTAAATGTAAATACCCTTTAAAATGTATATAATACAGTCAAACATTTTTTTGGGCTGCAATGAACGCCCTTTACAAATCATGAAAAACATGCCCAGAAAATATACTCTATGTTCACAGAGCCTTTTACAAAGTAATTTTCCATAGTGTTGGTTTCAGCAAACTTTTGGTAAACTACCAAGCCCTGTTACCACATATTTACTTCCTGAAAGCTGAGGTCAGCTTTTCTTAGAGCACCTGCTGTTTGTTTTATTCCAGATGAAAGCCCAAAATATATACTATATATACAAAATAAATCCAGATAGTGCAATCTGTACACTACATCTCTATCATCAGCCATATGTGTCCATCAATAATTGACACCAGTGAGCCTTTTGTATTTACATAAACTGCAAGTCTCTCATTATTCCAAGTTATATTATTGGTATACAGACAGGAGGGATTTTAAGTTGTAAGTTGAGATAGATAGTTTACCATGTTCCCATTCCTCCAAGGTATATTTAAAGCTGTTCTCCTTCAGTGGTGTAATTTCATAATTTTCTGTTCATTGTGTTTAGGGGACCTTTCCTGTAATTGTATAACAGGCGGCTTAAAGGTGTCGTGTGTCTGTTTCTGTTTCAGCCCTCATCTCCGGTAAAGGCTCCAACCACTGTCCTTTGTGTCACAACAACTTCATGCCCGGAGAGGAGGTAAGGGTCAACATACGTGCAGGAGATCCAGCTGTACCAGTTGGGTCACCCTCATCTCTAATGACTGAAATTCCTTTTGAAACTAAGGCTGGATGTAAGTTAGTTAGGCTTACCTAACCGTAACCCTAAACTGATATATTGTCTGTGGTTTTAAGCAGAACTTCCTTAGACTTGTGTGAAACCGTGTAGTTGCGTTCCCAGATAAATAAATAGTCAATGTCTTGAGAAAGAGAAGCAGGATCTGGTGACACACAGCTCGAAGCGTTAGCACAGACTGTATCCCCGAACTTCCCTAAGTGTGCTTTACCATTTTTATCGCTTTTATATCAACACAGAAACTAGAAAGCCTCTACTATTGGGGCTTGGGGAGAAAACAGGTGTTGAGGTAAAACACCACCATTGTTGGCCTTTTAAAGACTTCAAAAGAGGGAGAAGCCTTTGTTCATAATGGGTTTCATTTGTCTCAAGATGAAGTCGATGCCATCGCGTTCCTCACATTCCTCTTAGTTTAAAAAGAAGTAAGGACAAATGTTCTGATTCAAAGCTAGGAAAAACTGTTTCACTGTGTTTTGAGCAGTAGTGACAGTTTTCCTCAGACCTGTAAAAGGAAAAGGTTGCAGTTTAAGATTTGTTGCAGTTGGTCATCAAACGGGTTACTTCAAAATATGAGCTTTCACTTACTGTAATCCCATGTTTTACATTACATGTACAGAATATACAATCAATCCACGGGGAGAGTAGTTCCTAGAGTAGACTATCTATCCTATCTCACATACTTGCTCGAATTTCAGCACTCCTGAAGCTAATCACCCATCACTAAACCTTAGTGTCTGTCCACTTTTGTGTGGTGGAGAAAT
Organism: Scophthalmus maximus; assembly: GCF_022379125.1. NCBI lineage: Eukaryota > Metazoa > Chordata > Actinopteri > Pleuronectiformes > Scophthalmidae > Scophthalmus > Scophthalmus maximus. The sequence goes on along the minus strand of NC_061517.1, from coordinate 18,248,917 downwards.
CTGAAAATGGATGTGCACGAGATTCTCTGCCCCACTGAAAGATGTGACTGCAGTGCCGCCTTTCATTCGTCTCTTCTCTTCTGTCCCTGTTGTTGTGGAGTCTAATGAAGACATCGAACAACCAATCGGTGATGTCTAGCAGGCGCTTTCCTTTCAGGCATGCGATGCAAAAAAGACCTGCGGCGGCATCCGAGATTAGGCTGCGGTCAGATGTGCATCATATTCAAAGTCTAGAGCCACACAGTCAGACATTTTGACTCACAGCAGTAAAAGCACGCTGGAAGCAGTAAATCCATCTGTGATGCAGCGTCAACTAATGATACTAATCATGCACATGTTGTTCCTCACATGACCTAATGTTTCTTGTGAGAATCCTTTCATCCCACCCTGTTACTGTGTTCGTCATGAGTGTGCGACCAATCATAGAAAACATTTTTTTGTGATTTTGCCTTTCAGCCTTTCACTGCTTATGTGTAGATGAGAGATGAAGAGATTATATCAAGATATATACTTTGTTAGTGGTAGCTCGTCTGCAGTCTGTCGCCTCACACATCCGTAAAGTTGTAGTGAAGAAGAAACCGACAGAAATGTCACACTCCTGCTGCCATAGCTCTGAGCGTAGACCCGATGAAAGGCTGCAGTGTTGGTGGGAGGGAGGGCAGCCATTCGGGCATTGACTGGGCCTATAGTCACCCGTGGTTGTCCCAGTCGAAGGGGCACCAGCGAGAGGAGTGGACTCACTGAGCTACTTTGTCCCTGTTCCAGGCCTGGAAGGCTCACCTCATGGGCAGGGAGGGCTGTAAACAAAACTCACGCCGGACTGCGGTGTCCCAGAGAACCCAGCCAGCACAAGGTAAAGCATTCATACACTCCCTGCTTACACCTACCTCCCCAGCGCTGAGCGCGAGAGCTATAGAAAGTCCCTATGCCTGTTGCTTAGATTTTAGGTTGCTGCTTTTCCACTCTGGTTTCCTGCATCAGAGCGCAGAAGGAGGCATGTAATAATAGTGCCAGATATAATTTGGAGGCGAATGTAGTGGGTGTTGTGTATCCACTTTTAGTGATGTTTCACAGGCGCGTTAACACGTCACATTACCATAACATTGCTTTTTCTAAGCAGGGTTTTATTGAGCCAGATGGTGGCCATTTTGGTAAAGGACGTGACACGACTGTAATAACCATTTTGATGCCAGAGTGACTGTGGTTTTTGTTCAATATAATCACACTTGGAGACCAATGCTGAAAGTGAATTATTCTAAGGTTTTCATAATATGACACTTTTTACTGTTTTTTATCAACAGCTGTTCAGTGTATCCACATGATGCAACGGCCTCTACATAGTTTGTCCGCACTGTAAACAGATACACCAGTTAGTTACTCTCATTCTGCACAAAGGTAATTTTTATTCAAGTGGAAGTGTAGAATTTGTATTATTAAAACTTACCTGCTGTTACCACCAGTGACTACAGGACTGAAAACAAGACTGAAATCCTTGTCTAAATCTGGGCTGCTTTGGGTCAGGAGATAGAGCGGGTTGTCCTCTATTCAGAAGGTCGATTGATCGTTCCCCGGCTCCTCCAGTCCACATGCAGACGTGTCCTTGGGCTATACACTTAGCCCTAAAGAATTGCCCCTGAAGGCAGTGCATGAACGATGTGTGATAGAAAAAGCGCTGTATATAGAAGTACTGAGCGAATGTGTGTGATTAGGTGAATTTGACTTGTTCTGTCAGGCCCTTGTTCTCGATAAAACTACAAAAGCGCCAAATTAATACAGTCCAGTCACCATTTAAGGATTATAACTGTAAGCAAGAGTGAAAAAAAAAGGAAACGATCCAACCTTTCAAATCCACACTGTCGACGAGGCCCCCACAATCAATCAGAGTTTATTTATATAGCATTTCACATACAAATAAAATGTCAAAAAGTAAAACAGGCAAAAATATAAATGAAATGACAAGTCAAAATAAATACAATTTAATAAAATTAAGAGCTAGACCAAAAAGGTCGTCTTGAGTTTGCTTTTGAAAATGGCAACACACTGTGCTGCCCTCAGGTCTTCAGGAAGGCTGTCCCACACGTTGGCTATCGCCATAAAAAGACGCCTCACCGAGGGTTTTTAGTTCTAACTTTAGGAATAATTAAAAGGCCACTCCCAGAAGACCCGGGGGTTGTATAGGGCTCAGAAATGCACAAATTAGTTGTGAGTTAAACTAGTTACTAACTAAACAACCACTAAACAAACGCATGACTCGACACGGGGGAGACAGCCATGTGTCTCCCGCCCGCCATGTCTGGGCCAGGTAGCCCTCACACATCCTGTCACAGGATCCATCGAGTAAATGGATGACAGCGTAAACAAGAGCCACAATCGTTACATGTGTTGTATTTTCAGTGGGAAATGGTCCCGCGGTCCCTTTTTTCTGAAACGTTTGTGTCTTGTTCCATAAGAATGTATTATGTCCTTAGTGAGGATCGTGGCTCGCCTCTGCTATGAAACCCTGTTTGTCAAGGTGATGATTCTTTTGTATTTACACTGTGTTGGACAGAGTGGCATCTCGACCTGTTCACTGTTTATTTTTTTCAAAGTGAGCCTTGGGATGTGGCCACAGCCACAGTCACCACAATACTCTGACTCATGAAACTGTTTATAGTCACCACAGGTAATACAGGTCGCTATGTTGTAGAGGTTAACATTGTGTGTGTGTGTGTGTGTGTGTGTGTGTGTGTGTGTGTGTGTGTGTGTGTGTGTGTGTGTGTGTGTGTGTGTGTGTGTGTGTGTGTGTGTGTGTGTGTGTGTGTGTGTGTGTGTGTGTGTGTGTGTGTGTGTGTGTGTGTGTGTGTGTCTCCAGGCAGGGCTGTCGGCAGTGCTAAGCTGACGCAGGCCTGGTCGGTCGGGGCCAGAGGCAGACCGGCTATTGGCAGAGGCAGCCGTATCCCAGCCCTGGCACCGCTGGCCAGAGGACATTCGCCAGGGAAGCGGTGAAGCTGCTTCAAAGCACCTTGGGGACGTCCCAGCATCACTGTAGTAACTCCACCCCCGCTCCCACATTTCCCCGTTCCCATGTTCCCGCATACAGGCACTTTTAGAAAAGCCGTGGGCTAGGCTTCAGATGCGTTCGCTGACAAATGCAACAGGACTTTGGAGGCCAGTACCAATTTAAGTTTGAAGTCATCAATATGCTAAAAAGAAGGAATACACCAGTCTTATTCACTTATGTAGAGACTGACATTATAACATGGTATTGTATTCACTTACTTAGATTTACCTTATTAGCACAAATTAAACTCCTGTCATGTAAAGTACGGTGACAGAGAAGAGACAGCTGGACTCTCTTGTCTCTGCGTCAAGACTGTGGCATCTAGTGAACGTCTGGGTGCAACCAACAGCATCTCCTTGTCCTGGTCCCGTTTGTCTTTTGAATATACACTTCTTACAAACTCCACACCCTCAGTTTCCAGCACAGGCTTTTCGGTTATTAATGCGCGGTCTCCCAGGCCCAAGTTGATGACATCACCATGACATCATCAGGGTTATTTTCTCAGACTTGACAGAGCACCTCCACAGCCACACGAGGCATGATGACAAGTGTACTGCAGGCTAGTGAACTCTCCGTTGCAGTCCAGGGGTTTAAATAAAACTAAAATATATACTCATGATCACTGTTTTACAGTGGCCCTGTAGTACAAAGACCAACGACGAATGGGAAAACCGCAATTGCAAATAAAAGAACAGTGACAAATTTAAAAAACACAACAACAAATAAGAAAACTGTGTTTTTCCAATTCGTCGTTGTGATTTGCACTTCAGTGCCACCGTACTTTGTAGAATCTTTGTCAAGGTTGTAGGTTGAGAGCTCCCAACACAGACAACCAGTGCGGCATCAATCAATTCTTCAGTGAAAAGGTAATCGATCACCGAGTCTCAGCCAGAGACGACGACACTGCTTGATACCTAGAAACACTCATCTCCTTGTTAAGGCAGTAATGAGAGGAGGGAAGAGGCTGAGGTTTAGTTTCAGGCACAAGATTTTCTTCCCTCTGCCACATTCCTGTGCACAATGCCTCGGTCCTAAAGCAATCATCGACCCGGTGTGGCTTTACTGTCGGCTTCACACTTTTGACAACAGTTCGCATTTTTCTTTTCTTTCTTTTTTTTCTGTTTCTATCAGGAATCGTCGCACTTTGCCAAAGTGAATAATGCTTCATTGCTGAGTTCAAAAACAGTTTAGACCCTAATTTATTCTTCCTCTTAATGCCTACTGACAATCTTGAGCAAGATGGCAGTTTTCTAAGCTGTTTCACTATTTTAACTGCACAAATTGGATGGACATGAATGTACGATATGTGACAGTGTGGATGTGACATTGGCCGACCCCCCAAAATCTCAAGCGCTTCAGTGGCTTTAAACAGACTTTTATCCCCAATTTCCAGTTTAAGAAAGAAGACGGTTAACATGTAAGAGTTCAGGTTGATCACTATAATTTCACTACTAATGTACTACACAGTGTTATGACAGTGTCGATTGTTATATATCCATGGTCCATGGACAGAAAGAACATACATGTGAGTCTCTGAACTAACAGAAGCGTCCTGGAGGCGAAACAATTGGAGGCGGTGTCTGATTTCTTTGAATGCACAAATTATAATGACGTTTTTATCATACACGATAGCGGCGAATGTCGCATTGCTGGACAAAGAGACATTTTCAAACAGCTGATACATAAAAGAGTAAAAAAAATGGTTTTCCACTCTCCCAATCAATCATATTGGCTTTAATGTGCTTCCGTATTGAGGTGTAGTGCAACAATGGATATGTGTTTTTGTCTTTTTAAGTGCATATAACTGGCTATTTTTTTTTCTCAGCAAATGTATCTGTATTTTGCTTAAATAAAGCGTCGCAGATGTGATTTCACGTGACAAAAGGTTTCAGTTTGAAGATTTAAAGCCACCTGTGGCTCCGTCAGCCCTCTATTCTACGTCTATCGAAGCGATAGGTGCACCCACAGAGATGTCATTCCCCGACAGGGTCCCCCCCAAGTAAGATGTTGTTCCCCAGCTGTCCGCCTCAAATGACACACCAGTATGAATCATATGCTTCAGCATCCATTCTGCAGTTATAAAGAGATCCAGTTTTATTTACACTATCATACATAAATCTACAGTTGCACAGACCTTTAAGTGTCTTTGGTTGGTTGTTGTTGTTGTTGTTTGGCCTGTCTGTGAAAATCAAACAAATTAACACAATTATGTAATATATTAACTTAAAATCTTATCATTTGCTTTTTCTTTAATTATTATTGTTATATATATATATATTCTTTTTTTTTTTTTACAACTTCAGTACCCTACAAAATCATCACTGGCCTCTGAACGTGCTCCGAGTCCATGGATTTTTCCCTTTTGACAGTCACTTTGAAATCCTTAAAATCCTTAAAATGACGATTAAAACCAACTGCTCCTCACACTTCAGGTCTTTCTCTCTGTGAGGGCACTGGAACCACCAGACTGCAACTGAAATTGGCACCGAGAATCATGGATCAGAAATCCAGAAACCTTCCTTTAGTGTTTGGACTGCGTGGTAGTGGTTTCAAAAAATTGGGGGGGGGGGGGTTACAGTAGCAAACGTACAGTGGTGGACAGGACAATCCAGCCTGCTCAGTTTACCGCAGAAGTGTGCAAACACTTGATTTATGTAAGATGTGTGTAGTTTTTTGTTTGTTGCTGGGAGACGAAGCCCCCCCCCCCCACCCAAATTCACCACGTATGGACGATACACGATGCAAATCAGCTCAGCGTTGGTCAATTCGTGTGCCCTTTGGGTCGCTCGAGTTGATTCGACCCCGGCGACCACACGGAGGTCCGTTGCGCACAAACCAGCGCCCCGTTGTGCACCACGCTCCACATGCGGAGCAGCTCCGGCGCGCTCAGCTTGTGCACCACGATGAGGCTCTTGTAGAAGCAGGGCTCGTTGTTCATGGGGCTCACCCTGCGCCGCGTGATGCCGAAGGTCCTGAAGCCCGGGTGCGTCTGCGGCGCCAGGCGAAGCTTCTGCAGGCACATGCCCAGGAACACGTCGTCGATGGGGTACAGCTCCTGGCCCTGCGACACCACGAAGAGTCTCCTCGCCAGCGCGGAGGACATGAGGAAGCCCCCTCCGCCCACGTACGGGGGGTACGGCTTGTCGTACAGCTCCTTGGGGATGTAGTACTTGCTCTGCCGGTTGCGGATGGGGATCGCCTTGGAGATGGTGTCGCCCACGAACGCGTCGGCCTCCCTGCGCTCCTCCACCGTGAAGTCGATCAGCTCCAGCAGGTTGCGCGTGTTCACGAACACGTCGTCGTCCCCCTTGAATATGAACCGGACGCCGGAGCAGTAGATGCCGAACCACTTGAGGAAGTTGACCTCCTTCAGGGTCAGGTTGAAGAAGGTGTCCATGAAGTCCCACTGCAGGATGTCCCCGTAGATCCGGTCCTCGTACTCGATCAGCTTCTGCAGGTTCTTGGTGTCCTTGCCCGTCGCCGGGCTCCCCAGAAGAAACAAAGTTTTGATCTTCTTCCCATCGACCGTCTCCTCGTTGCCCCAGGTTTTACGCACCGCCTCGCGCCGGTCGTGCTGCTCGATGACGGACTTGACCACCATGAGGAGGTGCACGTCGCCGTCGGTGCACTTCTCCGGGTGGTTGATGAGCATGGGGAAGTACCGGCAGTGTCTGTGCAGCACGAACTGGTGGAACCTCGGGTCCAGGCGCCGGAACCAGTCCTGGGTCCTCACCGACGCGTCCTCGCTGCAGTTGAGAACCTGCGCGTCCCAGGACGCCGGGGTCCCGTTGGAGACGCGCTGCGCGTCCGACTGCCTGACCAGCGGGGGGTCCGAGCTGCCCGCGCCGCTCTTCACGACTCTCTTCTTGAACGAGAAGCACTCGGAGCCGCACCAGTCGGCGTCCCTGGCGCGTTTCAGCCCCAGCCCGTCCTTCTCTGCCAGCCGCAACTTGTGGATCATCAAAAACGACGCGCACACCAGCGACAGGCTGAGCAGCGGTTTGAGCAGACCGACCCGCTTCCTCCGGAAAAGGTGATCCATGGCTCTCTCAGTGCTGCGCCGGGAGACCCTTTGCCTTCATAGTGTTTCACAGCAGCGAGTCCAGGGGGAGTCCTCCACCACCGCCGTCCCTCTTTCATTTGGACACTTGGGTTGGCGTCCTCCACAACGCGAGCGCGCAGACGCTGTTGTGGCCCCGGGGCCCCTTTCTCCCATGACGGCGCGCCGTGAAGTCACTCATTGCCCCTCGGTGCTGGAAAGGAACGCGGTGACAGGCAGCGTCTCCCCCCGGGCTGTTTCTTTAGAGAGTGACTGGAGATGTGCTGCAGGGCAGAGGCCGAGGTGTTTCTCACCCAGAACAACCCCCAGAACCCCCCCCCGAATCTATCTCCTCCCCCTGCTGGCTCGCCCTGATCGGAGACCTACAGGTTTCCATAACCAACTTCACTTTCTTTCTTTCTTTAAGCCTTGACCAAACGATTGAAGAAGATTATGATCAGAGAGGCCCCCCAACAGAATTTCACACCCATGATTTAGAAATAGCCTACTGACAATTTATTGATGAACATTTATAGGAAAAGTTAAAGGAAACATTACACATTATACGACTAAAATATGTAAAATACTATAAATAATATATTCTGTGTATATGTATATATGCACGTACATGTGTGTGTAGGTGCGTAGATGAACGTATGTACGTATGTAGATGTACGTGTATATAGATATATAGGCATGCGTGTACGTATATATATTATATTTATATAAGTATTTATATATTTTTCTCAAGTGTTTTATAGTTTACCTGTTTTTTGTATTTTACTTCATTGTCGTTGGTTGTGTTGTTCTTGGTTTTTCTGCCTCTTTTTTTCGGGAAAGCCCTTTGTGCTACAGAAATAAAGTGTATTATTGTTATAATTAATTATTATAATTATAAACGCATTGCAAGTGAAAGAATGGACTGTAGACAAATGCACTACAGTGCAGAGCAAATGGAGCAATTCAAATCTTAATGAAAAATATATGCAAGTGGTGTGAACGAAGCTCAAAACGTCCCAGTGTGGATACAGAAGAGAGACGTATGGACAAGAGGGTGTCAGCTTCTGAACAGGTTTTTGAAGTTGGTGTAAAAGTAAGATGGGTATTTAAATTGAGCAGTGTTTGTTAACTGCGTGAGCCCCACTCCACCTGTTAACAAATTACCTACTGCTATGGAATAACATAACATAACATTTTTCCCAATAACCTCCCCGCATACCCTGAGAGAATAGCTACCTCTTGCGGACAATTCTAGTAATTACACTTGGTTTACCGCCCTCTTCCGCCCCCTGTCGGTCACCTCGAACAAACCGGGTTAAACCAAAACGCCAACTGAAACTGAACCAACACCGACACACATTTAAACCTGTCATTCTCTATAAATTAAAAAAAAAAAAATCATAATTAACAGGACAAAATACAACGTCCAACGTTTTCCTGGTCGTCTATATGTGCTATAGCCGAGGCTATTTTGTTAGAATTGTCAGGGAGCTTGTATCTGACAGTTGTATTCTAATTATTCGACAGGGTAATTCAAGCCCATCAGCCTTGTTCCTGCACGGTGCATCTGCGGGAGGCGAAGAGAAGCAGACCAAATGAAACATCACGAGTCCAGTCGGTCACAGCATCAGTCCAGTTCGCTTTAAGGTGAGGAGGAGGAGGAGGGGGACGACCGACCGACGGTCAACACTCTCTGACCCCCGACTGAACCTCAGAGGCAGGAAACGCACCGAGGCGGCTGCGGGGCCCGGCGGACACACCAGGCGTAGCTCCGCCACACGTTGACAGATGCCCACGACACTGTTGAGCTAGCTGAAGGCTGCTGGATTATTATTGTATTATTATTAAAGCTGATAAGGAGCCGGAGAGTCGAGAAAAAAAACCGACGCGCGACGCTGGCAACCGACGCGCAGGGTGAGTAGTTTAGCTAGCTCTCTCGTTAGCCTTGTTAGCTTCTACGCCGTTGACCCCGCCCGCCGGGGTCGATTACCGGACACCGTGTAGCCAGGAGCCCCGTTGACACCCTGGGGGTCACCCGGAGCTGGTGAGTTGGGCGGCGTCAAATGGCCAACTTGTCGTTCGGCCTGCGGCGGACACAGGGGCGTCGCGGAGAGTCTGGACGGGTCAGGGGGCCGAACGGCGCCGCGGTGGCCGCAGTCATAATACTACTAGGAATGCAACTGCTGTTGCGCTTATTTCAACGAGGTTACAGGGTGCCTAACAAAAACACGCGGGGAGAAGACATGCCTGAGCAAAACAAGAGCAAACACAAATGAGAAAGCCGAAAGAAAATAATCAGAAGCAGAGATCGGTCGACACCGGTGGAGAAATCGAGCATTAAAGGGACAGTTCGGTGATTTTGAAGCGGGGTTGTACGAGTCACTCGTGCACAGTTCAGATGTCACCTTCAGCAGGTGGCGATCGGCGATGTCATTTAACGGAGTGTGGAGGAGAAGTGGAAGTAGCGCAAGTCCCAGTCCCACTGTTGCAGAGGGGACCACCGAAAAACCTCTTTTCCCGCCGTCTTTCTCCTTTTTAGGTAACGTTTAAATCGAAAAATAGGTTTTTTCGGTGGTCCCCTCTGAAACAGTGGGACTGTGACTTAGACTACTTCCACTTCCCCTACAAACGCCGTAAGGTGACGTATTAACTATGCATAAGTAACTCGAACAACCCCTCTTCAAAACCACTGAACTATCCCTTTAAGAGGCGTTCCCTATGAAAATATGTTTTAGGCAGTGATTTTAAGTTCTACTTAGTACTGCTCAACTGTTTCACCGGTCCGTAAGCTTGATCGGTAACGAAGTGTCTGCTGCAGAGCCTTCGTGTGAGAGGTGACGGAGCACCTCTTGTGCGTAACGCTTGGGACAAAACTCTGATTGAAGTAGTGGATAAACATAGTAAAGGTAAACAGACCGTGAAAAAGACGAGCAGCATTAGTTTGAAACGGAAGTACATGGCGAAGCCTAGTGCATGTAGTCCATTCCAGAGCCTCTGGGTCCTGATGGTGAAAGGCCCGGTCACCCTTAGTTACCAGCCCCGACTTGGCAACTACTAGTGAGAGTTGGTCAGTGGGTCATCGGTTAGGGCGTGGAGCATGAGGAGTTAGTAGCTACATGGTATGTCTGGGGGTCAGACCAGGCTGAGCTTTAAAAAGTTATTCTAATATTCTTAAAAGTAATCCAAAAGTTAAAAAAGGCAGCCAACAATGAGGGGAGGCAAGAACTGGGGGAGACGTTGGCCCGGCACTGGGAGTTGGTGGCGACGCGAGCTGCAGCCGAGACACTGAGGGATTCACTGACGCATCTGAACACGGTGCATTGCCGTAGTCTAAGCGTGAAAAGACAAAAGCGCGAATAAGCTTTTCTTGGTCAGGAAAAGACGGAGCCAATTTAATTTGGAGACGTCTCGGGAGTTGGAACCGATAAGATTGAGTGAGGTTATAATTGACGTGAGCTTCGGAATTTAGTTGCAAGGTTTCTGGCTGCGGAATTAATATCACTTACCCATGGCTCAATCAATTGGCACCCAAAAAAGAGGCCATGTTGAGTCCCACATCTGATCTTACCTCCTGAACAATCTATCAAGATTTCTACCCAGCCATAGATATTTGTGTCAGAGGAATAAGAAAATTGGACATTTCAAACACATTCTCCGATTTTTAGAAGAAAAAAAAACCTTAACAGAAGCTAAGGCTTGTCGTCAGAATCAACGTCGCCGCCTTGCTGACGGGGGCAGCCGTATCGTCCAGAACAATCCTCAATGTTGGAATTTTATCTGTCAGGGATTTCACCGCACACGTCCATCTGTTCAGCCATCGCAAGCAGCAGCACGTCGCCCTGCCGGCTGCTTTTCTGTCAACCTTTTTCCTGCAGCAATAAATCACTGATTTCATCCAAACCTGGCCCACATATATTTCCCCACCGCTTTTTGATAAAGTGAAGATTTATGTGTCCCGTCATCTCGTCACCTGGTTTTAGTTTTTCCCTGGGAGCGTTGCGGCCGAAGCCATGCGTGACCTCATTAATATACTAAACTCAAACTACACAATGGTGATTATCTGAGGCAGCCATTCAAAGTTCTCACGTCGACTTGCCAAGTGTGGACGGGCCACGTTTGTTTGTTCGCTGGAGTTGGTGCACTGCTGGAAAATACTCCCAACATCCTGATGCTCTTGAAGCCAGATCACAGAAACAAAATGTGCAATAAATTAAAGTTTCTTAATCTTTTACATTCAGCTAAATAGCTGCAGAGCAGGAGCCTCCCAGCTTCTGTCATCGCGATGGCCGCCTCCCTTCAGATTCAAACAGTTGTTTTCATGAACTGGTCGCTACGATTGAGTATTATTCCCACCTTGGATTATTAAACTAACTACATTATGCTGCCTTGCAGATGCCGGGTCAACTCGACAGCTCGAAGACCAGAAAGAGGAAGAGCAGCTCTGATGTCAAAAGCTCCAGAAAGGTTTGTGTTACCTGTGTAAACGAGAGAGAATATTTGATGTATTTTCCTAAACCGTTATTATTTTAAATGGCTAGACTTTCACAACTGCATTTGAACTGTTATTGACATTCATTCTTGTCAACAAACACACATGTAGACACGATGGCTGTTATTGAGCTCAATTAAAATGATTGAGTTCATAGACATGTATGGTACGATAGGTGAGCACATACAGCATCATCTCAACCCTGTTCTTAAACTTTGTGACAGGCTCCTGCTGCCAGGAGGAGATGTCTGAAAAGTCCAAAGACGCCCTCGGCAACAGAGAGCAGCTCATTGGTCGGCGGTCACAGCAGAGCAGCCGGCCCCCCGAAGAGACACTCTCGCATCAGCTGCGAGTGCCACCAGCAGTCTGCGGGCGGGCGGAGATGCTCGGCGTCGCCGGAGCTTCGCGGGCAGGAGGGCAAAGAGAACGAGCTGAGGGCGGGGCCGGACGCGGATGGCTGCCGAGCAAACGGCCTCCTGGACAAACGGGAGAGCGAGGAGATGGATTGTGAAGAAACGGGAAAAGACGTCTACCCCGACGACGACAGCAACCAGATCCTGCCCGTAGAGCAGTTCTTTGGAAACCTGGACGTTGTACAGGTGAGGGAAACCCCTTCCCCGCTGTCGGCCAGTGGAGGAGTTTCAAAAAGAGAGCGCTTCCAAAGGTTCTCCTGTTTGATTCAGTATCGTCACCACACATGCTTTGCTGACCTTCAGACCGCTGAGTACGCTCGATCAGCTGATGAGATACGTGCGATATGTCCAAAAGCTCCAGAACGAGTGCGTAAGCTGAGCTCAAGGTTGTTTTGTCAACTGCTGAATTTGCGCTTTTAACACTAACACACAAAGGCACATTTTAACATGCACTTTACATGTCGACACAAGTTGAAATCTTTTACTGCAAAAAATGACAACATGCGGTCAAAGTGCAGAACGGGAGACGATGATGTGTTTCATCATTAACAGGGCATTTTTCAGTTTATTTTTCTACACTTGGTACACATTAGAATAAATTCAATCAAAGTGACTCATTTCATTAAGAATTAAAGGTAATGAGATATATGAATGAATGAACACAACCCCAATACCATTGGTGTTCGAAATGAAGGCCTACTTTGGCAGAATCTTTTCAACTTAACGGACATGTATGCACAATCTTATCATATACTTCACATAAAGGGGCAATAAGCGATTCTAAAGCAAAACACGTCTTGTAAAAATGTATGTATGTATGAGCTAACCTTAGCTGTGTCGATAGCAGTGATATTAAAGAGATTCTCTAAATCAAGGACAGAATCAAACTGTAAGGAGATGATGACCTCATTTCAACGGGGACTGCATCAGTAATGTAACCAACACGACCAAGTGTACTTTATACCTCTACTTGTAAATTTAACTATGTACATTTTAAACATCACAAGGACTTTTTAAGTGGACGGTCCCCAATGCATTACATCAAGTTTGATTTGTGTTTTGAGGTTGAACATGACCTGCTGAAATAACTCCCAAAATTGACTTTTTTTCTTTTATATGAAAGGACTTTCCTCAAGGATCGTCATTGGCCACTTCCGGCCCTGTCCACAGGGAGAACAGGAGGCGACATTACTACGCACGGGACGACAGCGACGAGGAGGAGGTGGGCTTCGGCGGGACGCCAGAGGAGGCGGCGCTTAGTAATGAGTAACTGCACCGACGACTGGTGGTGGACTCAAAAGAGTTGTCTGAGGAAGGACGTTAAACCTCTCTGCACTTAGGGGAAAAAGCCGCCAAATGACACTGATCTGTTCAGACGCTGCAGCCAATCCGATCCTCGTCACATCACACGGGGAGATTCGCCCTGAACCTGCGTCTGTCACAGCGCGCTGAAGTGATTTACAGCAGCTCCAAAGAGTTGCTTCTGGCAGTAACATTTGAAACGTCCAACGTTGACTCGCACAAGAAGTGTCAAATTGTTTTCTACCAATAATATTTGGGCTGATACCTTATTATTTTGATTTAATTTTCAGTAAAATACATTACAGTAGTACTTTTATTTAGGCTCTTACCAGCCCTGGTTCTTTGGAGGGTGTGTCGACAGCACTTAAAACAAATCAGTCCATGAAACATTTAAGTTAACATTTAGCCTTATCGAATACAGCACTGGTTTAAAGTTCAGGGGGAAAAATTCTCGCAAAAATCTGCAAATTACAAGATGTAAGAAAGCAGCACAAGATATGTTTCCTGTCCTGGGTTCAGACTATAAACTCGACGAGGAAGGAGGAAACACACACGAAAATAACCGCTTCAGAAAGAGATCATTTAATATCACAAAATTCCTTGTCGAAGATGAATGTGACGTCAGTAGTTTTCATTACGAGATTCATTAACTCACCAAGTGTCTAATAATCGTCCTTGATGCATCTCTGTGTGCTCCGATTAACACAAACACCTTTTGTCTGTACATGAACATATGGATGCAGCTAATAATCTACACTGACATGGTTTCTGTTAGAGAAGATATGATAAAAATTTACATATGAAAATTATGAAAATAAATATAAAACGTTTGTAAGTAAACGTAGCACTAATTTCAACAAGAGGTGTAAAGCGATTGCAAAAGATTTGTCTGTTATAAAATTTTTGTACATAGCTGATTGTTCTGACCACTTAAGCAAATGTATATATATATTTTTACTGCCGTATTTATACAAAAACAAAAAAAGCTTTTTATATTCTTCTATGCAACTCGTTGACGGAGCGACAGGCCTGTACATTGTAATCAGCTCACGCGTTTGACATTGCCCTGCCAACACGACAAACAAATAAATGTGTCCCACGATTTCCAAGTCAGTGTGAATACTCCTGTCGGACTGTATCACAGCTCTGCACAGCTTAATAGTGAGGTAAAAAAAAATTGTTGTTGTGATCTTGCTACACGGACCTGAGATAATTATTCACAGAATTTTTTGTCACAGCTCATACACATTAATCAAAAATCAGCTCTAAATATTCACATCAAGCGCCTCTTCTTCCCTCTGGCCCTCTGGTTGCCCCCGCCTGCGTTTCCGGCTCGTCTGTAAATCCTCCTGGAGTCGCACCGCAGGTCGTGAGCTCCCTTCTTGTGGCACACGATGTGAACCAGCTTCAGGTTCTCCCTGGTGAACAGCAGGCGGTAGAAGTAGGTCAGGTTGACCTCGTCGGCCTTGCGATTCCGCAGGGCCTCCAGCAGGGCGGGGATGATCGCCCTCTTTTTCTCGATCCTGGACACAGGACGACAACGACGACGAAGGAGAAGTTTTATTCATAAACTAGGTCGCTTCATGACGGGAAGCGGGGATTCTGCACGGATGGTTTATTACTCAATAGAATAGTGATTCGTCTCATCAGAAGGAAAATGAGAATAATGTAAAATGCATGAAAGTGAAATCTAGTCAGTTTGAAATGAAATTGAAATTTGAGTTCTACCATTATTTGTTACATATACAGAACTGCCTGATGAGGGGTAAAAACTACAAATGAATTTATTGTGACGGTGTCAACGTGACTGAATCATAACTGATTTTTCGTTTTCCAGCTGTCCATCACTTTGGGGACGTCTGCAGCTCACATTTCATACCCGAGAGAACGTGATTAAGTTGGTTAAGCTGAAAGTTTAAAAACGGGTGGAATTGGGGTCAAAAGGTCCAAAATGTTTTTAAAATAAAGCTGCCATATTTCTTTTTTCCTTGACTCAGCTCCAAGTGTTTCACCTGTGGTCCAGATTCCACGTGCTGAAGACGACCCTGCTCTCTCGGCTGCCGTAGGGGTTGATGGAGTGGAGGGACCGGCACGCGTTCTGGTCAAACGGTCCCTGAGACGTGCAGATATAGATATGTTCAGAGAGCTGGTCAAGCTCCCTCACGTGTTGTGTTTACGCCGACACAGGAGGTCTATACAGTGTTCGTTTTCACTCCCCTCCTACCTGGCAGGTAAACCATCCGTCCCGAGTGCAGAGGCGGTCGGGCTCCTTCTCAGTCCTGTCAAAGTAGCCGCCGTTGTACTTTGCTGCTTTCAGCATTTCCGCCAGGCGCTTCGCTGTTTTCAACAACTCCGCCCGGAATTTCACTTTCTCTATAGTTTTGGCGGCGTCATCCACCTGAGAAAATAGAAAAAACAAGCCGTTAGATACTATGATAGAGGAGATTTCATTATTCGCCCCGAGGAGCTGAGAGTCTGACTTGGCAGACTGACCTCCTTCATGTAACCTCGGATCCTGCTCTCACAGTTGAACTTCATGTAGGACGACTTTGTCTTGAATCGAGCGTCCACGCCTGAAATGAAACCCAGTTCATCAACAAGCTTCACTGCAGATGAATTTAGCGCCAGTGTTGTTTTTTTAAGTGTTGAACATGACACACTCACGGTTATACTTAACTATTTCCATTGTTTCTTTAGTCACCTTCCTTCATATTTGAAAATTATTTTGAGGCCATATCTACATTATAAATTACTTCTGCTCACATCTCTTTAGTCATCAGTTACTCACCCCCAGAAATCTCTTCAATACAGGCAGGTTATTGAAATAGTGTTGGATGCAGGTGTGGTAATACAGCCAGAAATGTAAAGTCTGTCCTCAACGTGCTGCCGTAGCACCCGCCCAGTCAGCGGAGCAGCGGTGGCCGCCGTACCTTTGAACCACTCTTCATCGTCCGCCCTGCTCTCCAGCTCGGATCTGTCCTCCAGGTTCAGCAGCAGGTCCGTCAGGATCTTGCGTGTCCTCGGAGACTGCTCCTCAGACAGGAGCCCCTTCGCTGCTCGGACGAGCCCCTCGGCGTGCCGGTCAGTGTTCAGCAAACGGCCGATGTCGCACACAACTGCAATTAGAAGAAGCACAGGGGGTTGTAAAGGTTTTCACCCTGGCTCTAAACGTACAGTTTGCCTGGTCAAGAGAGCAGAGTTGAAGCGTTTGTCTTTATTTATTTAATTATTTATTTATTTGAGAGTGTAGTTTCACCCACCCCCGCTCCACGTCTGCTCTCTGGAGAGGAGAACAAGTTCAGCGTGGTCAGGCAGCGTCGGGAAAAACTCCTCCGTCACTTTTGTCCCATCAGAATACAAACACACGTGTGCACCGGCCAGTGGCACCTGGAACACAGAAGACATAAAAATAATAACAACGACGGATGTTATTTCAATTCATACCCCCCCCCCCCCCCCCGTCAAGGGGATTGATTTCCTGGACAATTTAAAAGTATAAGTCTCAAATTATAAATGATACATATTTTCATACACTTTGAAATACTGTGATACCCATGTGTTTTCTTTTAAAAAAGTGCTCAACTCAAGCCTGTCTAGAACTGGGGAGGAACTCGCACATCTGTCTCGTGGTTAATGTTTTTACTATTTGTGCCATTAGTCAGCAGACAGTCTGGAGACGTGACGACAGAAAAGAGGGATGATCTGCGTATCTTGTTTTATTTTTTTTGTTAGATTCAATGTTGCCTGTGATGCAAGTCTTCTCTGATTACACAGACGTGTTAATCTTATAATCTTCTGAAAGAGATGGCGCCCGTCCTCCAGGACCTATTGGACAAAGTCACTATGACACAGTCCCTCTTATCCGTACAGTGAGTTTATTCAAGTATCATGGCTACTGCTGACAAAAAGTCAGATCATTTGTAAGAATTTTTATTTATAGAGCACTTTTCATTGCTAAAAGCAATCTCAAAGTACATATATTTATGTCTTCCTGCTCTTTTGTATACTGCATCTGTCTGCCTCTTTGACCTTTGACCTGTCCTTGTGCTGCTGTAATGCTCAGCGGTTCCCCTCCTGTGTTGTTAACTTCAGTTCGGTCTTCTTATCGGGCGTGCAGGGAGCGGGACATGTCGGGAACATGTGGGCACGTCTCCAGTGGAACCAGGGCGTCTGTGCATGACAGATAACGCGACTGTAGATCATTTCATCGAACATTCATCATATCTTGTCCCCTGGGTGGTGACGATGACCTTGAACCGGAGCAGACCAGATGAGGCTACGTGTATCCAACGCTGAAAATGTATTCACAGCGACTTCAGCTGGTCGCTCTGTGGCTGAACTGTGTTGACTTGTCTCCATCACCCTTTTCACATCCCCGCTGAGCACAAACCGGAACTGGAGGTACAGTCGCTGAAATAACACCCCCACAGCGATCTCACCTGTAATAACTTGCAGCCTTTTTGGAGCAGCTCCTTCAGGTCTTTGGCCGCCACTCCGTACTTTCTGTTTCCATCACAACTCCGAATTTTCACCGGTACAGTTTTCCCGCAGAGCCCAGACATCGCATCGCACCGTCCCGGTTTGTTTGTTTGTTTGTATCTACCGCTTCCTCTTCCTCTTCCTCTTCCTCTTGAGGCTGAACACACGCGGCGGTGGAGTGTCGCTGCCCCCTAGTGGCTCCCATCTGCTATTGCGTTTGATTTCCTCCGGGCTCAGATATGATTTCCTTTTAATAAAAGTAATGAAAAGAACACAGCTGGTTAGAGGACACAACAAAAAAAATCCCCAGGTCCACCCCTGAGTTACCTCCACTGCTTGATGTTTATATATCCAACAAAATGTTGAGCCACTAGAAAGCCCACATAAAATAAATCCATCTACAATACTTAAAATGTGTGTACACCCTCTCCAACTGTCAGCGACTCCTCTGGTGTTCGAACCGACGGCAGGTAAACGTGTGTCCAAATGTGCATGTGTATGAAAGGCCAAAAAATGTAAACAAATGAAAATGGACTACTTTGGTTTAAAGGTTAGATGGAGGAATGGCCAGAAAATAACCAAACAGAGGGTCTCAGGTTGCATACAGGCTCACAGGGGGGGTCAGGAGGTCAGCTAAGAATTCTGGAGCTAGCCCCCTATACGTGCCTTAAAAGTTATAGTGATGTGATGTTTTGTTGAGTTCGGCAGTAATCTAACCAGGATGAAAAGAATGCATGAGTCCCTGTTTTTAGGTTTTTCTTTGGGAGATAAAAATTATTTTGTAAATTGAAATGTGAGTTGAATAATACATGGTTGGATGACAGAATTGATATGTTTAATCGGAAATTGAGATCAAACAATGCCGAGGTTTCCGCAGGGGTAAGGGGTGTTGTGTGAAAGTGAACCGAGATGGGAGGAAATGTCATTCGGAGATGAGTCTTGACCTCATGAGCTGTGACAATAATGTCGGATATGTCTGCATTGAATTCGATTGCCATCCAGCTGTTGATATATGCAATGGGTTAGGGTTAGCCAACAAAAGAGCTTGTCCTTGGCAGGAGAATCAGTGGCTGATCCCTCTGGAGGATCATGTAGGATGATATAGTGTCGTCATGTTGTACCCCTTAGATTCTAATATCTTATTCCACAACACTAATGATATTTACACAACGTGTACATTTATAGTGTATAATATTTTCTACCCCCAACTAATAATCTTGCACTGTTTTTGTAAGCTGTCACGCTAACTGCAGACTCTAGACCTGCGTGGCAACATTACCATAGCAACTGATGCAGCACAGCGGGAAATACCACGTGGGAGGTTTAGAGGGTTGAAGGCGACCGTTGCCAAATTACGTTTACATGTTCTGTTTCGCGATAGAAAAGGATCATTCGTGTGAATATGACACTAGAATACTCGATAAGTACCAACAAAAACAACCTGCCAGTCTTGAATACTCCCGACGAATCGACCGCTCTCCTCGAGCGGCCCCTCCGCTTCGAATGGTAGAATCCGAATCCAATATGGCGGCCGCGTGTTTGAAAATCTGAACGCATATCCGTGATTTGATTCCATTGGATTGGCGACGTTGTGCTCATTTTCTCCGATTGACTGCAGGGCATGGTGCGAGCGGGCGACGTGTCCACGGCGGCGGACGGCTGGAGGGAGGCGTTCGACGGGAGCCGGCTGGTTCCCGCCCCGAGCCCCGCCGTCCGCCGGGCGGCGGAGAGCCACCTCGCGGGCTCCCAGGGCTTCCAGCTGCGCCTCGGCCGGCTCGCCGCGGCTCCCCTCCCGCAGGTGACACGCTCGCCGGGCGGCGCCGAACGCGATGTACATGTTAACGGTGCAAGTGTGTGTGACTTTGAAGTAGCGTGAGGCGAGTCGACAACAACAACAACAACAACAACAACAACAACTATCTTGCCCCCATAGTTTATGACGCGTCATGGGGGCGTTTGCAGAGATCACGCGGAACTCCATTCGAAAAGTTCGGCAATCGAAGGGGACCGTCACATTTGATCAGTAGCACGATGAAGTTGACTCGCACAAAACACCAGCGTCAGCATGTTACGGCTGCTCTTTTAAATTCGGCTGAGGGATCATCCACCACAGATCATCTCAACGTGGCCGATTGTCTAAATAAACACATAGTTGACACAGATCCAATGTGGAATTAGTGTCGATTGCTGTACTGTGTGCATGGGCGTACCACTGGGGGGGGGGGGGGGCAGACTACCCAGGGCCCCTGGACGCCCTGGAATTAAACATATTTTGTTAGTGTTTTCTAAGTAATTAGTGTTATAACATAAATTAAAAATGGGATGAATACGTCGGTATTAAAAAACTATGTATTATTGAACTATGTATTAAAAAAAAAAATCAAAAATGGGGGGCCCACAGAGACTGCTTATGGATAGGGCCCAGAATTTGGTGCTACACCCCTGAATGTGTGCACACAGAGTCCAGTGTTTGGATGTTGTTTAAAGATCTTGATGTAAACTCACCAGGAGGCTGATGATATGTAATTTATATCTAATATTCATATCTCCCCCCTCTTTTTAGTCGCCAGAGATGCCAGAGGTGGAACGGGACTTGACCCACCAGCTGCGAGTGACCCTGTTTGATCAAAATCACCGGCACTTCTTCGGGAAGACGTGGAAGAGCCCAGCGCACAGGATGACCAACAACAAGATATGCTTCAATGAGGTAACTTTATTATGAAAGGGATTTTAGGTGACACACTGCTGTGATTTTAAGTGTCGGGTTTGTAGATTCTGAATTAAACTCCCCCTAATGTCGGTTTTTATAAGCATTGGCGTTTACATAGTGAGCTCAGTGTCCGTTCAAGCAAATATCACATTTGTATAGTCATTATTTAATTAAGACCATCTCAAAAGCTCCACCACTCACAGCTAAATGAACAGCGGTGATCGGGATGTGTTATGCTTCAACTCTCTCGAATGATCCAGCACAAACAGCTGGTCACACAATGCCCCCATTGCCAGTAATTCATTCCATTTGCACCCAAAGAAAAAGTCCCATTTCATTAGTGTTTCAGTCCATTTTTGCACTGTGCAAGCAAACAGCATATTTTCTTATGTGCAGCAACAACTTAGGAAGTTTTTACGTAGGATTTTTTCAAGAGAAAAGCACGATGGCTACAGTCCAAATGTGAAATCAGCTGCTGACACGGACAATTGTAGATCAGTTAGAAATCAGGCAGTCGCCAAGAACGACAAATGCTCAGTTTGTTTCTCAGGGTTGAGAGGTGATAATGAATGTGTCAGTTGAAGACCTCTGTGGTTAAACTGTTCTTACGACCCCTGGAAAACTTTGTTTTTTAAATCTCAAGTATATCTGTGTACCTTTTAAACAGGCAGCAATAGCAAAGTTTAATAGAATCAAAGTTCAGAAATACAGCATCCATATCATTTATTTTGAGTTTAACACTCCGCCTCGTCTTATCTCCTTTTATCTGGACTGTGTGTTTGTACGCTTTTATCAGATTTGGTTGACAGCGATCTATCATCATAAGTAAACAGCTCCACTGGGGCAGTGGCAATATACCCTCTATTATGATATATCTATGTTCATACTGAAATATCAGTGTGTAACACGATGTACAAAATTTTCTGGAGGATTTAAAATAGAAAATCTTAATAATGTATAAAATAACCAGACAGCCATAAAGCAGTCCTGCTCACTGATTTGCAACATCGCTTGTAATGAAACTAACAGATTCCAGAATGATAAAGCAAAACCTCTGACAGTGGCAAATAAAAAAAAAACATCAACCTATGAATGGTCAAACACAACAAGGAAATGACCAACGGCAAAGGTCCCCGTCTGGAATCAAATGAAAGAAGTTGTGGCTGTTCGACATGAATGGGCTGTAATTAAGTGATTGTTCATAGTATGAAACTAATAGTAAAAAACTGATTTGCTCGAGGCTCTGCACACCCAGAATTATGTTGTGCCACCAAACTTTTTTAACTAGTCAGGTGAAACCATAGGCTGTATATAGAGCTGCAACAATTGACCACGGGGAAGTGAAGCCAGTGCGGGAAGGGCCTGAAGCCTGTATTCTTTGGAATCACCAGCAGTGGGCGACTCCAACGGTTACAAAAAGAAGAATGAGAAAATGATGAGAAAAAGATTTCACTTCCCGCATGATTTATATCCGTCAGCAAACATTTTCCTGAGTTTGTGGTCTCAATCTGTACCTTCAAGTCTTCTCCAATACAGCGTGAAGTTCGTTTAGTAAATAGTGGTCCCATTTAAAAAGTAAAATAGACGATAAAGCGCATTGTGCATTGGGACGTGGATACAGCGTGATTGACAGCTAGTGCCGTCCAATCAGAGCATGGTTGCAGGTGTAGGTGGACGCGCGGTGGACGAGCGGTCAGACCCACCCCTCGCTCCTCCAAATGTGGTTACAACTGGTTCCAAAAAACCAAGATGGCGCTGGTCAAAATGCTAAACTCGAGGCTTTAAAGCGGCAGTTCACAAACCCACGGGTGATGTCGGGGTGGGTTGCCACTTGGGTGTAACCCTACGTGGTGCGACAAAACTAATAGGAGGTCCAGACATGTCACACTAGCTCACATGGTCACTGTGGCACGTCAGACCAAAGACTGCCCTGGCCAAATGTTTTTACTCGTGGTCTGTCGAAAAGCGAACGTAAACTTGGTGGCGGGAGCATTGACCTTGTGTTTTTATCAGACATTTCTTATCAATAACTTTTGTCACTGCCCTTGCATTCACTGTAGCCAATCAGCACATCCTAACTTCTCTGGCGCTTGTTTAATTCTGCATATCAAAACAGAGTGAACTCTGCATGAGAGAACGTGTCTCCTGTGGTTCCGTATAGAAATGAAACGGAAGCAAATTGTTTGGTCTGATGGAACCATTAGGTCTGGTGTAAAATGAGAACCCGCTGTGCGACTGGACCACGGTTGTGACCGGTCATTGATAATTGAGTTGATAATGTGTCCCTCTGTAACTGTACAGGTAAATTGCTATTGACAAAGTCAGTGTCCCTGGAGCTGCTGGGCTTGGCTTTGAATTTCTGTAATTCTTGAAGCAGATAAAACCTTGACGGCATCTTGTTCATGGATCCCAGTTGTTTTATGTGCACCACCAGTCAGTCATAATATGCTGGCGGTCTGCCATTGTGGAGACCCTAGTGTATTTTTTGATTTGATCTCGACTGTCTCAGTTTTCACACAAAGATGAAATTGATTTTCCGCCAGCCGGCATGAACTCGGTACAGGAATCCAACATCCGATGGTTCCCACTATTGTAATTCCGGCTCCTTTAACGTGTTGTAACTCATGTAGCACTAAAACAGTTCTCTGCCACCTTCGTTACAGGTCTAACTCTCAACAGGTTCAGCAGCCCCTGCTGTGACCCGCAGGCAGCTTGTTAGCAGCAGATACACAAAACCCGTGAGAAGACCAGTGAAATTTGAAATGGACCGTTTGGCCTAACCGCATCAATCAATCACCTGAAACATCACGACTAAGTTTGTGTGGAGCCTTTGGCCACAGCCGCATTCTGCTTTGGACTGAAGTTCACACCCAGGCAGGCTGCCAGGCATCCCAACCAAAAGTTATCACTTATTCTTTTTACAAGACACACTGGTGGAATATTGGTCAGTCTCAGTAATAATCGCTGCATTTAAACGCACACACACACACACACACACAAAACCACAACCACAAGACAGATACACACATTCAACACAATTCTATGTAGTCTCTTTGACTATACATAAGAATGTGACTAAAGCATGTTTTTCTATAATAGGTTTTTAATATGTATTACCCCCGTGTTGCTGTAGCATGATCAACCAGTCTTGAACAGTCAGGATATTGATTGATTAACAACTATATAGATAACTGATTCATAATTTCAAGTCACGTGGGTAAAATAAGTACTAAACCCAAACATGACCTGCGACAGCATCTGAACTGTGAATTTTCATCTCATTTTAAATGTCACATCGGTTTAAATTGAGCTTTTTGATTTTTAATTTTTTTTTATTTGATTGGTTTTTGTTCATTTGGAGACAACATGTTGGCCTTGCTCGCAATAGGCACCGCTCATTATTAGTTTAACACGTCGTAGCCTCAACTGTTGATCAATGACATTAAAGAAGTAATTGACAAATTAGGGTGTGGCAAGAAAATTGTTATTTGTGGCTGTAAATTCATCTTTGTGGAAAGTCAGCTTGTTGAGGGCCTGAAGCGCAGCAGCTCCTCATATGGAGAGGCGATCATTTCAGAATTTGTTTACACACCTCGTCCCTTTTCGCTCCATGTTATTGGTTACTGGTTGCTTGATTTGGGATTTGAATTAGAATGTGCTTTGTGGTGTGGATGATGTCGCCCCGCAGTTAAACGTTGGGGTTCTTGTTTCGCAGACGTCTCCAGTCGCACTTTGCTGTACTCTTTCTTTCCGTTTCTTTAGTTTTCCCGGCCATTGTTCTCTCTTTCTTTTCTCCTCTGCAATCATCATTAGACACAGGGAACAAAGAAACAAGTCAAAATATGTGATGTACTCTTTGAAAGATGTGCTTTGATGACGAAACTTCCTATTACTTCTGGAAATTCAAAGGACGACGTCGCAGCAACAGAGGACTTGTGACACAAAAGACAAAATATACAACACTGATATTGAACTGTGCCACAGATCAGATTATCCTCACGGTATCCGTTCATCTTGAACAAGGATTTTCTTTTGTCTAGCTGGGCGCCCCGTGGTGTTTCTTGTACAGTAAGTAAAGCTGAAGTTCAAACAGCGCTCGACGCCACACGGTGCAGTCCAGAGCTTTTCTAGTCAGATGTGCGGAGATGAGATCTAACTGGGCCAAATGATGGCACCACACTAGTATGTTAAAACACAGCACGACACTTGAGCTATAATTCATTTGACTTGTAGTCTAAATTTGGTTTCAGCTGTTAATTCCACAATCCGGGGCGCGTTTGCTTGATTTAATTATATTGTTATTCCATACGATTAGTCTCTATAGGTGAACCTGCTGGGGATTATTTGGGGATAATATTTCAACGTAAGTGCTACTGCAATGTCTGAGTTTTGGTACTGATTCCAAAACAATCCTTTATTATGTGTTTCTTCCCCCACAAAACTCATCGTTTCTATTAAAAAAAGATCCCGAAAACTCTCAGATGTTGAATATTGTCTAAACACAAGCATGCATTTTATGATTTTGCCCTAAAACTGTCCAAGCACAATTATGAGCCTGACCAGAAACTAGATAGATAGATAGATAGAGACTTTATTGTTAATTTAAAGGAAAATACAACAAAATTCAGGTGCACTCAAGTACTGGGCTCAATATAAATATATATAAATATATATCATTCATCATTCATCCATACTCACTCATACTCACAATCATGCCAGCATATTTACCCTAAGCACTCATTGCCGACGTCCATATTGCCTATGACAGTAAAGTGCATTGCGTACGATAAATAAATTATTGCACATTAATGCTGACATGTATTTGGGGGGTGCGCTTTCAGTTCGCAGTTCAGTGTGGTGATGGCTTTAGGATAAACACTGTGGAAAAGAAAAATCCCCCAAAAGACTGGATACCCAGCGCAATAAACCCTGTCGGTGATGAATGATACTGTACTGTGTGAAACAACGAGGCCCCTTTTTTTGCCCCTCGGGAAACGGGAAGCAAGGGAAAGGAGTCAACTGAGGTCGCAACCAAATAGTTCACACGAGCGATAAACCGATGTGTTAACATGTCGCCCTTTCCTTGGAGTTAGGCATGGAGTTTTTCTTCTGTAAGAGCAAGGATTTCACTGCCCTTTGTTCATGTGCATTAACTCCCTCTAGGATAATCCAGGATCAAATGGCAACAAACAGAAAGGCAGCACTCCGATGGCAGGGCCCTGGCAACAGTTCGCTCAGCGACACAACACGTCAGCAGGCCCTTCCTGCTATTACACGACATTAAACATCGATCCCGCGGTTGACAGACGCAGCCTCGGCACAGTGCCTGCCAGAGAGGCTTCTTTTGAACGGTTGCGAACTACAAAATGTACCCCAATGTAGTCTTATCACTCGGAAACTCGTCTCCCAGCAGCATGTTTGCCGTCGCCTTCCAACTCTTCCTGTTCTTTTTTGGGACGGATAAGCGGGAACAGCTGGATGTCTGTGTTCCCCCTCAATCAGACATCTGAAGGTCTCTGCGCGCGGTGGGGCGGAGGCCAGTCACCCACCGGCCCCCCCCCCGATCGCATCAGAGCGCCGCCGAACTCCTCTGTAGCTCCCGACGTCGGGGAGGAGCCTGATCCGCTCACGGTGTCGCCGGTTGCACAAGATGTTTTTCAGAAACACTTTCTAATGGAAAGAAAAACCCTGAGCTGTAGCCTGCTGTTAAAAGGCAGAGTGTTGAATAAGTCTTTTTCTCTCTTTTTTTCTCACAGCGACACCAATGAGTCACAGCCATGGCACATTTCTAAATTTCCACTTCTGTCACCATCTGCTTTTTCTCCCCCGTTTCCTCCGCTTGATGTTATTTTGATCGAACAATCTCTCGCCCCACTTTGATCCGCCATTACAGTCACAGCCTGTATTCAAACCCACTTGGCATCCCAATAAGCATCCAAATCCCATTATCCATACAGGGTAATAATATGAACCACATCATATCCTATCAGGATGATAAAGTGGGCCTGGCCCTCTCTGTGTCGCACCAGCTTTTTTTCTTTTTTTTTATTGGATTTGGCCTGATGCACTCACATTTATGCTGGTGTTTATGAGTGGCAAATTGCTGTTTGATATCCAAATAATGTCAGGGGAGGGGGTGCGGGGGGACGGGTTACTCTCCTGAGTTACAGGCGTGCAGTGAAAATTGCAAGGCCCCCCTCACCCCTCCCACCCCACTCAGCCATGATTGATTGGGTTTAATATCTGGTGAAAAGCAAAGATGTGCCGTGATTAAAAAGAGAGCGAGAGAGAGAGAGCTCTCGCTGAATCCATTTTCTCGCTTTGTCTCCGCTCTTCTTGACAGTGACGATGTCTGTCGCTTGTTTTTTCCTTTTTTGTGTGTCTGGCGCTCTACGGCGTTGTTTATGATTTGTCAAGGCTGCCTCTCTAAACTTGTATTTTTGAAAGTGGGGCACAGTTTTTTTGGGGGGGGGGGGGGGGGGGGGGGGGGGTTTGACAATTTGACTTGTTTGTCAGGGCTTCAGACAAACTCTAATGTATGCGATGCAGCGAGCATGGCCCATCGCTGACAAATCCGCTGTGAAAATGTTGGCCTGAACGTGTCCCGTTCGTTTGGATGCACAAAGGGAAATGTAGGGTGCTGTGCCCTCTCTTTGATTGGCTACTGATGCCGTGGTCACACAAGGCCACTTTGTCTGTCCATCTTTGTGTTTGTGTAGACCTCAAAGCAAAGTGACTGATGTCGAGTTTTTGTCCCTTTCTAACCCCAGAACAGGGTCTCAATCACCCGGGCTACGCGTACACCTTCTGGTGTTGCTGGTTTTTTGTCAGATTGTCTGACAGTTGTTCGAATGTTTTCTAGCGTCAGTCTCAGTGAGCGCTGCGGGCAGCAGAGGGCAATGTTGCGCTACTCGCGGTGCCGGCGGAGGAGCGGAGCGAGCGGAGGTGGGGGGGGGGCAAGAGAGAAATGTGCACCTCTCTGCATTGTCTCTCGCTGTGATCACTTATGAGGCCGACAGCTGGGCTTCGGTAAAGGCCAAGGCAAAGTTTGGTCCGTGTCCGTGCATCCTCTGCTTTCCTAGACCCTCCGAATGTTGTTTGGCACGACGCTGGTAGCACTGCATGAGAGAAAGTGGGAGCAACATGGACACGTGGATGTTTTAATTCATTTTTTCGATCTCGATTCTCTTCCCCCCCCCCCTCTCCTGACCTCAACCACCCAGCTCTTACGCAAACCCTTTAACCCCTAAATTGTGGACTGCCATGTCTTAGATCCACATAATGTGTTAAAAAATCACTCACCAACACGAACACACACACACACACACACACACACACACACACACACACACACACACCGCCAGCCTTATTACATGACTTCAAAAGCGTTGAAAAGCAGAAGAGGACTGTGCCTCGCCGAGGGGGAAACATTTGAACATCAGCCGCGCCACTCCTCGCCTTTTGTTTCTTGAGTCGCTGTTTTCTCTGAAGCGCGCGCCGGTTTCAAAGTAAAGAATCCCATACGGCTCGGAGGACTGCATGACAGTAGTCACGTCCTGTAAAATGTTTGTCCTTAAAGCGCGGAATAGGTTGCCAAAATGAAGCTGTCAGTGCAAAAAAACCAAGCCACCGTTGAATCTCTGAGTCTCCCCAGGAGATACACACACACACACACACACACACACACACTCCAGAAAGGCCGGCTCAGCTGAAGAAAAGCACTCTTTCGGAGTCGGGTATGTTTGTTGTGCTGTGCAGTGTCTCGCAGTCTACCACGTAGGAGGGCACGGCGCGCGTGATTCACATCTATTCGAGCGTGTCCGTTCGGCTATCACGCAGGAGGAAGCTCTGCCCCTTACGCCAGTGTTTAGGGAAAAGGTGAAATCCCGTAGCGCTCGTGTCAACAGCGCTCATTCAACAGAATTGGGAAAAACATTTTGTTCCTCCCTCTGAGTTTCGTCGGCGTCTTGAGCTAAATACAAGCAAGCCGCGATGGAAGGAGCAGGCTGATCCAACCTGTGACCTTTAGTTTAGCCGGTTCGTGAGTGATGCTGCTTCTTTGATTCGCCCTGTGGAAAAGCTGTCAGTCCTGCATAATATTGTACTAATGACATCCGAGTGAATGACATTTTTCTGTAGTCTTGCTTAAGATATGTCATTAATGTATTTCATTGAGTGTTTGCTGTTTTTTGTTTTGTTTTTTTGAGCCCACAGTTTTAACCAGTTTGCTGTGACTACAGTCTTCAGAATGTAAACAGGATCACAGTGTAGTTACAAGACGTCTACATGGAGGTCAATAGTTTCATCGTGGGCAAGTTGAAAAACCCTTCTGCTAAATGAAAAACTGAATGGTGTTGAAGTATCGATGGAGGCACTGCATTTTGCGGTTGCTGTATTTCCTTTCAGACAAATTAGCAGCTACTTTTGCATCCATCCCTATTACCACCAGACCTCTTCAACGATGGGGAAAAAAGTGACAGTATTCCCTATGAAAAAAAATTATGTTAGGGAAATGTACTGATCAAGTTTCTTCATTAAATTAATCAAGTTTTCTTTATAAATTACTTAATTCCAGGCTCACCCCTGCCAGTTCTTTGCATGTGGAAGGCGTGACAGAGTAATGTCTTTTATGTGTTTGAATAATCAGTGCACTGTAGATCATACATAGGCAGAGTTCATCACATAAATAAAACACCACAGAGATTATTGAAAGCCATCTGCGTTGCCGCCTCACTGTGATCGTGTGCTCTTGTAACTTAGAGTGTTTTTGCATTCAGTCATAATAAGAATTTATACAGCACCTTTCAGAACAGCCGTCGCAAAGTGCTTTGCAAAGAGGCTGGATAAAAACAAGCAATACCAAATATCAAAGATGATAGGCAAAAAAACCCAAACCCATTTAAGATCAAAGACAACAAATAAAAGTATAGTGGCAAATTTCCCATGGTCCATCGATGTCCCTTTGCCCTAACTGCCATTGTTACACAGGTAGATAGAAGTGATCTTACGCAGACCCAGTACGAAAGATTTTCCACTCCACCGCTTATTGCAATTTATTTTGTTATTTATTGACGTTGTTTGTGCAGAGGAACATACCGGAGGATTTCATTACTGCGGCTGAACTAGCTTGTTGGTCTTTTCCCGGTCTGGTGAGAACGGTGTGCGCTCCCTCTACCCATATAAACCCCTTCCTGTGCATTTAACCGCCACCAAATAATACAAGAGCTGAACAAAATAATATAACATGCCAACAGTAAACATAAATGCAAAAAGAAAAACAACATTGTCTAAACTTTAACAGTTAAAAGTAATGAATAAAGAAACAAAATGAATACCTCAATCGATTAAAAGCAAGTTTTGAGAGATGATTTCAATACAGATAGTGACGTTTCAAGTCTGAATTCCTCAGGTAAACTATTTCAGAGGGTGTGTGTACGAAACAGATCATGGAAGAGTTCATATAAATCTGAATTCACGCTTCTGTTGGACGACTGTCAGGTGTCTTGCATGTGTCATACACAGCAAATATGTATGTATTCGCTGTGGTGTTATTGTTTGTCTCGTACGTGTTCGATCAGCTGTGTAGAGTCAGTCTATTCAGTCTATTCAGTATTCAGCTTCTTTCAGCGCTCTTTGGGGACCTGTGTTCGTGGCATGCTTGTATAAAAAGCTACTTGCAGTGTACGTGTGCTATTTGTCAGTCATTTTTTCAGTACATCTTTACAGGAAACTGTAAACATAACCATCACCGTGGCAAATGTAACAATAGGAAAAAACACTTTTTGTCATCACAGTTAGACTAGATCCATTTTTCCCTCGACGTTGACAATGAAATGTTCTACAGACACGCATTCAGTCAGCATTCAAAACGTGTCGAGCTTAATGCCCCAGACCGCCATTGTTGTCCAAAAACGATTAAAAAACCCACTGCGTGAAATGAGGCAGCCTTCAAAAACAAAGCTATATTTCCATGAGCAGTTTCTAAAGATTTACACCTCCCGAAGAAATAAAAAAGGCTTGTAGCTCGAGTGCCCCGGACGGCGTACGGGAGTCGGAGTGTTCACAAAGGACTAAGACCTTTTCATGAGATTGGTAGAGAAATGTAGACTAACAGCATCAAGACATTATTGCTTACTTACCTCAAAGTAGCCTTAAAGGCCCCTGCACCCCGGCGGATAAATGGCCAGCAGTAAAACATGAACCTAAATTGAGTCCTTCTATGTTCTGTCTAACAGTCTCAATTTTACCTTGTACAAGGTTTGGCACTTCCTGCGGTAAATGCAGCAGCAAGCCTATGTGAAACCTGTCCGCTTGATAAAAGCGTATATGATTGATGGACAGAGGAGCCGCCACGGCGGCACAGACGGGCCTTCAGCTTACCTTGGTGCTTAATTCCTTTTCTCCTAACCGGCACGCCGCGCTAAGAGATATACGCTTCAATTATACATGGGGACGGCCGCGGCGGCGGGACGGCGCCCGGGAGCCGATCAATATTTCAGCTCCAAGGAGACCAAACATCTAGCGGAGCAGCTGGCGCCCTAACAGCTTAACACGCTGGAGTGGTGCACCTCGTAATGCTCAGCTATGTACTGAAGGTGTGTGTGTGTGTGTGTGTGTGTGTGTGTGTGTGTGTGTGTGTGTGTGTGTGTGTGTGTGTGTGTGTGTGTGTGTGTGTGTGTGTGTGTGTGTGTGTGTGTGTGTGTGTGTGTGTGTGTGTGTGTGTGTGTGTGTGTGTGTGTGTGTGTGTGTGTGTGTGTGTGTGTGTGTGTGTGTGAGAGACCGAGGGAATTCAAGGGCCACAAGAGCCACTGCTGAGGTGACAGTAGGGAGCGATGAGAGCCTCGAGGAGGTGTTAGATGTGTGTGGTGTGTGTGTTGACTTGATTCCTGACTCTTCTTCCTCCATACCCACATATTTCATTTCTCTTTTCCATCACCCCCCCCCCCCCCCACACACACACATTGTCCCTGTACTTTTACTATCAGCTCTCTCTGGGGTCGGCGCTTGGTGTGTGTGTGTGTGTGTGCGAGGGATGGGGAGACACTGAGACAGACAGACAGACAGACAGAAAGTTATTCCGTCTGCCTTGTACTTTGTCGTTCCAGGCTTTGACATGTCAATTCCAACTTTACCTTTTTTGGAATCTGGCGGTCCTGGCAGTGTTCCTCCAATCCTTTCATGGTTGTGTATCTCCCGCATTGCTCCCGCATTGTGGCGCATTCACAGTCAGTGCCCGCGATTTGTCTGTGAGGCATTTTCAGAAAGGATTTGCAAAATGTCAGGAGAGCGAAACCTGGGTGACAAACTAAGACTTTTACCCAACGAGCACTGAGATCTGTCGTTGGCAAAGCCGGGTATGATGTAAAATGCAGAATCTCTGGATTTCGCCGGAGTCGGGGACAAGGCAGTGAACACCAGAGGCACTGAAGCAAAAAAAAAGAGAAGGGGACTCGGGGAAAAGGTTACGGTGAGTTGTGCTGATTAGGAGGTTTTTCTCTACGTGCAGGCGTGTTTTATGGAGACCGGAGTCAGTGCTGGTGCTGACTGTGGGCTGGAACTGTCACCGAAGCAAGTTGGTTTTAGGGGTTATGTCAGAGGCCGGCATCGCTCTTTCATCTTTTTAATTTCTCGGCTGTGATCCAGAGCGTATAGCCAGTCGGGACACATGCAACTCAGAGCCAACTCTCCCTCAGTTGTCAGCACATCACTAAGTTTCTCCCGCTCCAAGTCAGTTTGGAGCCAGTTTCCATCTTCATCAATGTCCGTCTTCTCCATATAGTATCTAGAGAAGAAAGAGTTTGCTTGTTTCCTTCACGCAAACTCAGCGTGTTTTCAAATGAGTAGCGTTCTGATTAAAATACCCACTTTTCAAGCTTTTCGTTGATCAATAACTCAAAAGGGACACATTTTTCCTGCTTGACCTATTTCTTCTGATCTTTTAGCATGGCATTGAACACAGCCCAAGTAATGCAAGAGACAAAGGCACAGATTGGCCTTTGATTCAGTAGATTTTGCTCTTCAAAATGAGAGCAAAAAGGCAAATGAACTGCATGGTGCTGCTGCATGGTGCTGTGCACCAATGTGAGATTGATGCCGCTGCATGAAGCAAAGATGGCTGGCCCCGATACCAGCCGCGGAGCCGCTGCGGCAAGATCAACCTCCGACTTCATTCAGGCAGAATCAGTGGCCATTAGAAATGAGGAGGACTTTTGTGTTGTACGCCAAACACGTGGCCATGCACCTGGGAAACCTGGACGGTGACATGATTTGGAGAGGGTTTACTTTTTTTCCCTTCAAGAAATAAAAGAATCTGGTTGAAAAACTCCACAAACGTTTTCAGGCACTTTCTTTGTCCCCTTTATTAACAATTACTACAGCATATCAACAACCTGAACGGGGAACGCTTTTAATCTGCTGGAGTTGCATTCGTGCAAATCTCATGACATCTCAATTTCTTCAAGGTAAAATCTCTTGTAACTTGTTAAAAGGCCAAAAATGTTTGAAATGAATGTGTAAAATGTTTTCGCTGAATGCATTCAGTCCATAGACGAACAACTGCGTACGGTTTCACCTGTACGCGATGTTTGACCAGCGGCTGACCTCTAGCGGCTGTGTTCATAACTACGGCTCGAGGTCCGCGCTCTTTAAAACCACCACATACAGTATGGCGTATTGCGCTGCTTCAACAACGACCTGTCTGGCTGTGTGATTTGGAGGACAGTCAACCACAAGTAAACATGATAACAAATCGCCGTATAATGAGAGTTTTCCGTGGCAACCCGCTGTCACGTCACCCATTGGTTTTGCGAACCGCTGTTTTGAAGCCTCGATGTTTTGCATTTCGACCAGCGCCATCTTGGCTTTTTTTGGAACCAGTTGGAGGAGCAGGAGGTGGGGCCTGACTGAGAGCTCACCCAGTGCACGTCCACCTTAGCCTGCAAGCCATGTACCGATTGGACGGGACTGGCTCTCAGTCACACCGTATCGGCGCACCAATGCTTTATTAAAGAAAAATTGAAACTAGCGATTGAGACGTTAGAAGTACAATCAGTTTCTCATAGACGTCTATAGAAACTGACCGCAGGCTTCGGGCACTTCCGCGTTGGCTTCACCTGGTGACTACGTCCATTTTTATACAGCCCGTGGTTGGTTCAAGAAAATTATTGAGGTTCAGTTGCATGCATGCAGGCCAGGCCTCCTGATCCACAATGGAAATAAAAAGGTCCGCTAGATGCTTCAAATTGTCTGTAGTGTTAAAATGGCCTCAGATGACGCTTTTTTTGAAAAATGGGAATTACTGCTCTGTGAAAGTCGTTGCCGGATAAAAATCACATCACTGTCAACCACATTCCTTGGAGGGGATACCACATAATTGGGCCGTTTTCTCCGGTAATTGCTGCTGTCCTCTCATTTTGGCTGATAGATCAGCTTTCCCCTGTCCTCCACCTGTTCTGTTCTATTTTTTTCCCCTCCCTGTTTTGTCGTTATAACAATTTTTTATATCAAACCACTTTTTATAAAATTCAGCCACACTGCAAACCTGGGGGAGGGGTTCAATAGTTTCAAATTTTCAATGACTTTGGGTCTAATCATCTAATTCATACTGCTTCTGACTGTCCAGGGGTCTTTTTTTGCGGTTTGGTCTCTTTTGGGTTGTTTTTCCATAGGTTGGTTTGATGTTGGCCTGTGAGGTACCTGCTTGATTAAAGTCTATTAATTTCAACTGTCACACACACGCTCATGCTCAGAAACACATCTTATCTGCCCCAGCTGCGAT
This sequence comes from Scophthalmus maximus, assembly GCF_022379125.1. Classification (NCBI taxonomy): domain Eukaryota; kingdom Metazoa; phylum Chordata; class Actinopteri; order Pleuronectiformes; family Scophthalmidae; genus Scophthalmus; species Scophthalmus maximus. The sequence goes on along the minus strand of NC_061517.1, from coordinate 18,214,668 downwards.
CCACTGACGTTACATGGCCACGAGGACGCCCGAGTCCTCCATCCCTGTCAATTTTCTCTGCCACTCTATCATCCACGCGACACCTCTCATCTCTCCTATGCTGGTGACAGTCGTAGAGTTTCACACCGAGAGGATCTGTGATGCTGATACCCGCTGATTCTGTGACTGTCAAATGACTTACTGTATCTCTTTCTCTCTCTCTTTCCCTCCCCCTCAAGGCATTTGGCTATGCTGCCAAAAACTAGTATCAAAACATTACAGCCAAGAATCTTCCCGCTTCCGTACTTGGCATCGTGTGACTTCATGAGCTCAGCTGTGGCTCTGAGTTCTTTGACTATGTATCATTATTTTTGTTGTGCACCATATACAACAAACAGACACAAAAAGCATTTCCCCCCTCCTGGCTGCAACACACTGTAGCTTTCCTCAGTAAGAAGGCTACGAGATGGCAGCTGGGTTCGGCCCACGCCAAAAACGCGAATTCAAGCTGACCGTGACGTTTGAGCGCTCGTAAGTTGAATCAATTTCACGCCGTTATCCATGGCCGCTACTCACGTCTACTTATGTCGTTACTTCCTCAGTCCTGGAGTGATAAGGACCCGTGCAAACTGATTCGACGTCAGAGCCGTGGTATACGCTCAATGTACCATGGCTATGAACCAATCAGATCGCTTGATTTGAGCAACCCATTTTATAACATAAAATAATCCTTAGTTTCAGACTATATATATTAGATTATACTCACAATTAATTTGATTAGTTGTCGGTACCATATATATGTGTGTGTGTGTGTGTGTGGGGGGGGGGGCTGCAATAAGCGATTCTTTTTGAATTTTATGACATAAAATTGTGAACATTTTTGATCGTGTTTCTCAAACCTAGAGATGATGTTTTGTTTTGTTCACAAACCAAAGATATTCTGTCAGCCGTCATAAAACCATCATAAGACGCTGAAATCAGACATATTTGACTTTTTTTCCCCTCACAAATACTACTTAAACTGATTAATGGACTCTCAAAATAGTTGGTGGTTGATTTAGTATTCGATTACTAACCTATTATTAATTGTTGTGGCTTTATGTAGATATAATTCATAAAACCCTGATTATGAATTCATCTACTTTTTCCCCTATATGCTCACAGCCTTTTGTCCACCTTAGGTACATACAGGTTCACGTATAATATGTGAATAACCAAAATATCCATGTAGACACGTCGAGTGGGTCTATTATCCGAGTCCCAGGTAGCTGACATGAGCGCTTCCAGCTTCCCAGCAAGCACGCCGGCTAAATGGAAATGCCCTATTCGCTTTTCTTTTGGGAAGCCTCCGGGGTCCCAAACCGGGGCCCAGTCAATTACACTCCTGGTGCTCTAGATCGCTCTGTGCATAACCAATGCTCATTTGCAGCCTCTTTGTTTTGTGCAGAGCCCGTGATTCCCCCTCCGGTGCTTGCCCCGGTGCTCACATGTTGAGCTTTTCAGTGACCACCTCGAGAGGGCAGGAAGAATTAGCTTCAGCTTTCACACTCTGATGGTACTGTGAGAGGTTCATTATTGTCTGTTTAGCACCAACTGCCAGTAACGGGGCTCCATGAACCCATTGCACAATGCGTTTGTTCATTTTTTCCAAAAGGAAGTTCCATGTACACATTTACAAACCACTGATTCTTGATTGATTCTCTTTTTTTTGTTTCATTTTTTTGTTATCACCTTTGAAATATACTATATACAAATATCCCAAACCCACAAAGGGGATAGAGCTAAATCCCCAGAAGCTGTAAACAGTAGTGACTTCAACCTATATGCCTATATAATTCCAGACCACTTCTGTCCGTCCCCCAATATGATTGAAGTTGTGGATATTTAGAATCGATAACTGCTCTGTTGACAGTCGTTGCGCAGTATAACCTCTCATTAGGTCTGACGTACACTACGGTACACAGGGCCAATGCAGGATGCATTGGCAATGACAACTCCCACTCAAATACTTGCATCAATAAGTTATTTAAAAACTAACAAGAACTGAGCTGACGTCTGTTGGCACATGCGTCGCAGCATTTATTGTTAGTTCAAAACACTACAGTGCTTTCATTTCTTTTAATTTGCAGTACAGCAATTCTGTTATAGAGTGTTTTATTGAAAAACTGTGTGTTTCTAGGGGGCAGAAACATCACTGTAAATGCTTTTGCGTATCTTAATCACGAGTTGCTTGTGGCTACATCTTTATTTTTTTGAATTATAGTGCACATGCACATTTTCCTCTGTTATCGCCTACACAAAATTAAGTGCTGAAGTGAAATGGAATCTAACCAAGCCTGAAGAAAGACATGATACAAGAGGTGCGGCCGCAGAGAATTCCCCACAGCTCCTGCGTATGATGCCGTTATCAGGATTCATGCATGTTTTTTAATACAATCAGAAATAATGTATCGAGGAACAAGAAACCCTCTTACAAATGTGCCAAGTTTACATAATAAAAATCAAACAACCCAAGGAGAAGCCAGCCATTCCAATAGATCTCTGAAAAATCTGCCCCATTGCCTTGTAGGTGGGGATGTTGAGTCACATATCCTTTTTTTTTAAAAGTCTAGATTATATAATTACTTCATTTTCTTTGGAAAAGGGCAAAGCGTGTACACTGGATTTCAAGCTAAATACTTTGATAGTATAATGTCATGACTGTTTCTACTTTTTAGTGACATTTAGTGGCTTAGGGGACCATTAAACACTATGTTCCTGGGTCTGGCCCCATCGTGCTTTGTCCCTGCTGTGAAGCAGGATCTAAACAACACGCATCACCAGGTTGGAAAAAGAAATGAAAAAGTCTCTAAGGTGTGACAAGATGCAACCAATCGGCTAGTTAACAGAGATAAACTGTTGGTTAAAAATATCTATTTCTGGATGCTTGACACAATTTTAAGTCTCAAAATATTCATACCAGTGGTTGTTGTTTTCTTGAGCATTGACCACATCCTTGTGGAAATCTCGATTATTGCAAATCGCAGAAGGGAGATACACATTTGGTCCATGGGGATTGTTGTGGGTTTTTTTTCTTTGCAGGAGATTGGACCAGAATCAATTTGGATGTGTATCAAAGCTGCGAGGCAGATGAAATAGGAATTCTACCTTTGAATTGGAAATCCATCGAGAACGGTGTCCACATTTGAATTGTTCCGAGACTAGGGTGCCGTCTTTGACCACAATGGAAACTCTGCATTATTACGTGGGATAAGAACTTGGGTGAACACGATATAGAAAATACAAAGACAACATGGACCCCGTCCTCCCACGCTCCTGTTCATATAGCTTGGGATAGTTTCGAGAGAAGTTCATTCAAAGATGAGGCTTTGATTTGGTTGGATGCAAATAAATAAATGAAGGAACGGAGTGAAAGTAAAGTTTTCGGTCTATGAATACTGAATGACTTGCATCTTGGGACGAGGGATATTTTTACTTTCTCAGCTCAGACGGCGTTTGGTGCTACTGGAATATCAGTCTGAATTCCAGCTCAGTACATGCTCAACAATACCTGAGTAAATCTGAATTACCTTTTATTGAGAAAATGGGCCAGATGTCAGATTAGGACAGGTAAATGCCACCAAGATTTCATAAACGGTTTCCATTGACAGCTCAGTGACGAAAACATTTCCACATACACTCGGTGCCTCTGTGTCCAGCTCCCAGTCATTGTTATTCATCCCATTCTGTCTCATTGGCCTATGTTGACAAAGCCTTGAACAGAAATGTGTTGCGGCCGAATCACTTTCAGCAGGACACTTTAATTCGAGCAGACACACCAGTTTGTGAGCCATAGTGTTTTCGTGAATCTCCTCCTTGTCACCAAGGCAGATTCCAACGGACACAAAAACAAGCGGGCCAGACAAATAACTGAATCAAACCGTGGCTTGACGACTATCTTTGCCTCCCACATTTTCCATTTGTATTCAGCAGTGTTTGTGTTTGGAAAAGTAGTAATTTAAACTCACCATGCCCAAAAGTAAAAAGACTGATGTGGCCCAAATAGGAAAGCCTCCGAGGTTCTGAATTTGAATGTATGGCTCTGTTTTGGCTGATAGCTCGGTCTTAGGATACACACAGGCTATGCCGGTAGGGATTGACTCTGTTTTTTCAAGGTAGCTCGCGTCAACTCGTGTCATTTTCCTTTCTGTCGACACTGTCATGTTCTGTTTTACGGTTTTGAAAAAATAACAGGCTTTAGTGTGCTCCGGGACCAATGGATCACTGAGAATCCAGAATTTGTGGGTCAGGCCTCTGTGCATGTAAATGAGTATTGGCTCCGCTGTAGGCAGGCTGTAATGTTCAGTTTGAATGGCAGATCAGAGGATGTAAACAATAGCACCCGGCATGGACTACAAACAGGCTTCCTGTGAACTAGGTGAGGTCAGACCACCCCCCCCCCCCACGTAATCCTAAAGCGTCTCCTCACCAGGGGAACATGCCAACCTCTCGATGTCACATCCTCACCAGTTTGGTATTCTTGTCTTGTATTGTTTGACTCATTCTTTGTTAGAGATCAAAAGCAGCACAACAGCTGGATGAAACTGCCTGTTTTGCTCAATTGAGAGATTATAATTCATCTGTCGATTATTTTCTCGATTAATCGATCGGTTGTTTGGTCCACAAAATATCATAAAACAGGGAAAAATACAGATAGTGTTTCCCAAGCACCAACATATTTCTTTTCCTGTCATAGAGGAGCCAAAACCCCCCCCAGAAAATATTCAAATTTAAGGATCTTAAATCAAGTTAGTTTGAGTTTCCACCAGTTCTGTTGCGTCTTACACGTCCACACTTTCACTCTTACTTTGTAGTTAATGAAAAGAATACATGCCCAATAATACTTATGATTATGATATATTTACAGAAAGCTATGGACCAAGTCGTATCATTAGTGAATTTGGAAAATTTTCATCAAGATAAAATAAGATTATCCTTTATTGATCCTCATGGGGGGAAATCCGGATATTATAACTGGCCATTACTATGGCTTGGGCAGATGGCTTGGGCATCACTAACATACTTCTAACTTACTTTAAATATTTGTTTTTCACCTGCCAATGACACAGTTTGACATTTTATTAAATTACAAGTTAAAGTCAATTGTGTGGGTGATATCACAGACCGTGAAACTCTTCTGCAGAGACTCTGACAATTCTGATCCAGTTTTTTTTGGGGGGGGGGGGGTTTGTTGATATATCTTCACACCATGTTCATGTTTCCCTAGGTCCTATACTTCCATACGTCTGTGCGGTTGCCCAGCACGGTGGTGGTCCTGGAGCTGGTGTTGTTGTCGCCCAGACCAGACGGTTCCCAGCAGGCCCTGGGCAGAGGCTTCACTGTCCTGGAGCTTTTTACCAGCCGGCCAGAGGCTCAGGCTGCTGATGGGGACAGAAGGTGATTAGTCCATTCATAATTACACCAGTCGGGGATTCATGATGTTTTTGCGTGAGGAGTTGGTTTGTAGACAGGTGCGGTTCTCGTGAAGGGATTGTTCTATTAATATCATCAAGTGACTGCTGTCGTTTTTTGTCCTATGCAGTCCAGTTACACCTGTTAGGCTTTTGCAATGATGGCATTATTTTAATTGTCCAACACTTTACTATATGAATGTGGTAATACTATTGTGTGTGTAAGGTGTTTGGCTAGACCAGGGATTGCTCTAAACGCGGCCTGATTTTGCCAAGTTGCTGTTGTTAATGAGACTAACAATTTTGTATGAGGTTCCTGGGACGACGACTGCCTCAGCCAATCAGCGTTTGTGATAGAATCACAGAGGGGCGACCCTAACCCTTACCCTGACCTCTAACCCTGACCCTGGTCTCAGGACAGCAGCCACTTGGAAACATCAGGAGGACCTTGCTCTACCGTGAGCAATCACGATTTAGAGAGGATGGTCAGAGGGTAGTTTGGTTAAGAGAGAACTAAATGTGTGTATGAGAACTGTAGACATGCTTTTGTTATGTGGAGACGTATAGCATCTTCAATAATTCATTCATTAACTTATGTTGATTTCACTTCATCTCCTAGGCTGGATCTACACCATGGATCACCAAGAAGCCTCCTCCACCCACTGCTGAAGGACTCAGTTGATTGTAAGGAGCCTTTTTTATTTACTGTGCTTGCATGTATATATTAAGTCCAGTTGTTTGAATGACTTCTGAAATAAGGCAGTGGAAAAAGCTCAGGTCCTCGGTACATGTGTTGGTGAGAATTATTCATTTCCTGGCCAATATGGCTATGCATGTTTTCCCAGGTGAGAACCGTGACAACCACACCCGTGAACATCTGTAGCTGCACGTAACAAAACTGATAACAAAGTGTGCCTTTATGTTCTTTGCCACGTTACAACAAATTGAGCTGTTCCAAAACACCACATCACACCAGAGACTCACTGACATTTCACACAGCCTGAAGGGATTATGGCATCCGTTATCTCCTGTGGAGACAGTAATCCATAGAAGGTGGACCTGTGTCGTGTCGATTTAGCTTTGTTGACACGAGAATCTGAAGCTGTATCTAATCAACAAGCGGTCATGAAAATGAAACGTCAAAGTCATCAAACATAGTATACACAGTGCTGTTAAAAAAATTAAAGGGAAAAACAATTAATATGAGTTTGGTCATATGTCCAAAAGAGGGGAAAGGCAAATAACCATGCACCATACAGAAGTGAGGATGGGCCTCACATTTGAAGCGGACAAGAGCTTCCTGCTCACAGGTGGCTTGAAACAAAAGTATTCACTTCACGTACTAATGACCATAAAGTTCTCTGCGTCTTCTTTTCAGGCCAGAGAGACTTATCTGCAAGTTCAGTACAAAGCTCTCTTTTTGGATTCCCAACAAATCCACGTACAGTGGGTAATAAAGTCAGTTATCACTCATGATTGATTGAACAGACACAACTGTGTGTCTCTCCGTTGACGGTTGACAACAAAAAAGGTTGGCTTCTTTTTGTGTGAGAGTTGTTTTGGGGGGTGAATTCACAACTATTGCTTGAAATATTTCTGAGTATTTGTCAAACATCAGTTCAGAATTTTTGAACAAATCCTCTTGAATTATATATTTTGCTACTGATGCTCGGGGTTGGTCTAGATATGTCGTCGCTTGGCCTAAAACCAAGGCTATGAATTACAAAACACTGTAGAGCCTCACAGTATGAATAACGCTGTGCCCAGTGAGAGCAAGAGTTCCTGTCTTGGCTATCATGTCACATGAATATTAGAAAACCTTCTCTCAAACGGACTCTTATGCTCGCTGAATTATTAACGACGTGCCTGTTGTTTAGAGGAACGTTGCTTTTCTGTTTGAGAGGCCATATTGCTGTCACTCTTGCTGTTGCTCTTTTATGGTCAGGGGGCGCTTTTTCATTTCTTTTTATCACTCTTATTCACATCCACTGTGACAGGGACACAGTGGATGTGACCCTATGCTGCTTGATGTGGAACAATTTCAGAGTGAATTTGTGCAGTGAAACCAGTATCCAAAGCTGTTTTGTGCCACAGTGAAATAGGAACATTTCCTTGTAGTGGTCATTCACATCTGATTGTGTGAAAGAAATTGTAATGAGAAAACATGCCCCGGAGCCAGGCTTTTTTTGTTCCTTTTTAAATTCTCCATTCATTTCAAGTTCCACATTATTCAGTTTCCCGACTTTGTTTTTAATCACACTGTGGCTCCAGCTGAGAATTATCCCCTTTATCATTTCCTGATGTGTTGCAAATGACGTCTGGGTTAAAAGTTGAATTAAATAAAAGTATATAGCTGCATTTTAACATGCACATTATATTGAAGTGATAGCAAACATCGCACACCAGCGTCATTACAATGGAATGTGCTTCTTCATCCTCACAATACATGCTGCACAGCACAGGCGCAGATACATAAAAAACAGGCACAGACAGCAAACACACGTGTGCTTCTGTTTATACTACGCTGGGTGTCTGCATACATGGATGTGTTCAAACATGTTTTATCAGCATGTATGGTCCTATGCGTAAACATTTTTTTGTTGTTGCATGAGCCTCGTGGTGATCATAAGTAGAAAATGGGTTATTAGTCACATGGCAGAATTTGTTTTATGTGGGTTTAAGCAAGTGGCAACCCACCGTGACGTCACCAATTGGTTTGTGTACTGCCGTTTTTAAGCCTTGAGTTGGGCATTTTGTCGGCGCCATCTTGGTTTTTTGAAACCAATAAGTAACCACATTTGGAGAAGTGGAGGGTGGGGCTGACTGAGAGCTCTTCCACTGCACGTCCACCGTCCACCGTCCAGCTATTGGACGACACTAGCTGTAAATCACTCTGTATCCATGCTAGACATAATTTACAAAATGAATATCTAGTAACTAGTAATTGAGACCATAAACTCCCCAGGAAAAGGAGTGAGAAGTAGAATCTTTTTCTCACAGGCTTCTACAGAAACGGACTTCTTTTTACAACCAGATTGAGCAGCTGTTCAGGCTGTCATGGCTCTGGCAGGACTGGCAAAATGACTTATTTTGTAGGTCTGTGGAAGGTTTTAAAGGCTACTTACATAACCTGAGTGCCTTGGGTTGCCAATCAACAAGAAAGGGAAGCGGGCCGTACTTGAACCCCTGTGAACTCGACCAGCTTTTCCGACTTCGCTCCACTCACTCCCCGCTGCATTTCTCTGACTGCATGACTGTGTCGGCCTCGGTTCATTTAGGTTCACAAATAGACAGTAGACAGAAACTAAACCGAGTAACTTGAGGATAAAGGTTTCCAGTCTTGACCCCTCACAACAACAATCTTTCTCTTTCTGCATTCATGTGCAGCACGCCACTCTCCTGCATCCAGATCTCTCCCACACCCCTTCCCTTCTTTGGTGTCCAGCCTCATGTTATGTATTATTACCCACCTGATGTTGCTGGCATGTTGTGAAAAAGAACACAAAACGTGAAGGAGAGAGCCGCCCTGAGTAATACATCCCTGGCTTCACAGATGCCTCCACTAACCAATAACATCCACTGACCAGAAGGTCGGTGGTTCAATCCCCGCTTCCCCCAGTGTCCTTGTGCAAGACACTTGACCCACAATTGTCTCTGAGGGCTCTTCTGGCAGTGTATGAATGTGACAGAAGAAGCACGTTAAATAGCACGACTATATAAATGTGTCTATGAATGGTTAAATGTACTATAAAAGTGCTTTAAGTGGTTGTTAAAAACTAGATAAGCATTATATAAATACATTCCATTTACCATTTACCAAAATGCTCTAAGACAGTTTTTTTTTAACTCTGGAAGAATGCCATGGCAGAAAAGCTCTGCTTTTTGTTTTGGTGTTATGAGAAACTTTTAATAACTTTTAATAATTTTGTTGACTTTGTAAATTACAAAACCCTTGTTGAAAACTAATATTGACTAGCAGGTTATGGCATAAGCTTGTACCTGTCCCTTTGTGTCCCTGATGCCTCTAACCTTCAACCACTTCTAACTATACTTTACGTCTTTAGCACTGTGCAGACTGTGCACGCACTGTGCAAACATTTGTCCTGTCATTTACACAAGGGAGCTTATTTTCCATTCCAAGGCCAGCAATTGTACTCGGCCCCCAGTAATACCCAGGTAGGTCCATATTCTGTCCTCTGTTTGCCGTGCAGAATGTGGTCTTTGTCTTTGCACGCCGCTGAGAATTGTTTTCGCCGCATCGCAACATGCAGCAAAAGCTGATAAAATGAAAAGAAGGTCAGGGAGGGGCCTTCATGCTTTGCCGGCACACGGAAGGTCGTTTTTATGCTACATTTACGCATGGAAAATATGTCCACTGGGTTCCTTTCACACTAGAAATAAAGACAGATAAATGTTAGTGGCGTAGCTGGAAATAAAACTCGTACTCCTCCTTAAGCCTTTCCTTCGTTTGTGGGAGTTGGAGCTCAGATGTCAGTGGATTCAAGCTGGCAGTGTCACTTGCTTGCATCAATCATTGGTGTTCATTGATTAGTTGACAGAGAATTATAAGAAATAATTGATGCAACATTATAAAAAAAACATGACTCCATTAGACATCGCTCCATTAGATCAGGACTCAGAATGGTTCTCACAAAGATATCTGTACACACACACACACACACACACACACACACACACACACACACACACCGGGTCAAGAGGCAGGAAATGGGAATAGGAGGAAAGATGGGAGAGGAAGTCGCCCTGAGGCTTTTGAAAGTCTTAAAGGACGGGAGGCAAATGTGAGAGGAGGAAACGAGCGCGGAGGGGGAGCAGGAGTCGGAGCTCCTCCTCTCAACCAACTGGGAGAAAAGAGGGAAGGGATGGAGAGAAGACATAAATGAGATGAGAAGGATGGAGGGATCCTCTGTGGCACTCTTTTGAGTGTGATTAGAGGACAAACAGATGGTGACTTGTGTTCACATTATCATTCAACACCATGTTGCATTAATGTATTGTTTATGCTCGTGTGGGGGCCAGAGATTCCTTCCTCCAAGGTGCATGGAGAAGGGAGAAAAAGCCCGAGGAGGTCAAAACTCCAGCAACAACAGTCGCAGCATACTGGACAGAATTTTATTGTAAGGCCGACGTGTTTTGGTCGTGGCCTTCATCATGGTCATCCCTTTGTTAAGGACAGGAAAGGCAGTACAAGCAATTTACTTCTACTTTTGTCAAAAGCCTCTCCGTGGCTAAGGTTATAATCTTTTCAGTGTGTATATGCGGGGTTTTCCAAATCATAGCTGTGTCCGAGGCCTCCCACCTCACATAAGAGTTTGTTTTTTACCACCTACGCCGAGCTTTATTGCCGTTCGGGTGAATTCTGAACTTCCAACAAACATAATGAAGTGAAACAACGCGTTTCCCCGTTGTGGCTCCTCAACTTGTACACTTGTACCACTTCAGGCTCATATTGAGCCAGGGTGAACTCGGCTTTTACGACTTCATCAACGAGTAATTGTGGAAACAATCGGCTTCGCTATTTCTGCTACAGCACACTATTGATTTTAGCTAACATTTCGGCCGCCTGCAATACGATTTTATTTGAAAGAGAACGAGATCGATGAAATAGTGGGTCGGTACCAGCAAATAGCCCTACATATGAACAAGGAAGAGATCCACATTGACGGAGGTTAATTTGTTAAGGAGTCTGTGACGCAGGGGAGATCTTCCAGAGGAGGAGAGACAAAGATGTGGGACAGAAACCGAGCAGAGTCACACTGCAGTTCAGTTGAAGTATGTTTTGAATTGTGTTCTTAAAGGAGACATATAATGCTCTTATTCAGGTTCATGCTTTTAATTTGGGTGACCACTTGCAAAGGTTTACATGCTCTAATGTTCAGAAAAGGCACCAGTGTTCTACCACTGCCCATTCCTGCAGCTCCTCTTTTCACCCGCTGTCTAAAATGCCCGGGGCGAGGTCGAATTGTCAAATCGTCTTGGGAAGTTTCCTAAATCTTGACGTGACCCGGAGGTATTTGATCGGCAGCCATGATAAGAGCTGTTCGGATTCTCTAGACGCATAGGAAAGGAGTCTCAATGCTTCCTTTCATATCTCCTTTAGCACAGATTCAGAATGAACCATTCAATCCGAAGTAGAAGGAGAAGAAGTAGGGAAGTATGAATCTGACCCAGAAGAGACGCACGTCAACGTGTCAGTTACTGTTACATATGAATCCTCTACATCGGATGTCAAACGGTGGCAAAACACACTGAAACATGCTGATGCAACCGCTGCGTTTTTTGTAGCCCATCTTCGGAAGATTTGTAGTTTCACCACGGCAGACGCATCAATAACATCCGCCGTCGCGTGATGAGGTAGTATAGTGAAAGTCGGGGCGGATTCTCTGAGCAGCGCTGTCCTCCTTCACACCTTTCCTTGACCTCATGATGTTTTCCACTGAGGTCAAGGAATAGTAAATAGGAAGGACGATTCGACTGTACCCTTGGTCTATTTCAACTCGGATCTTATTTTTGTATAGTTTTGGGCAACATTTCTATCCTCTATTCCTTCATGGCGTCATCACTAAAAAGAAGTTGGATGAGGCACGAAACATGAGTCTGGCACGAGCTGTTTTGAGGCGTTTCCTTATTCCAAAGCAAAACTGAGTGTATTGTTTGGATTGTTCCTATGTTGAGCTGTCCATGGTGCTGAAAGTGCACACAATGCATTTAAAGCCCCGGTGGGAACTTTGTACTTCTCTGGCAGCATCTGGTGGTAAAGATGCAAACCGCAACCAACTGTGAACCCGACAGGGGACACTTTATGGTGGCGCACCGCTAATTCTATTGCCGGTTTCCTGCAGCGCTGGAAATTCAAGGCGAATGTGCGTATTGTGGACTGTTTCCTGCATGTATTTAATGCTGCTTTCCATTATACCTCGGAACTCGGACCTCGATTTTTTTCCGACCTCCCGAGTCGCAGTGGAACCGGAATGCAGCACAACACAACATAGCAAACGTTCACGGAGGTCGGGGTCCCCCTAATGTTACTATATTTAACTCATTCAAAGTTGACGACAAAACATTGGTTCTTTGTTGTAGGTGATTATACATATATGAATACACAATTATGGACAATATATTCATATTCCTGTGAATATGTTCTTTAAATATTACACACTGTAAGTTGAAGTCTGATTTGTAGGGCCCCCAGCTGCCTCGTACCAAACATAGAAACAAACAGACGAATCTTGCAAGTCACCTACACTCATACCCAAATTGGCAGTAAAACCCTCTCGTCTTTTTATTTTTTTCCTTCTTTCAACCATCTCCCGGTACCTCTGCCTCTGTTTGTCTGATGCTGAGCCATGTTTTTGTGTTGTTTTTTCCCCTCTCTTCTACTTTCTCAGTTTCCTTGGTTCATCTCTTGCCAACTGACTCTGAGGTACCACACCACCGCTGTAAGGACATTTTGGGGTAGTTTTCTAATCTATGCACAGCATCTGACTCAAACCCAAGCTTGATGCATAATGAATAACAAGAAATAAATGATGAAAAAGTTGCAGACACCTGGGCACCATCTGTGTCAAGAAAGTTCTGTTTGATTTTTCTCTCTTTTTCCTTCCCTTCACACCCATCCTACCTTTTTTCTTCTTAAAGTATTTCACGGCAAGTAAGTTTTTTTTCATAGAAAGCTGCTGTCACCTCTGAAAATGTTTGCAGAACAGAGTTGAAGCTGTGCTTCCACCTCAGAGATTTCCAAAACCATTTTCCTTTTTTGAGTTTAGACGTAAGCCATATTTTTGTAGTAAGTTAACTGTTAGAGAGATTTAAAGGGTTTGACTGGGATGAGTCATGGAGAGGATGGGGAGCGACAGTGATAAACTCATCTTCTTTCATCCTTAGTCCCTTTTGTTGACTTTAAAGATCGAGGCACTGAAAGGCCTGAAAATGGATGAAAGGTTTTCTACAGCAGAAATGGACATTCTACCTATCTTTCTTGTGAACCCATTGGCCTTCCCTTAATTTATTATTGTATATGATTGGGAAATAGTAACTGTATTAACAGAACATGCCTAACCCCGTACAATTTTATTACTAATAGATTTATCACAAAATTGATTTTCTTTTCCGTCATACTGTGGATCACATGTTGATCCATTTGCTAAAAAAAACAAATATTGGCTTCTTCCTCCCAAGGAAGACTGTCAGCACTAGATCGATTGATATTACAAAAGCTGATATTTACAGTTTAGTGAATGAAAAACCTCTTGGATTACATTCAGCAGGTTGTGGCATGTTGGGTATTTTTTATTTTTCCCCGAGAGCTGTGATGCTGTGTTGTCATGTCAATGTCTAGGAATAATTGGGTCTTCTGCTGTACATTAATAGCCAGATATACTCCATTGAACATGGACAGTAATGCACATGCTATTTGTGGGTGTCATTCATGTGCATGTTCCTGCAGTCATAAATTATAAGCGCATAATGAAATTCAGAGATATGTGGACCCTCTTGGACACATGCGGGCATGTTTGCTACGTCGTGTTGAATACGGTTGCACAAAACGGTCCAGAATACATTGCATTCGCGTTGAATTTTCAGCGCTGCCGGAAATGGAATTAGCGGTGCGCCACCATAAAGTGTCCCCTGTCGGGTGCTTAGTTGGTTGAGATTTGCAACTTTACCACCAGATGACCAGAGCATGTGTCTCATTTTCTCCGTAGACCACAAAGTCCGAGGGATGGTGTGTCATATTATAATTCCACATCTGAACATTTCCATCATATGTGTCTAGTGGTAGCCAGAAAGCTTAGAATGAGTCTTTTGTTTCTGAATGTTCTACGTGCAAAAGTTCAGTCTCTTTAAGTTCTTAACCATCACAAGGTAACAGCGAGGCGTCTGAATGGTCCCAAATTCATTCTGCAGCATGAACAGACACACAGCCAGGGTCATGAAGAACTGTGTACAGACACAAGAAGAACACAAGAGTCCTGGCCCCACAGATGCTCTGGCCCCCACAGAGCCCAGATCTCAAAATCACTGAGTCAGTGTGGGATCACATGAAGAGACAGAAAACACTGAGAAAGGCTAAATCCACAGGAGAACGCTGGCAAGCCCTCAGAAATAATTGTAACAACCTTACTACCTTTAAAAAACACCAGTACACAAGTGTTGGTGATGTTTTAACGGCAAAGGATGTTCGCAATAATTGTTGGTCTGGTGCAGGCCTGTTCTGTTCAACGCACTTTGTATGACGTGAACTGATACTACAGACTATTGCGAACAGCTACCATCACTTCTATGCATTGGAGGAATGTGTACAATATGTATATATGAATTTCCTCAACTTTCACCAATGAATTTGCTGAAATCTTCAGCAATCAATCTTTTTAGACAAACTGCATTGACGACTGACACACAGATGGTCAAACATTATGTTTCACCACCTGTCAAAACTGTTAACAACTGTCACAGCAAATTACAGTTTTAAAAAAATCTATCATTTGTTGGTTTTTCCACCACTATAGTTGAGTTTTTGCCAATTACTTCAACAAAAAACTATTGGCTGAGGCAAGGGAATGATTTTATGATCATTATTATTCTTTTCTTTTTTAAATAATCTTTTTATAATTTCGGATAGTGTAACAGCAAGAATACAAAGTCATATGATACAGTCAATGATGCGTGTGTCCGTGCGTGCGTGCGTGCGTGCGTGTGTGTGTGTGTGTGAGAGAGTAGAGCTGTCATCATTATACCATTGTTTACTGTGATAATTATTGAACCCATCACTTACCGCTCTCAGGCACCACCTCCATTTCACTATCTATAATGACTTGTCTTCAGATTGTCCACTGTCAGCTTCTTGAAACACCCTATGGGAGTGAACGGGAGCTTCCTGTATTGATTGTCAGCGATGTCATTGAAGGTGCAATCATTAACCCTGTCATGCTGAAAGATTGCGACGCTGTACGGGCTTGAAGGAAGCCAACATACGCGGCGCACCAAACATCCACATTGCTCAATCTCCAAGTGGTGAGTGCTTTGTGTTGATGGTAGGAATTGTGGGTTGTCACCTGTCACCAGATGACCTGCGTGAAAGATGAAAATGTCTACCTCATTGCACATGCCTTTTGCCTCATCTAGGCGGCAGCGCGTTTTCCGAGTTGAATGGTCGTCATTTCAGTCGAGCCCTGGAAAATGACTGTCGCAGTTTAATGGAACATTGCACCTAGGTCAAAAACAGCCAAATGGAATATTGAAAAATTGAAGCTTTTGCCTGTTAGGCGTTCATGTTGTCAGGTGACTCACTGTTTCTGCGGAAATATTAGACTTTGATGCTCCGAAGAGATGGATGACAGTTCTTTGTCTGGGGAGGGAAAGGTGGTGCGGCGGGATATCAGATCTATCCCTTTTGTATTCAAAATGCATGTGAACTATTCTACACGCGTATGTCACACATTATATGTCTCCTTTTACAGACAGCAGTCTCCTGAAGACTATTGATGGGGCACATTTGGACTGTGTGGTAAAAAGTCATCCCGCGATGGTTCCCATGATGCACCTCCTTCCTGAGAACGTCCTCGTGTCCGGAGACGAGAACATTCCTGGGCTCGCAGCGTCTCCAACAGGTAAACGTCACATCGCTGGAAAAGTGTTGGGTCAAAGAATAAAGAACTCACTTTAGATTTGGGGATTTATGAATCCCAGTTTCTTCATCGGAAGGCCTCATGTAGAAGACATGTCATGTTATGACACTGTGCTACTTCTAGGTATCAGTGATTGGAAGTGTAGGAATGTGAAGCAGTATGTGAACGGAAAAGAACAGGGATGTTCATTCATGTTCTCTTTATTCATTTAAACATTTTTAATTGGTTAATTGGTCAGGAAAAGATAAAAACCCTCAAAAACAGAAAAATGTGGAAGAGGTCTGGGTCAGTTGTTTTTTTTATCATCAAATATACACTATCAAGCCAAAGTGAAAGTCAGAACTTAGATATTTATAAAATGAAGACAACCCATCATTCATAAAACAATACCTTTTAAACATTAGAGGGAGAATAATTTAAGATTCTTTATTTTACCATAACTTCAATCAAAATTTACATGTTCAATTAAATCAGGCAGTTGGAGAAGATCTGGTTGAACGAATGGGAATCAGCCATGTTTATTTTTTTTTTACTGCCCAATAGAAAAAAGCTTTACAAATAGACCTTTTTCAGGATACCTCTAATTGCAACTAACAACTAACGAGAACCAACTCCACCTTTATTTGGAAAGTGGAAGTGGCCTTTTCGGAGAACTTGGCTCCATCTGAAGTTGAGAAGTCTGCAGTACTTGGGAAGTAAGTTTCTAAGGGGGAATGTAATGAAGTCTGACAGTGCAGAGCCATAGTCATTGGGAGTCAGTGGGAGGTATGGTAGCAGGCTAATCCTCTTCATGTTCTGGGGCTGTGAGCAGCGGAGACCTAAGCTGGCTTTTAAGACCACAGCCACCGGCTTGATATTCATGCTGCATTCTGCGCTCCGGAGACGTGGGGCTGCAATGAAACGCTTGATGGCTACATTACTCTTGAAGAGATTATAATCACATCGGCTACTTTCGCTTTGTTGTTTCTGAAAGGGCTCGTTGTGGACTTCACGGCCTTCCCCACTTCGTCCACTGGCTTGAGATGCTTTCTTCAAACTATTCTATTTCAATTTACTCGGTCCAAATGGAAACAATTTTTGTTGCAGTGTTTGACACGAGCACTGCTATCCCTCTGCATGGAATTGATATGCCAGTGATTGACATTAGGCAGTTTACCACAAATCAATGGCGCTGCCGGTTTGCTGCCAAAAAGAGGGCCGCGCTGGATGGGTATCGCCATGAAGGAGTATGAAATATAATAATAAATGACGCTCGACCGAATGCATTTTGTGTATTCAGAGTTACAGTGCAAATTGACATCCCCCCTACCACTCTCTCACATCCCTCTCCACTGCCCGTGCTGCATCGGCTGAGGCTTTGTTGAGCCATAGTTCAAAGAGGTGCACCTCAGAGCTGCCGTCTGACTGCCGCAGATCTAAGATACAACCATGAGGGATTCGCTAGCAGTTATGCAGCCGGTACAAATATTCAACCAAAACTTAAATCTGTTACTACAATTCTGTATATACGTTTTGAACCGCTGCCAGATGTGTAAAGAGGTGGGGAAGATCAGAGCTCTATGCTCAGCAGAACAAGCCGTTAAATTATATGCGATATCTGTAACCACTGCTCTTTTTGTTAAGATGACAACCTCAGGCTAGTCACCAATCGTCCTTCTCTCTTACGATTAAGTCAGCAGAAAACCTTTTCCTCCATCGCTCTTCAGAAATTGCACAACCACCGTCCAGACAACCCATCGGTAGGTCTTATTTAGTTGAACATTTAGTGGCACTACTAAAGTTGCCTGTGATGCAAAATGTTGTGCCCCTGATGATAATTTACATCAGGCTTCAGTGTCTACAGCTAATGCTCATTACAAAGAAAACCAAACCGCGTTCGGCAAACCAAAGTATTGGACAAATGAATAAATCTTTGCCAAACAAAGTCAGTGGATCGCCCGAGTACACCAGACGACATCATAATCGTTACAACGGTTTTTGAAGCTGTGGAACAAAAGTCGAATGATCCCCGATTGCTTTACGACTCATTCTCTGGGCATCATATCTCTGGCATATTTCATGAGCAATCCGTCCAATAGCTGTTAAGGTATTTCAGTCTGGACCAAAGTGGTGGACTGACCAACGGGCCGACAGATTGCCATCCACGCAGGCAGCTTCTAGTCCGGTTGAAATGACAAACGACGACGGTAAACGTTCAGCGTTGAAGATAAAATTCACCAGGCGTAGGACATTTGAAGCGGCGTGTCTCTGGAGTCCAGGTTGACGCAGACATATCAAGTGAAACCTGCCATGAACCAGCCAGTCTGGCACTGAGGGGGAGAGTTTAGCTCACTTTGTAAGTTAACGCACACACATAAGTAGAATCATCATGGCTATAACCCTGTACCACACCATGTGTTTTCCACTTGACTGCTTTCCGGGATACCATTATAAATTTTCCGGGGATGATGGGGAATGTCAGGGACATTTACAAATGGGTCACACAGAGTTTCACACATTTAGATGGTTTCAGTTGTTTTTCCTCCACAGCTTTTCCCCAGAATTTTGCTGGGCTGTAAACAAAACTAGCAAACCAAGAGGAGGAGGAATAATTGTGTAAATTTCCATGGCGTGTTTTGACGGTTTGATGCCTATGTTCGTACTGTCACCAGGAGATGCTCTGCTGCGGCCTCAGCTGCTCAAGATGCTGCCGTTCACCCTGAACAGACTGACCATCTCCCTCCAGCCGTCCCTGGAGACGTTCGAGAGCCAGCTGCTGCAGCTGATCAATGCTGACTGCCATAACACAGTAAGACCGGCCTTCCATCACACACACACACACACACACACACACACACACACACACACGCGGCCCTGATCGTCCGATGCACGTGACACATCAGGGACAGTGACAGAGTTTGTCGTGAGAGTCAGGCAATTCTCTCTCTCTCTCCTTCTCACACACATACACACACACACACAAATCACCTTCTAGTATTCTGATATAAAGGCACATACACAATCCTAATAGCAGTTCATCCTGGTAACATTTCTCCTCAAATTAAAGATGGCTTCGGTGACTTTTCTCACAACGCTGCCAAGATTATTCTCTCCAGCCTCTCCGCTGCCACGGCACCTCACCACCCAAACTACATGGAGCTCATCTGTTCTCTCCTCATTTTTCCTGTCTACGGAAAGCCCACGTGGGTAACTCTACTTTGACAGTTTCAACTACGGACTAGCAATTACTTTTACAGAGACTTTGCACAGGGCCTATCTGTTCAGTCCGGCCTAAGTGAGATGTGTCTTTGGTGGGGATGATAATTGACATGACAATGCTGTCACGCCGTATCTCCTCCACATTAGGCTTTGACACTGCTGGGCTGGTTCTTCAAACTCAAACACAGATAACAGTTTGTTATAAGGGGAGAAAGTGACGGTCACTATTGTCTCTAACTTGTTTGTGCCGTCAGTGGAACAACTGCCAAACATTTGTTTTTTGGAAGTGGGCTTAGGGTGCTTGTTGTGATGGATAGGGGAAGAATCTACATGGAAAAGCCTCTTCACTTCCCCCGTATTTTAGTACCCAGTCATTTTGAAAACTACAAAGACTATTCTCTTCTTCACATCCTTGCAAAATATCAACATGAATAAAAAAAGGGGTTGTTATATTGAATTATCCTAAAAAAACTGATTACTGCCTTTTAGAATCCACAGTGCCTGCTTTTTAAAAACAGAAATAACAAAAAATATGAAATAGGTCACTCTTTTACTGCAATATTTTTATAAAAGAGTATATAGTGTTTTACAACAAATGTGAAAGAGAATTTCACAGACTAAGCAAAAATACAACCAAATGACCCTAGGTGAGTCAAACAACTATAGTAATGCTGCAACAAATTAATTTGAAAAGCCATAAGACATAATTGGAACTATCTTACAATATTTATACAATATTTTCAGTCTTCTTTTTATCTACCCCTGGTAGAATGCAAGGCTACAAAACGCCCCAACCAGCGCCACGTCTAAGGACAACAACAATCAAAGCCTGTGGGAGCAGCTCGTGGGTTTAAGGACGTTGTCTAATTCTACCAGATTTTGCATTTTGGCAAATAGTCTGAGCCGATTCGAAAAAACAGCGTTGGTGTAAGGGCTCCCCCATACTCTTTTATGGCGGTCTGTGTTGCATGCAGCCACAAACTTACATACATTTTGTCAAAAAACTCATTTCAGCTGAAAGTTAGGATTTTAGCTGCATTTGTGTGCAAAAGCTAAATAAAAGTGCCTACACAACTACAGTACATAAGAGAATAGAATAAAAAAAATAGGACAGAGGTAAGGGTGCTCAAGTTAGTGTCAAGTTATAGGTTTGCAGACTCAGCTTTTAAATGTAATGTTGACCCCACCTTAGGGCATCCTCAGACCCAAATGGGAGGGCGCTGTCCTTTCATGGGTCTGACTTTGCTTCCTTTTCAGAACTGGCCCCAGACCTACGGGAGGGAGCCAGTTCTTCGGGGGTTCGCAGGCCTATATAAGATAAGATATTTAAAGGGAGGCTGCATAGAGAATTGTCCCTCCCTCACTTGTCATGCTGTCCTGCCTGGGCGCGCGTCGGTATGCAGGGACTCTCAAACGGCCACCACGGCAAAGAAGCAGCAATAGAACTAGTCTATGGAAGTGCCCAGTGCAGATTATGTGGCCAAAAAAAGGGGAGAGGAGGGCGATGAAAGACTGCATTCATTTGTGAATGGGCACAGGAGAAAAATCATCATTTAATAAGCAGATCTGCTGAGGCACATGTTGTTCTTCTAAAGAAATAAGCCCCTCTGTCAGTGCCATCCTCAGAACAGTGACTGTAAAAAAAAAAGCCCCAAGGGAGCTGCTAATGGAGGGAGGGGCTCAGTTATGTTACTGTTGACTAATTGTTATTTCACAAGGCTTTTGACATTTTGGCAAATGGACGAAGCCCTCGCCGGCAATTATCAATTGTAGTGAAACAGAAAAATTGTATTAAAATGACTAATAAAGGACCACTGTGCTCCACGAATGCAGCTCTTTCCCAGCAGCACAGTCTGTTTGTTCATTTCAGCTTTTTGTGAAAAGGGTAAATAAATGTGATATCAAAATGAGTCCAGTTCCCCTGACATACAAAAAGTGTAAAACATCAAGGAACACATAAACCACTCTTTATCAGTCTTTGATCCTCTGAAATTCAAGGTCTAAGTTTCACCACAGCAACACTTGGGTAAATATGTGGCAGCAGCAGGTTTGCATGCACGTCTCTTTACCTAATTAAATACAAACAGTGGAGCAGACTACAAGTTTGTCTTCCTCTTCCGCGGTGAGGTAAGTGACATGTTAGCATGAATCATTTTCTCATTTTGGTGTTCACAGCCCCATCCCCCCCCCCCCAATTGTGAAATGTGCTTTGAAGCTTTTCACAACCAGCCCAAGTTTGTGCAGAGCAGTTCAATGTTCCAGACTTTTATAACTTCGGTGGTATGACGACAGCGTCACGTCCCGGAGAGGTGTTAATGTATGCAGGAGCCAGCTTGATTGCAGCTTTTAATTAAAGTGTGTGTGTGTGTGTGTGTGTGTGTGTATTTGGGGTGTGTGTGTGTGTGCGTGCGTGCGTGCGAGTGAGTGAGAGAGAGACAGACAGAGAAAGAAGTGTGTGTGATCCGTGTGTGACCTTTAAAAGTGTGACTCCAGCTGGATTGTCATCAAGCTGTCTCTGAAGTGATGCCGACACCTCACACGCCAACTCGGTTTTGCCATTGTGCGAATTAATGTGTGCGTGTCTATGTGTGTGTGTGTGTGTGTGTGTGTGTGTGTGTGTGTGTGTGTGTGTGTGTGTGTGTGTGTGTGTGTGTGTGTGTGTGTGTGTGTGTGTGTGTGTGTGTGTGTGTGTGTGTGTGTGTGTGTGTGTGTATGCGCAGGTTTGTCTGTGTGTCTCTCTGTGTGTCTCTCTGTGTGTGTGTGTGTGTGTGTGTGTTTGCGCAGGTTTGTCTGTGTCTCTCTCTGTGTGTGTGTGTGTGTGTGTGTGTGTGTGTGTGTGTGTGTGTGTGTGTGTGTGTGTGTGTGTGTGTGTGTGTGTGTGTGTGTGTGTGTGTGTGTGTGTGTGTGTGTGTGTGTGTGTGTGTGTGTGTGTGTGTGTGTTTGACTCCATCCCAGTGTGTCAGTGCCTTAATTGGTATGGAGGCAGAAATGGAGTGACAAAGATGAGGAGGAGCGGGGCGTCGGATCAATGTACAGTGCAGCATGAGACGAATCCTTTATGCTAGCTGCTAGTCTGATGTACAGTCTTCACATAATCTCCCCTTAAGTATTCCTATTTTTAGTCCAACAAACTATCACAGAATGAGGCTTCTTCTCACAGTCCACTCGCGCATATGTTATGAAGCCAGTGGACCTATTTGATGTGCTTTTCATGGGAACTACTGGAGGAGTTTCATGGTGTACTTCAATCAGCACCAGGCTAATTGCGACTCAGGTTTTTCACCTCTCGACACACACTCTGACCTCCAGTTTGCCTTCCCCGAGTTTGAGTGAAGCCGGAGTCGACTGCACCTCAAATGACCCGTAACAGCCGTCCGGCCTATACGCCGCCGAATAAAATCTATTGCTCTTGATACGAGGGCCGGGATCCTGTCTGAAATTATGCAACGCCTTGGCTCGCGATCAAAAGACAGAGGAGAACAGAAGACGATGAAGAGGAGGAGAGGAGCAGGCGAGGACCGATGCCACGCCGCAGGCAGAACAAAACGCCTCGGGCGGATTTAATGAATGGAGAAAGACTGTGGCAACTAAGCTCCAGGAAGTTTTTCGTTTGTCCTAAAAGAAGAAAAGTGGAGCTTGCCCAGTGGACGTGGTACTACAAAGAAGACAAAAGGAGGTTGAACGTTTTTGCAAAAAATAGCAGGCAACACGCACATTGTTCACTAAAGAGACCGAGTTTGGCTGCACCATTGAATTGGCCGGTCGAGAGCCTTCTCCTTGTCATAATTAGGCCTGTAAGTGCTCTAAGCGCCGCAGGAGTAGAGGAATGGGGTTCATTGCACTCGGCTCACATCAGATATTCATGAAATGCACGTCTTGACGTAATGACTGATGATCCATTGACTGGTTATAGACTGTGTATGTCAGACAAGATGGAGAATGCACAGTGGTTGAATGAGGATAAGACAGATCCGTCCAACATCTTTAGAAGTCTAACAAACGTTGCTTTTCCCCCCGTCTGGTTTTATCATCAGGTAAACTTTATTCCAGAATCAAATCATTGCTCGCATGGGATTAATATTTTCTGGAGGCCTAATATGTGCAGATATGATAATCATGATATGTACATTAATATGCTTACGAAATGAACTGAGTAAATTCCAGTGATTACCTTAATAAGTACCTAGTATGTACAGAACTAACCTGTTCCTTATAAACCCAGTGTCAGATAGAGATCATAATCTAACATTAATGATTGTGACATTAATGCTATGATGGTTCATTTGCCTATAGTTAAGCAGTGTTAAAATAGCGCTCCATTAAAATGGAGAACATAGCGCAAAAGCTTGGACAGCAGAACAAACGAGTAATACTTCCATTAATTATCATTCTCATCATCTATATCAAAGATGATCTCTAATCCTTGTTGATCTCTAATCATCTTTAATTTGTGGTTTTATGAGGAACTCATAATGAAAGACGAGCACAGCTGAGGCTGATATTGGTTCGACTCAACATTTATTACCTCCAACTTTCCTTTGACTGATGTTAAAGGACACTGCTGGTGATCTCACGCTTTTTCATATTATTGTCAACAAATCCCATGAAAGAGCATGAAAAAGCGTGGAATCAGAAATGATTGGGCTGAGAAACAGGCCAACGCGTTGTTGCTTTTGGTCTTTTCATAGAATTTGTTGACAGTATAATAATAAAATATAACAACACCAGCCTTACCCGTTAAGGTGTTTAATATTACATGCCTGTTGGTATTCATCGCTGGACTGCGCCCAGGATGTGCCAAAAACGTACGGCTTTCTCATGGTGCCGTAGAAATGGCCGATGGACGTGTTCTCCTACTTATAGGGCGGTGCGCGAGATAGGAAGGGATTCGAGATGGGAGCAGTGTGAGTATACGTTTGACTTAATATTTTTGGTGGTGAATTATGGGAGTGTTTCAGCAGCAGGGCAACAGTGACTTATCGGTGGAAGCGCTGTGCCAGTTAAAATCTGTTAAGGAGTAGGGGAGTGGGAGGATGAGAGTGGCATGCTAATGATGCTGGCAGTGTTTCTTGCCATGGATGACTCACCCTCAATATGGGGGATTTAACATCCACTGTGTGGGTAGGAGCACACATGCACGCACGCACGCACACGCACACACACACACACACACACACACACACACACACACACACACACACACACACACACACACACACACACACACACACACAGTCCTGACAGATTTGCAAATGTACAAAAATCCGGAATGTAGATAACAGTGAAGTCAGTGAAAAGTGGATTCAGCCAGCCAGAATGTATTGTGCGTCACACTCTGCTCTAACACAAGTTCGTGGTGTACCGTGGGTCAGTATTTGTTGACCGAAATCACAGAACGCTAATAGCCAACTTGCATCTTCTCCATGCGAGAGACAGGACAACCACAGATGAAGCACGTTTCCTTTTGTTTGCCGCTTTTCAAAGGGGACGAGAAATATATGCCAGAGTTGTGTAACTCGCTTGGTAATTGGCTTATTCAAACTCATGTGGGACATCATTTCACCTGCTTTCCCTTTGCTCACACTCTCTTGCTCTTTCTCTCTCGCGCACTCGCTCACGCACAGACACCCCTTGAGATGACAGTTGCCATCTGTAGTTATTATTACCTTATACAACAGCCTACACACACTGATTTCAAAAAGCTCTGACATAACTAATGCAACTTGCTAACCAAAAGGTCTACTTTGTTGAAGTTGTGAAGCACCAAACCCAGGTGTTTTGTAGCTTTTAAAAAGAAATAGCTATTAGAGCTACATCTGTTTTTCTTTCGGGGACTGAAAAAATAGTAAAGATTATCTCTGATTAAGTCTGACTCTTTCAGTTTAACCCTCGTGTTTTTCCAACATTGCCTTGACTTCCGTATTTTTTGGTGACAAAAAAGTCACTCCTAAATTTTCTAAAAACATAGTAACATGGTAAATTCCAATCATACTGGGACCCTGTAGCCTTTGCTGCCAATTGGCCATGCATATTGGAGGAAAAGTAAGTGAATTCCCATGAAACAATAGGTAGACCAAATGAGCATATATTTATTGCTATAGCAAAACATTATGAACTGAATGTTGTTAGAACTCTAATGGAGGCGCCCCGAGTCTCCAGGACCCTGGTCAGAAAATGATTCATTTTGAGATAAACAAGAAAATTATGCCTGGATTTTACTGCCATAGTTTGTGCCCCTTCTAATTGTTGCCTGTGGTTCTCCCCAGCAAAACTGTGTGTAATAAAACCCTAATATTTAGACAAATAAATCTCACCTCTGCTTAGAGCGTCCGCATTCAGTGGCAAGATTACTTTTCTAATTACTTTAGGTATGATTGTGGTTGTTGTGAGACTCCTACGATGCCAGACCCCCTCATGTGTTTGCACCCACACACCAACACGGAGCTACACACGTCTGGGCCAACAAATCGCACCGATAATCAAAATGTTATGTGAGATAATATGGACAATCAGAACTGAGAGGGGACATCATCATCTGCACTGTCAAGATAATGAAAAGAAAAGATGTGATTAGGACTGTGTAAATTATTTTGGCGTTAGTATATAGATAGTATATTAGCTCGGCCTTCTCTTTCGCACGGATGCTTTTCCTCTCGGTGAGATGGCAATGACTCATTAGAGGTGTGTTATTCGGGTTCAACTAAGACACGACGGATACTCGTTTTTCTGACTTTGGCTCACCATGATCCCACAGCAGCTAAGCCGGAAGCTCGTCTCCGCTCGGCCTCAACGACTCACTCTGCATAACTGGATTTTGGATTTCCTGTCAGAAAAGACCACAGACAGTCTGTGCTGGCAGCGAGGCCTCATGCACCATCACACTGAGCACAGCGCCCCCTTCCCCCCCACTGCTGTGTGCCTGCTCTTCACCCTGCTCACTCTGTATAATTTTTTTCTGCCACATCCAGCGGAAACCAGTTCATCCAAATTTGTGCACGACACTACACTAGTGTGACTCATCAGTAGTGATGATGAAGCCGCTTACAGGGAGGAGGTGGCACAGCTGGTGGGTTGGTGTGAGGACAGTAACCTGTCACTGAATACGAATAAGACTATAGGAGATAACTGTGGACTTCAGGAAGACTAAAGATTTCAAGTCCTGATTTTGAAAATCGCGTTGCATCACGCACTAGAGGACAATCTTCTTTAGGGGTAAAAATCACGGAGGGAGTTTGTGTCGCCAAGAACCTGGGTCAAGAGAGCCAAACAGAGGATGCACTTTCTCAGGAGGCCGAAGTAGCCCAAACCCCATGCATCCTCATCTGCATCACTTCCTGGCGCGGCAGTAGTCGTGCGTTGGACAGGAAGTCTTTGAAGCGCGCGGCGAGGATGGCTGAGAAGCTAATTGGGGCCTCTTTCCCCATCCATTCAGCACATTTCTCAGGACAGATGCAGAAAGGACGCCCTCCGCATTGTGAAACGCTCCGCCCACTCGTCTCCTGGACTGTTTGATCTCCTACCATCTGGCAGGAGACGCCGCTCGGTCAAATCAAAATCAACCAGGTTGCGCAACGCCTTCGTCCCATGAGCCATAAGGCTCCTAAACGCCCCACACTTTCTGCTGTTTTTGTTGAACTTGTTTTTTGTGCGTGCACATTTTACACATGAAGCTTGCCTTCTCTTTTTTTTTTCTTTTTTAACAAAATTGCGTTTTGTGTACAAGCGAGTGCAAGGCTGAATATCTTCTAAGATCTTTGGAGACTTAACGCTGATTGAGAAGTTTTTGAACTGAATTGGAAAACAGAACATTTTGTGGGGGCTTGGCGTGAGACTGTTATGGTTATGTTATGGTCTAATCATTGTAATGTAGTTTTGATCAATAAATCCAAGGTTCCGTTTTTGTTGTATGTGTATACCACATAAAAATACTGGATAAGTATTTTATATTTTAATGAATTGTTTTGTCAGACCAATGGTCCGAAACCTAAAAATATTATAACCACTGTCTCCTGTGACACTTATATTACTATCTTGGATTGATACGAGGCAGGACTCAAATGCAGAGTCCAACGGAATTGAATTAAACAAAAGGACAAGCTAACGGTCTCTGCAGTTCTGGCAGAGGCAAATGAAAAGCTGGGAATCATAAAATCCGAATCAAGAGAAAACGGGACCGAGTTGAGAACTGACCGGGACATACAGACTGCAACGCCACAGAACATAACACAGCTGGAATATAACAATGGGAACTTAACAGGACGGACTCAACAGGACGGACTCAACAGGACGAACTCAACAGGACAAACTGACCAAGACAAAGGGGAGCGCAGAGACTAATGCTGCGTTCCATTATACCTCGGAACTCGGACCCTGGAAGTCGGGGTGGTGATTTTTTAACTCAAAAAACTTAACTCAAACCTAGACACAAGGAAAGTCTATACAAAACAGGAAACGACAACAAGGGACCAAGAAACCAACACGACGGATACACAAGGAATAGCAATCAAATTAAAAGTCCACTAGAAACAAGAGTCCATGAGTTCATGGGAAGGAATCATGACAGTTACAGTATTAGTGTAGATGCAAGGTTTCAGAACATCATATTTGGACTTCTGTCCCAGTAATTGATCAGTGCCACTAAACCTCGTCGCGACTCTTTCTGAAATACCGACGCAGCGATTACACGGTCAAGACCCATTTGCCGTCTCGAGCTCCATATGTCCGAGTTGGATCCATTAGAGAGCGTTCGCTCTCTCACTTCCGTCCTTTGAAATAACCTTCAGAGACGAATTTATACTCCTCTGAAAATCTCCAACCATTTTCCTCAAAATTCGCACAATGAGGCAGCTGTCGCCTGCCTTCCATTTCTCACCCGACTGCTATTATTTCAGAATTCGCTCCAAATTACTTTCTTTCTTTTCCAGCAGTTCCATTTTATTCAAATGACAGCGTCCCCAACCAAATCAATCTTGCTTACTAATATTTCGCGCTCCCCCCTCCGTCTCCCGCCGCCTCCCCCCCAGCTGTCGGACCGGTAAATTGAATCTAAAAGAATCTCTGTTGTTAATATTTGACAACGATAATGCTGTTTTCAGGTGTGAATCCTGGAGAAATAGGGAAATAATCTCCCACCTCTGTACTTTGTCATTTTACTTTGGATTGAAATTCAAATATGCAGAGGGGGAAAAAGACACCCTTTGAAATAAAAAAAGAAAGAAGCCAAAAGTTAATACCATTCATGTTGAATGGACCCAAACACAAACCTCTTCAGCAGATATCGTGCACTAGAGTCCTTCACAGAAATGTATTCCTTGTATTTTCCGGTAGGGTTTATTTTATTTTCCAAGATAAGAGATGTTGTTTCCCCCCCCCCTCCACCAGAGTTATCTTTGGATTGCTGGCGAGCACTATCCCCAACACAGGTTTCAAAGGAATCTAGTCATTTTTCCTGGAGATTGCAGACACATTAGAAATATGGGTTTTTGCAGTGGGTTGCCATGGGTTTAAGAACCTTTGTGTTGAGCCTTCAATACCGTGTTGGGTGTAACGTCAGCTGTGGCTTGCCCTTGATGCGCTGCGGACTAACGGCCCTGAGAGTAACCATCGTGGATAATAGTGATGCACTGGCTTCGATACATTTTTTTCCTCAATTCATAATTAGTTTTTTGGTTTTCTTTCCCTTTTACATTGCCCACGCTGGGGTGACTCGTCTAATTGAGAGACAAAAAACCCCGCGAACAACTCGTCTCTTACAATGCTCTGGTTTTGTTTACTGTGTCAACAAAGCTCTTAAACAAACCGCCTCCAAAAGCATGTAAATTGCTTTCATCCTGCCTCCCCCTTCCCTTTTCCTGTAATGATACAAACAACATTTAGGCGTGTTAGCTTTCGGAGGAATTCCACTCTTTCTAACCTAGGTGCGTGCACATTGTGATTACTGTGGGGGCCGCGTTGATTGCTTGCGCTGCCGATGCCCGGCTTAGTGATTTTTAGGAGGCTGTATCTGGGGAAATATCCCAAATATGACACTAGAGCAGGAGAAAAGAAGCTCACGTGAGTGTGACAAAGGGAAAAGACTCACCCTTGTGGCACCGGCGCACTCACCACTCAGAGAAGCCCCTCTTCTGTGACTCTGGAAAATGGCGTATAATTTAACTTGGGGGCCATTTCATTGTTCCCTTTAAGCTTCTTAGCTCTAAAATATTCATATTTCAGGCGAGGGAGGAAGAAATCTGTGACGGCAGCAGACAGAGGCGAGAGGGAGACGAAAAAGCACCGTGAGCGAGAGAGGCGGAGAGGAAGGGAAACTGACGGGGTGAAGAAACAAGAGCCATGAAGTTAAATGAAAGAGAAACTCAGAGGAAGGGAGAGTGAGGAGAGGGATGCAGAGAACAGAGAGCAACCCTTTAACTGATGTTCTCCCATAAACAACTCTCTCCCCGTCTTTCTTTTTATTTTCCGTCTGAAGCACTTCACAGCAGACCTGTCCAACAAAAGACAAAGCCACGCCTTTGTCATCTTCCCCGGCGCTGACTGCGGCGGGCGAGGAAATAGATAGATTGTGTAGGACACGGTCATAATTATAATATGGCTGTCGTGAAAGCAGTTATTTACAGACATCCTGTCATGCTCGTGCTGCTTGCTGCCACTCGCTGAAAGGGATAACTTTTTTGCATTTAGGTCAAGTTGAGACGATGCAATGATTCGCAAGGAAAGCTGACAACAGCTAATTTACGCCATTCGGTTGTATCAACAACTGGTGTAAATTGCTTGCACAAAATCATCTAATGTTAGGGAAGATAGGGTAAAGTAACAGAGCTTAATGCATCATGGGCCAAAGTAAAAAAAAAAGAAAAGAAAGCGCCAGTATTTTATGTTAACACTAACCTTCACAGAAGGCGTCCACGTTGCAGTGTTACAACTAAAACTGATTTCAAGAACAGGAATATGAATTTAATAAACTGTTTAAAGTGTGTGTCATAATCAAGTGGCAACCCACCGGGGTTTTGCCTGACTCAGAGCTCAAGGACGCAGCACGTCCCCCTGCAACCTTCACCCATTGGACGGTACTAGCTGTCAATCACACGATATCCACGCCCCCAATGCGCCCCCTATTTTACTCTAAATGGAACCATAATTTACAAAATGGACGTCATGCTGTATCCAAGAAGACTTAAAAGTAGAGATTGAGATCATTAACTCATTTGGAAATGAAAAGTGAGAAGTAGAGTCATTTTTTTAATGACTCCTTTTTGCAACAAGTGGCGTCGCCCTCCACTGGTCATCCAAGAGGACACAGGCTTTAGGCACTTTCGCATTGACTTCACATCCCGGACGCGCAGTCTACGTCCATTTTTTATATACAGTCCATGGACATAACACCAAGTAGTCATCGCGTCAAACCTGCCCCATTTCAGATAAATGTCTGCGATGGGCTCGACCTGTTTCAGGACGGACGAGATGGTCTGAATGGGAGGAGGGGGCCAGACCCATCTGCAAGAGCGATTACATATGAACTCACCAAGCAGGCTCAAGATCTCTTTCACAAGAGAGACCTGAGGGCAAATTAGTTGTGCTGTATACATCCTAACGAGAGGGTTCAGTCGCACAACAGTAATATGTAAATGTGTTATTGTGAATATGTAAACAAGGAAAAACACAATGTTGGTGTCTATTCTCTACACAGTTTTTCGATTGGAGAGGTGCTGTCTTCTTTTTTTCACCTCACCTCAGCCATGTGGTGCACATATAGGGATTCTGTGCATGTTTTTTGTTTTTCATCATTTTAGTAATCATCGCTGATTATGCCTCTCGTCACGCCGCTGCTTGCACTGCGCATGCATGTGGTAGGGCCCCCGCGTTCAAACGTGCGATGCGCGCTCCTCTGCGAGGGCACAGTACATCTTAGTCTTGGCACTCGTACGGCAAAGTGTTAATTGAATGGAGCCTCAGCCTCAGTGATCCAGCTGGAAGACGGTTATGTAACACTCCCAAAGCCAGATGAGAGCTGACACGATTCCAAAAGCGAACTATACATACAGAGCATTGCATATGTGAGACACCGGGTCCTCTTACAGGTAAATAAAAAGTCAACATCCACGAAAAGGCCCAAGACAGTAGATACACAAAGCGCAGCAGGGGACGAGATGAGAGGCTCTGCTGGTGTTTGCCGCCGAGAGGAGAGAAGAACCCCCTAATCTCCCGTCCACATCGCTAAAGATTAATATGATACATCGCTGGGCACACGTCAGCCGTTTCTCGAAAGTGGGAGAGTGAGCGGCGATAACAAGAGGAGGACAAACAAGGAGACGGAGGGGATGGAGGCAGCCGGTGCAGAGATGAAATATGAGGAGAGCAGCGGTGAGCAGTGGTGTATGTGGGCTGTACAGTAGCCAGGCAGCATGGTGCTGCTGCTCCTGCTGTTTAAAAAAATAAAATAAAATCCCAATGCTGCATTGATATGCTAATTTGATTGAGAAGTTGTGGGTGGATATGGAGAAGGTTTTAAGCGGCAAGGGGGGAGGGAAAGAGAGAATGACAAGAAAAGAGAGAGAGAGAGAAGGAAAGAAAGTGGGAGAGTGGGAGTGAGACATGTGACGGAGAGAGGGAAATAAGTGAAGTGAAACAAATGGGAGTGAGTGGGACGAGAGGCGAGCTCACGTTGGGGGGGGGGGGTTAGAGTCAATCACTGAACAGTAGTCAGTCAGCTGTGCTCTGGCAGCACAGTCTCTACCTGCGCGAAAAAAGTCTAATAATCATGTTTTCCACTATAATGAGACGCTAAGTTATTAAAAATTGATTCCAGTTTATTTCAACTTAAAGACCCCCTCCAGTCTGCTGACACACCTGCCGCCCTCTCGTGGACGCGCTGCCACTGCGTGCGCTCGAAGTTTCCTTTCTTTGCCTCACATTTGCATATTTGGCATGCGATCGGTTTTCTGTATTCGTGACGTACCAAATCTCGCTTTGCCCAGGATTCGTTTGAATTTCATATTTCAGAGAAGTGCGCGGAGATCTCCTTCTCCAGGAGAGGAATGCGAAAAGCACCTCTACAGTGACAAGATTTGCTCAGATACTAGTCCCTATAGTCATTGAAGAAAAACACTTTTTTGAGTGGAGGGGGACTTTAAATGTTACATTTAATGTTTGTACAACATTGTACTTGCTTAAGTGATTGCTGAGATCCAGGAAGCCAAGAAACAGTTAGACGATCGCGCCGAGGAGAGGAACACTTCAGATTGTCAGATTGCCCAAACCTCTTTCCTAGTAGAGTGAAACCAAAAGTAAAAACCCCAAAAGTTGTTCATAATCTAGAACACATTAACAAAGATTACATACACATAATACTGTATGTGTATGTAATCTTTGTTAATGTGTTCTAGATGCATGGCAGGTCAGAGTTCAACTTATTTGATCTGTACACTCATCTTATTTTGACTCTTGAACAAGCTGCAAACACAACATTGGTATATAATCATCTTAATAATATTCCATGGCGAAATTGTAGCAGATCTCTTTTATATACTGCTTTTTTTATTGTTCACACAATAATCTTTCTAGTAAACACCACAGGTGTTTGAACTTGTGATCTGTTTTCGGTCAGAGGGACAGAGTGAACTGCCATCTTCTTAATGAGGT
This sequence comes from Scophthalmus maximus, assembly GCF_022379125.1. NCBI lineage: Eukaryota > Metazoa > Chordata > Actinopteri > Pleuronectiformes > Scophthalmidae > Scophthalmus > Scophthalmus maximus. The sequence continues at coordinate 18,181,754 of NC_061517.1, read as the reverse complement.
AAAGAAATGTGGGTATTGCGGACTGAGACATATTTTTGGTTTTGCACTGAGCTGATCGTATTCATTTTTAAATAATTACATTTTTAACAATCAAAATATTTAAGTTTTTTCTTTTGTCTTGTCCACACAGAGGAGTGTCTACATGTTTCCTCCTCTGTAGTGTGGCCACAAGCGCAAGAGCAGTGTGAACTTCATTTATAATACAATACGTTTAACTTGGTCTTTATTATCTAAAACCAAATCTACAGTCCTTCGTCACCCATATAATTTCACAATGTTTTGAAATATGAAGAAATGATTCTCAAGTCATTTGAGAATGTGAAGATATCAGCCTTTGAAACGCTACATCTGCACTTATCTATCTGTGCTACCCAAGGATTTTATGCCCGCACAGTAATACGCCCAATGGCGGAAATAGACTTTCCATCTGAATTTGGACCCTGATGCCGTTGCTCACCTTCCAGTTCACGCCAGACAGTGCTAGCGAGATACAGTAAATATCTGCACGTGTGGTAACTCCCGTCTACTTCTCACCGATTCCCAGAAGCAGCCTGGACCGGAGGGGGCACTGAGCACAGTTGCCATCCAGGAAAGGAGGCTCCACGTCGGGGTCCACAATGGCTGGTGTTTCCTCGACAAGCCCCAGGTGGTGGTGCTGGAGCTCCTAGCGTCGGGGGCCAGAGGGCGAGCAGACAGCACCTCCAAACGGAGCACCTCGGACAGGTGAGCAGAGGGAAACACGTGTACATGTCCACAGCGGAGCTGTTACCGCACGTTACCCGAGCTGGTGGAGCATAACTCTGTTGTTAGACAAAATCCCCAGGTGTGCAAAACTATTTTTTTTTCCGAAGTTCTTATTTTTGTGGTGTTCCATGAGCCTCTCCGCTTGTGGAAAGTTATTCAGTAAAGTCATCAAAAAACGTTATTTGAAAAAAAAAGATGGATTGCTTTATATTTAATTCGCACATATCTGGAAAAAGCAAAACATCCACGATTGTAACTTTTCGTATTCTTCCCTGGTGTCCATTCGCTTCCTAGTTTCCCACTTTAGAAGACCTGCAGTGTAAGTATTGGGTGTGTTTCACATTCTGCTGTCAACAAACGCACTCCAGTTTCTGCTGGATGAGGCAGCACTCCACGTGCTGCTGCCACCAGGCTGGCTGTCTGATTGTTGGATACATTCTTCCTTTGAAACAGAACTGCACTATGTGTGAGAGATGTCTCGGCACAAATCGTCCTTCCTCCCCCCCCCCCACGCTTTTGTTACGCCACTCTTGCAGGTATACTTAACCCGCACATGCAGAGCTACATGTGGGGGACAAATTGGTTCCGTACAGGACAGTTAAAGGTTTGATGAATATGCAAAAGATGTCGACTCTTTGGCCTTCACAGTGACCAAATCAACCCGGTTTGACAACCATTTGGGAATTTGTTGGTGCAGCATGATCGGAGATGAGTGGTGTTCATCCCTCTGGTGAAGTTCAGGGACTTTGCAGAGTCGATGCAAAAGATCAGTGAACCTCTTCTCAAGGCCGTCCGCCATGTAGCCTGAGCATGTCTACACAACACGCCACCACGCAAAATATGTAATTCACATTTTCGAAGGTTTGCTTGCGATCTTCGCCTCCCTCCAAACGATACAATGTCTGAATGATAAGGGCGTTCATTCGGCGCATTCAAACTGGTGTCGAGTGCTGCGCCCGAAGTTGGCGACACTGGTGGTATTACCATCATGATATCTTGGTGGCAACGACGTCAACATTGTGAACCGGTTCATTACGATTCATTAGACGCACGCCCATTTACAAACCACTCAACGTCAAGTGTAGGATGCCGCAGCCCACGTACTGTAGGTGATGACGACACGAGGTACGTATGTCACATGAAAGTCTTTGGTTGTGCTCCCTTAATTGCGACGTGAAACCAAAACTAGCCCGACCAATTGTTTACGACGCAAGCGAGACATGAATCTTGGTTCGGACCTCGGTCCTGACTTTCGCGTGTGAAAAACAGCCTTAGTTACGATATGGTTCTGTCGTGCCTGTACCGGATCCGCTTACTCAGGTCAGCGTCGCTACGCTAAAAACATAACCTCTTAATAACAGGCTAGCAGGTTAACACACAATAACATTTGGAATCTTATCTTGTTGGAAGAAAACACATTACGTCCGTATTTTGTTTGTGACTTTGTGCGTTGTCCACTGACCTTGCTCCAAGAATAACTGCTAGGTGCCTGATAAGGCCTCCCATGTCCTAACCCGCCTCATAAATTACACACTATCCCATATACCGTACACACTTTCACCCCCATAAAACAGCCCTCGCAATACATTCCCGTGCATCCTAGCGCTTCATAGCCCTTCAAGGAGAAATGAGCTCCAGGTGATGTTGGGTGAGAATTTCACTCTTGCATCAGAACGTTTCAGAATCTTTTGTAGAATTAGTGTTAAGGCATACTCCTTCATATTGTTAAATTTGAAGTATCCGCAAATTCAGGTCCTTGGGTTCAGGTTCTGGGATCTAGAGGTGTCACCGCATTTTGTTAATGGATCTGCACTGGTTGTAAAATAAGCGTGGTCCCTTCGGATACTTCGCAATCCATTCTCTCTCTGGGTGTACCGGCTGTCACAAATATACGCCATTGCACCCAGGCTGAGTCATCGGGAGCATTTCCCGTAATAAACATAGAGAGCGAGCAAACCTCGGACCGCGTTGTGTGCCACGCACGTAAACAACTTCCAGCAATTTCAATTAATGAGTTGTCGGGGTGCCTCTGTGAGCCGCTGAGCAGAGCTGCTTTGGGGTTAAAAGAATGTTTTGTGTCTGTTCCAGTGACATTGTGCAGGTGTGAAACGCCTCCAACTCGAGCATTTGTCTCCCCGGGCGGTGATGAGGGGAGTATATCACAAGAAAACCATTCAGGTATGCTGAAATGCAGATTGTGTTTTCTCATTCAGCAGACCTTCAGAATGATGAAGTGATCTAGTGAAGAGAAGTCAGAGATTTGGGGATGCTCTCGGCAGCTGTGACAAATGTAACGAGATTTAGCATTTTATAAAATGCTGGTCATAATTTTGATGCTTTCCTTGTGCTATAAATCAGAAGGAAGGAGGATCTGCGAGATACCTGGCGGATTGAAAGTTCAATGGGAGTGCGCACACACACATTTGTCGGCTGGCTGGGGCTAACTGGGAGGTCTGTGAGTAGATTCCTGGGTCCTCTGGTCGGCACGTCGATATTGAAGTATCATATGAATGTGTGTTGATGTGAATTATAATGTAAAGCGATTTTGAGTGGACGTTAAAACTAGAAAAGACCTTTTACTGTTTACATGCTGTCAGTGGTCATCGATGGCAGGGGGCTCTGCATACACAGGATGTGATGGAAGATATTCTTCCACCACACCTTATTCAAGACAAGTAGGGCTTATTTAAAGAGGATACGGTTGCGAACGGTACTATTGTCATGGTCGCTGTCGCAAAGACCGAATGGTACTTGTCCTCAGAGCTCCTGAAGAAGTTGTCAAAACCACTTTGGAGATAACGGAGGAGAAGAAACTGAAATGTGTACACCGAAGCTCCTGCTCCGTTTTCTGGCTCCTACTGTCCTTCTACTGTCCAAAGCAGGGCACAACCCTAAAAATCCCAATTGCGACCAATAACCGCAACTTAAACGTCCGGTAGTGTTGATAAGTGGTCTGGTTGTGTTACTTACTGATCTAGTAGAAAGAAAACAAACTGCATGTCGTGTTTGAAGCCTTGTTTGTCCGTCCGAGGTTCGCTCTTGTTTTATCTCTTTTTCGGATCACTCCCCTTCTTCGATTCTTTTTGTCTTTTCGAGGTTGAGTTGTTGTTGTTGTCAATTCAGCTGTTCCACCATTTGCCTTTTCCATCACTGGGGGGGTAGAGACCGGGAGAACGCTATATTCTCCTCCTTGTTTTGGTCACGCAATGGGTGACGCAGTTCCTTTGACTCTTTGGTTCCTAAAATAAAACGAGTCGTTATTTTTACCGTGATAAAACGCGACCCGGTGGTTTACATTCATTACACTGTTGTTGTTGTTGTCTATTTTCCTCTTGAAGTTTTGCCCATCAGTATGATCAGGTTGGATCCTTGTGCACAGTTTCATGGAATAATGATTTATATGACTGGGTCAAAGGATCAGTTTTACCCATGCAAAACTCAAAAGATGATAGACAGATGGTGAAGGAGGGATCTCTCCCTGAATCAGAATGTGTTGTAGTGTCTGCTGCTTCAAATGAGACCCTCGCTGATATGCTGATTACGCGGATGATTACGCTGGTGTCTAACTAGCATGGCAGAGTGTGCGCAAACATGCAAATGCGTAATCAACACAATCGCAGGCTAACCAACAATCTGTGCTCAGTTATTGTATATTATGAATAACAATAATCATCTTCACCGTCAAAATAATGCCTAACATCATGTCGTATATTCTGCACTCCTCTGTTCTCCTACGAGAAGAAAGTGCTCGTGTAAAAGTCGTCTTGTATAATAACACGAGCGTAGGCCGTAATTAAGATGTTTAGGTTTTTATTCTTTTTTTTGGATGCGACCAGTGAGAGCTGACAGTCTCGCTTGTGCGACGACGGGTGACTCCAGACAGCAGAGAAAGGGAGAGAGAGAGAGTATGGGAATAAAAGATCTGAAGTGCTCGCCCGTTCCACTCTCCAGGGAGTCCGCCAAGCGAGAGAGAAAAAAAAAGAAGAGGCACTCGTCCCTACCTCGTGACATGCCAGCGCTCCACAGTATGCTCCCGCCTATGGTGTATGCAAACTGTGGATGACGAATACCGAGAGAGCTGTTCCACTGCTCACACAGGAGGCCAGTGCCTGCCAGGGAACATTTAACAAGCGAGTGTAAATCCTCCAACACATCGATTTCCTTTTCATAAAAAAAAAAAAAAAATCCAACTGTAAAAAAAAAAGAAGACCCTTGGCATTTATAGCGAGACATTGTCATATTCTTTAAGTCACACACACAAATAATATTTATGTGTACCATCATAGCTTCTTATAAACCTCCGTCACGTGTGTGTGTGTGTGTGTGTGTGTTTGTGTGTGTGTGTGTGTGTGTTTTCTCTCTCCTCAGCTCTGCGCCATCATCCCTCCCGCAGGTCCTGGGCCTTCGCAGCAGCCTGGAGCTCAAGGTGACCAATCATCAGGCTTTGGCCATTGTCTTCCAGCTGGAGTACGTCTTCTCTGCTCCGATTGGGCGGGAGACTATGGTGAGAGGGACGCACAAGAAACACACAAACACACACACACACACACACACACACACACACACACACACACACACACTCGTCGTCCTGCATTTCTTCTCTCACCACCTCTTGTCCTTGGTTTAGTGTGAGACTGAAGAAAGGAAGCAGACGAGAATGAATCTCACCGTGAAGATTTAGCCCTAACCCATCGTCTTCTTCTTATCTTCCCATTTTTTGTCACGTGGAGGTTCCTCTAATGTTTGGGTCTTTCACTGAGACCTCCAACCTGTTGAGATTTCACAGGAATCGGTAGTTTTAATGACTAATTTCAGTTCTTTTGAGAAAATACACTTTCATCATATTCCACGTCACGCAGAGAGGTTTGTACTGCAGTATAATGTCTTAACTGACAGCAGTCACTGTTAATTTTACTGCTTGTCTCACTCCACCTTGTTGTGTAAGTTAAGATTCGATGGCTCTGCTGAGTAACAAAGTAGCATAAGCTTAAACTCCAGGGTCTAAAGGTCCTTAGACACTAGGGGCGCTTTTTTTGGGAATATGTGTCTATGTCTATAGTCTTGTTTTTGCCCCTTTTTTCAGAAGGATGTTGATTTTTCTGAGCTTTCATACGGAAGTTAAAGGCACCAACCAAACTGTCCACCCTAGTGGTTTAGACTCCACATCCTACCTCAGACAGACGGCTAGACGCTGCTGTGGGTCAACAGGATCCCGATACGGTCCACTGCCTCCTCAGATACAGCTCTCGCATCCCCAAGCGAGGCCTCAGCTGTCCCACTGACATCCTTGAAAAGTATCCGGAGATGGGTCTCGTTTCTCTAAATTGCAAAATAGGATGTAACCTAAATCTCCTCTTCTTTCGTTGAGCGAAGGGGACGAGAAAGGAGAAAGACAAAGAAAAGAAAAGAAAAAGACAGCCAGATACCCATTTATTCAAACTGGTGCTTTTGTATCATTACTACTTTCATTGTGTGATTTTTCATTAATTTGAAGCACTCTGTCTGTGACTCCGCACTGGTCAAGGTGCTTAACTAAACTCACTTCAGATTCTCATCACTGGATGAAGGTGAATCGATCCTTCCCTCTGAAGAATGAGCTTGTGCGAATCTATTCAAATCTTAGTGTGAAATATTCACAGGCAAATATATATTTGCGTTGCTCATGCCCCTGGTGTGTGAAGGCCTTTAGGAAAGACGGTGCCCCAGCGCTGTGCAAATTCCCCTGAGGCAAATTTGTGATTTTGGATTATATAACAAAACTTGACCTGGCTTGGTGACGGGTCTCCAAATGTCACCTGGTGTTGGCTGATGGCTGCTTATCGTTGACTCTGCAGCTTATGGGTATGACTGCTGAATTCCTTAGAAAACTCTGTTGCATTGGTCTCCCGTCCACCGTGCCATAACTTCTGCAATTGCTGCTTTTTGCCGTTTTTTTCCCAAACTGTTTAGAGGTTGTCTGGGAAATGTCGTAATTTAAATATGTAGCCTGAGGTGGCTGGCAATTGTCCTCACTGTTAACGCTCCACAAACTGTATGACGTTGCTATTATTTTTATTGCCGCTTCTTGTGAGTTGAATAGGACTTCCTTTTTTTAGGATTATAAAATTAGAAGTTCTCACAGTTACCATGTGTTTTGTTCGTTGAACCATCACATACATAATTTGTGACAGAAACCAAATGTTGGACTATGTATACATATATATATATATATATATATATATATATATATATATATATATATATATATATATGTATACATATATATATATATGTGTGTGTGTGTATTTGGTTGCAGTGATGTGATGTCATCTATTCAAACCAGTAAGAAGCCGAGCTGCTGCGTTCTGGCGAGAGAGTGATATGTGATTCATGCCAGAGAGAGGGGAGTTGCAGTGTTCCAGTTTTGACAATATGAACGCGTAAAATAACGTACCAACGTTTTCTCTGAAGCCTCAGTTTCGTGTGACGACGTCTTTTTCAGAGACGCTAGCCGGTAGCTTTCAACGCAGCAAATCTCCATCAGCTTGATACGTTCCCGAAGACACGGGCATTTAGCTCAACCCCAGTTTGAAGGCCCCACCTTCTCTTACCTCTGTCCAGATGAATTACATCGACCGGCGGCGAGCACCTGTTGCAGGCCGACACATCCCCCAGGGGAGTCATTTCCAAATTCAAGGCGCAGCACTTATCAACCGCTCATGGCACGGTACACCACAGAATGACTGTTGGTAATTACGTGCGTGGGTGAGCCTTCAACACTTAATGCATGCCAAGGCTGGGCTCCCATTGTGTTACTGCATGTTGTCCTTTATTTTTACAAGCAGGGGTCAGAAGATCGCCAATTAAAAGCGGCGGAAAACAACCAGCCGCTCGGTCATTTTCACTAATGTATGAATTCATTCTTATCTCAGTCGGGTGAAAATGGAGAGTCGCACCCCTCCCTTCCGCGTAATGGATTGTTTCTGGTGAAAAACAACAGATATAGAAAAAAGAGCACGTTCAAGAGCTCGAAAAAAAAAAAGAGACGGATAGCTCGCCATCATCACCGGGTTTGTTTCTGTATCTCTGCTTTACTGTCCTTCCTTCGTCCTGATGCGAGCTCTTTCTTAAGATAATAATAATCACCAAAGATTGTGATTGAGAATTATTAACAAGGATTTTCTAATGTCAGCAATATCCTACACACTCAGATTCTTGATCTAACTTCTCTTGTTTGTTCGGGGTTCTTTTGCTTAAGCACTTAAAATTCACGGGTCAGGGTTGATAATGAAAGTTTGTGACTTTGAGAAAAAAGAATTATTAATAAAAAATAACTTTAGGAGCACCCGAGGCTGATGGGAACACCTTTAATTTTTTGCTGTTATTTGACGTCTAAAGTATCGGACAAATTGACCCACTAAAGTGATTTACAGTCGATACCGAGGGGAATGTGAATGTCTGCCTCAAAATAACGGCAATCTAGCGAATCGTTGTCGAAACGTTTCACTCATGTCGACACGGAGGCAAAGAGGAAATGCCAGGGGGGTCGCCAAAGTTGTACCGACCGACCAACTGGCATTGCCTTCGCCGGAGTTGTGCCAATAGTGTGGCCACGTGACACAGGACTGCGCGTTCACATCGAGAGTTTTTACTTCAGTTGTTAGTTAAACTACAATACAGGCTGGGTTTTTTTTACACTCTATAGGCTGATTATATACTGTATAATCAAAAGGAACAAGGTCATACATCAACACTGTCTAACACATCTCAGTCCAAAGTTGGACGTACAGTTTTTAAAGTTGTTTTTTCTGTAGTCGGGGAAAAAATAGAGGCTGGTTATCATAGTGGGGAAGGAAGTTATAAAACTGAAGTAGAAGCCGGCACTAGAGATAAATAAACATGCTACATAAAGTTATGTGCATTTAAAAATTCTCCGCAGAGGAAGAATGCTTTCCATTTTGGACTCTTCATGAGCTCTTTCTACTACACCCACCAGTCCAAAATGTTGCACGCAAGATCATCTCTAAACCTGTTAGACAGACAGATTGCTGTGTGCTCCCAATGGGATTCTTGCCTTTATTGAAAAAAAAGAAATTCTAATAAACCTGTTAGAGCCTTCACACTGATGTCTGTAATCATCCCAGAATAGAAAGGCAAAAACTGTTGTGTGGGTGACAACTGACAAAAAAAGAACCTCCTTCCACACTCTATACTTTTCAACCTTCGCCTTCTCTGCCATGGAAGTTTGATGAGGTGAGAGATGTTCAGCAGATGGAGGGTAATGTCTTTCCATCTGCGGGAGTGGAGATCGCGTGTGTGTGTGTGTGTGTGTGTGTGTGTGCGCGCGTTATCTGTGAGTTCTAACCCAGAGCCCGATCCGTCGCGGGTGTTGACTGATAAGGGTTTCACGCGAGCCGAAGACGTGCAGCAGCCGTGACACCCTGCGCCTCACACGCTGCCAGGCTCCTGGATTACCATCCGAGTATGATGTCACAGCAGTCAGACGTGACGCTTTTGAGGTGTTACAGCTGCGATGAGCCGAGGTGCGTGCCCTCGGGGGCAGGCAGCGGTACACTGTCGGCAGCACTTCACACCGCTTGACACCACCTGTGAACCATAAATGTGAAGGGTTCATGTCTGATCCCTGTAAAAAAAACTTTCCAGGCCCTCGTGGATCTCGTGGAAGGAGGAAAGAAATGCTGCTTATATAACTCAAAACTCACTTATATTCTTGGAAATGCACCAGAGCCTTTGGCCTACGACCTCGGTCTGTTTTCTAATGCCATTCAGTCCAAAACAAAACATGTGAACACTTAAAATATGGCAATTCGCTGCCGTGAGTATTAAGATAACACGTCATCGACCCCATGTGGGAGAAATTGTGTTAACGCAACAAAAGAAAAAAGATAAAGATACACGAGAAGTTAATGCAGAGTAAAGCAAAATAAGTACAACTGTGCCATAAATCACAATTACAAAGATAAAAGAAGTAGAGATAAACAATACACTGGAGAAAAAACAACAACCCTATACATTTAAATTAGAGAGTTATATATTGTCCTAGGCCACTGCACATAGATGTGGATAAATGCAACGCGTCACAGCTCCGGTTCGGGGGGGATTCAGTGGCACGCAAAGTGACACGAGTGTCGTGTACATTTGATTGTGTGTGTGTGTGTGCGTAGTTGAATAGTATATAATACACTGAAATATATGATATTTTAATTGGACAGAAATTTGAAAGGTTAATAAGGTTACATGCTGTGTAATTGTTTGCTTGTGTAACTGTTTTAGTGTTGAGATTTTAAAGTTTTTGAATGTGTGTGGCCTTCAAAGTTGACCCTGAAGATATCGAAGAAGGTTCAGCTGTAATGTTGTGTATATTAAGGATATACACATAAATGAAACGTGGAAAAATATTGAATAAAATAGATTACAAAAGACATTATAGAACTATGGGATTATAGAAAGTACAGAGTCGTATATGAATTATAAAATAAATGACAATAGGATGACTTTATGGTTGTTGTTGTTTACATAGAATATACTGTATTGTTCTGCAGAATAATCTTGCAGGGTTGAATAATAATAACACAAATGCTTTGTTGTGTAGCATAGTAGCAGTGGGCACAAACAAATGCCTATTGCACTTATTGTGTGATCTTATTGTGTGTGTGTGGATTCAACCGTGAGTGGGCCACTGAGACTCCTGTATAATGGAGCATTAACGCTTGTTTCTGTCATTTCCCACGTTGCACTGGCGCTGACTGTGCGCCCTTCGCCACTAGATGGTGCTGTGTAGTGCCTCTTGACGGAGCCGTGTCTTGGACGGGGCGTGGGCTGCCTCACTGTTGTTCTTCCACTCTGATTAAATAGAACCGCGTCTCTTGATGAAATCTGAGGGGGCTGAGGTGGACGAAAAGGGTAAAACAATTTTTGTTGAGATCCCTTCTCCCTCTCTCCAAACATTTCCACTCTGCAACACGGAGGCGAATCCCTCGGCGCCCGGGAGACGGCCTACGCCTCCATCCTTGCCGCGCTGGAGAGCTGGGGCTGCTCCTCGTTTGTAAGACAAAGAACGAGCGTGGCCTCCTTTTTCGTGAAATTCCAATGCCCTGATTGCCCTGGGTTATGGAGAAAGAAAACCACGCGGTGTCGTCATCTGTCCTCGTTGGTGTTATTAGATTTTTTTGTTATGATTGGGTCTCTCTCTCGGAGCCTTTGAGCTGACTTTTTTCATACTCCTTAGCAGAAGTCAGACGGATGGAGATAACAGTTTAAATGAAGGAGGATGGGGGAGAGGACAGGAACTGGGAATTTGTCTGATAGGATAGATTTTTTTTTTCCTGTTTCATGCTCCTTTATTCTCTATAGTCTCTTTTCCCTCCCTCATCAAGGGCTCCGTCGCATTACCCGTCGTCCCCTCTCGGTGCTCATGCCTCGATGGGCCGCACGCGGGGGGAACTCTGTCCTTCCGTGTCCGCTCCAGCCCCGTTTCCGCATGGCTCTGCTGCCTATCGAAGAAGAATGGTGAGAGTAGAAAAGATAATGAACCCGAAGAAGCTGCGGAAGGACAAGACAGGCAGGGTGAAAGCATGTCCGAGAGCTGCGATTAGTTTCTCTTTCTATGCTCAGTAATTATGACGACCCAAAATATTAACATGATGGCGGCTTTGATTACCTGCACCGTTCAATCCTTTATGTACTGTATTGATTTGTGGTATGACATTGGATATGATAAAAAAAAGTGTCACTTAAATGCAACTTTGATTTTTTCCCATATACTAAAAGGCAAAAAACCAAACACAAAATATACCTGACTTACCTTTTAGTGGCATCTCCTCCTTAACACAATGTACGAGCTGCTAATGATGGTTTTCACGTGACCATTTCATGACAACGCAAACTCCACAGTCGCATGTCATGGTCGTACATAATTGCAGCTGCTGGAGTTGGAGAACCTTGCCAAGGCGACGCAGCTGTGCCACTCTTTTGGCCTTTGTCTTCATTGAACAAAGGGAGTATTACTGGTCTATAGACGGGTCACTAAGAGCACGTCTACAACCGCTCAGGGCTTTGCTGTGAAGGTGGAAAACAGGCTTGTGTGTATGTCCACTTAGTTCCGCCACTGAGATTTATAAAACAAACATTGAGCATGACTTTTTACGGCTGGCGGGTTTTGTATGCATATTTCTGTCTTTGTGTGAAGCCAGAAATGTCCTAAGCCTTGAACCTGCATAGAAAATGATGCACATGGTCCCTGGAGTCAGAGAAGAAGAGGCCATTCGCATCCAATGCCGGAGACCGTCTTTCATCAGAGACTGGGGTTTCGATCCCGCCCACACTCAACCACGTTATCATGTCAAGGTCAACAGCCGTCATGGCTCGATACCATGGAATGTAACTGCGGCAGCATGTTTTTTTTCTTCCTTTCCATTTACCGACTGTGCTGACATGGGCCCTGTCACGGGGGCGCATCGACACAAATGCCTGTAAAATATTTTTGACCTTTTTAATCACTGCTCTCTCTGCGCCTTGACATATATACTCATCGACTTGAGGGAGTGGAAAAAGTGGTGTCCATCATGGACCATCGTCCATTCACTCATCCACTGAGGACACCTTCCACAGTGCATGATTTACTCGCCTGAGCCTACTCGGGGGCCACTGACAGCCGATGTGAGGCGACGATGACGCTCCTAATTGTGATCTGTCAGCGCCAATTTAGCCCCGCCGTAATCCGATCGGAGACATGGCCGCCCCGTTCGTGCCTGCCGATCCCTGCCTCTCCTCAAACGGGCGCTCGGCGCTGCTCATCAATCGAGCCATGTGACACAGTCGCGTGCGGGTTAATGCAAGAAGATGAGTCTTAATGTCTCCGTACTACTGCCGATGAGCACTCGCCCATCGCTTATGGAGGCGGGAGGGCACTGCTGGCTCACATGCAGTGTCCTTTTGCCGGCAAACAATTTGTCAGGAGGCGTGATGGCTGCAGTCACCGCAAAAACACTGACGCGGGGGAACGAATGACTTCCCGTAGGTCTCGGCCTCAGAAGGATGGGATAGCGGAGCAGACACATGAAACTAGGTTGCATCCTCGTGCCGACCACTGCCATGCCTCTGAGAGACCGTCAGACACGCATCACAGCCCCGGAACAGTGATTGGCGACACGACAGCAAAGTTGTGTTGCGGAAAAAAAGGACGTCGACATATTTTCGATACGTGTCACGTCCCGTAGTGAAACTGGGCTCGTAGTGTGAGTAGCTGAGCCGGCGCACGACCGGTGATGAATGTTCCACCCTGCATCGTGCTTTCGTGCTGTTGTCACCTTTGACCCCGACTGGGCTCGGTGAGTGGCACAGTCGATTAGCGAGCGTCTGAGGAGGTGCGGTGCGTTAATGTGCGACCTTTAAACATACTTAATGTTTTGCCCTTTTACTAAGCTCTCACTCGGATATATGCAGGCGTATGGAGTTTGGCAGCGAGCCGTGTTTATCATATGCTGTAAAAAAAAGCTCAAAGATCATGGTCATACTGTACGAGGCAAACAAAGGTCAGAGATGGCGTTTGTCACCTTCAGAACAGAACAGAGCCAGAACTAAAAAAAAAACCACAACAGTGAGTAATTTGAGTTTATCATCTGCACCATACTAATTCCAACCCTTCTTAATGTTTTGTGGACCAATTTGTTTGTTGTTTTTAAAACTAGAACTGATGCACTAGATGGTGACGTACATGATATTGTTCTGATATACTGAAAATACTAACGCTCCGTGTCTGAGGCAACTAAAGTCAGCATCCTCACCAGACGACCTTTAAAGAAAGCAACTGCGTGCTATTGGGTTGTACTATGGAGCTTGTTCGCCCCCATATTATCAATATAATAAGCGAAACATATAAATTTAAGATCAGACTTTCAGTCTAACATAACATTTTTCTACATGGATGCGAGACAGAGTTTTACATTTAATCTTTATTGTTCCCTTAATCACTTTTAAGAGTATTCGGTTTCAATGGTTTGCAATAAAAGCTACTAAACCAATGTGTTTCCTCGATTCAAATTTCCAAATCAACACTAATGTACTCTTGTCGACTCTTGACCAATGGTTTGGTACAGTGGCTCAGAATCTCACGCAGTCATCTAGACAAGCTCTCCATTAGTCGCAGAGATATATAACAAATATCGCTCTCTGAATTATGTGTTTATTACCTTCTTTGTCTCATACCCCACCACCAGGGGCTGGAGGATAAACAATGTGTGGCGCAAAAAGCATGTGACATGGGTGCAGCAGGCTGGGTTTATTAAAGGTGCCGGTGTACACCGTCTCCTCTGCGCCAAAGAGACTCTTGTTTGGATTTTAATTGGCCCGCTGACAGGTACATGCCGTATGGATTGTTGTGTGTTTTTCCTGTGACTTCCCTTAAGTGGCTGCTTCAATGTGGTTGTGTGGAGATTGCGCGTGTGTGTGTGTGTGTGTGTGTGTGTGTGTGTGTGTGTGTGTGTGTGTGTGTGTGTGTGTGTGTGTGCGTGTGCGTGTGTGTGCGTGTGTGCGCGCGCGCTTGTTGTGCCTCTGCTGGCTTTAATGATGTTTGCTGAATGAAAAGCATCTTGCGAAAGCTCTTCACCGTCTCATTAAAATGCCTTCATTACAGTGACACCATTCCCGAAACGTACGAACCCCTCCCTTGACTTTTGTTTCCTTGAACTGCTTACATTACACGACATGACCCCCCCCACGCTGGCGTGGACCTCGTGCTCAAAGAAATCCTTTCTATATTTTCTATATTTTTGTTTGGTTCTGATTTGAAATGTCACACAAATGTTAATTAAATGTTAATCAAACATCCTAAGCGCAGTAATGTCACCGGGATTCGGAAGTGATATATTTAGCTGATTCGTGGCCTACTCTGGAGGTCATCGCTCCCTAGAGGCCCCCCTTTTTCCTTCCTCGCAACAAGAAGAGAAGTTGAGGGAAAAGGCACGGGAGGTTGCCGTGCCGCAGAGACAATATTTCGCTTGCCTAATTAAAATGAATGTCAGCTCTCCCCCCGCTGAGATGTGCATCCATCTCCCCCTACGATGAGCCCAGAGTGAGTCTTACCCTGTCAGAGTCTGCCAGCGGTGCCATCCTTCTCCAGACGAATGCATTGCCCCGGCAGCTACAGGGAGCCGATGGCGATGATGTTTGCACATCTAATGGTTGCCATGTGGATGGCCACCTCAGACCGAGGCCCTGCCTCAATATAAAGTAGCCTCAGCTCAGACTTGAATGGCTTTCCCTCAGTGGCTGTTTTAGGCCCGAGCAGCTCCACACCTTCATGAGTTCCACATGCAACTACCACGGATACACAATCTGCTTTAATGTTGGTAGTAGTAATATGATGATGAATTTCAGTCAGCACCCTGTGTAGGCCAAGTGATAATGCGTTTTTTATGCAAAGGAATTTGACATTTGTGTATTTGTTCATCCGCCTGTTGGTAAAGCTGCAGCCCCTTCTGCCCCCCAGCCTCGGCTTTATTGCATTTAAACGATTTGCCAGAAGGATATACATAAACATTGCATTTAGGCCTGTACCATAGTTTTTTTGAATTATTATTCTTTGCATATTTATTTTGACAAATATGTTTAACAGTCTTATTCTTCTTCAACAAAATACATCTACCATGTTCAATTGGTTTTGCCAAACATGTTGCGGTTCGTAGACGCCGCTCCCTGTATTGGCAGATCCGATTGCATGTGCATACTAGATAGATACCTGCACGCTCCACATTTGACAGAGCTCTGATGTAAAATCATCTCTCGCATCGAAGATGCACACCGCAAGATTGATTTGACAATGTCAGGAGGATGAGATATGATGTTGACTGGTTTTGTTGACATGTTTTTTTTTTACGGAAAAAAGTTGCTGCATGGGCACTGCCAGTGAAATGTTCGGCCATTTTTCATCTTTTGCATCATCGTCATTACCTTCAACTTCGTCTCCATCTTCGGGTGATTTACATTTTTGCCTGAAGAGGTGTTTCTGAATTGTCGCTCCGATGAGGGATTGATAATCATCTCAGGTACTTTTATGTAGCTGCTCTCGGTTAAATGCCTCCATTGTTTCAAATGAGAAAAAATTACTGACACTCCCACTATCGTCAAATCTGTCTTCATTGAGTTTGCTTCAACGAGACATCAATCGACCAGGCAGCGGCTGTAATTTGTAATTTATGATTTAATCTTTATTTCAGACACAGGCCCATATCAGTGAAGAAAAGAGACTGTAACACTGAGTAAAAGGAAAACAGCTCATTAGGTGGATAATTGAGGTCCAAAGTTTGTTTTTGATCCTCATCAGTTGTGGTGAAGTGAACGTAAAAGTGGTCATGGTTGTCAGCTTAAAGTCAACATGGAAGTGCCTAAAGCCTGTATTCTCTTGAATGACCAGCAGAGGGCGACTCCACTGGTTGTTGAAAGTAGTCTATGAGAAAATGACCCTACGTCTCACTTGATTTATAACCTCAGTAAATATTTTCTTGTGGAGTTTATGGTCTCAATCACTTGTTTCAAGTCGTAAATTGTGGTCCCACTGAGAGTCAAATGGACAATAAAGCACTGTATGTAATGGGGCGTGGATACAGCGTGATTGACAGCTAGTACCGTCCAATGGGTGCAGGTCACAGGTGTAGTTGGACGAGCAGTGGACGAGCTCTCAGACAGGCCCCACCCCCCTGCTTCTGCAAATATGGTTACTTCTTGTTTCAAAAAAACAAGATGGCGCTGTCATAAAAAAAATAACATATTCAACATCTAAATCTAAACTATGGCTCATTGTGATGCGGGGGTGTCATTATAGTTTTCGCGGGTATTTGGTAATAACTTAAAAATATTGGGCAGAATTCCATTTTGACCTGATAATTGCCCTAGAGAGGAAAAGTCAAGTGGTCCCCAAAGTCATTACGATTCACCCCGCGCGGAACAGATATCTGCATGAAATTTCATGGCCCTTTTACTCCGTAGCTAAAATGTCAACCGGCTGATGGCACAAGAGGAAAAGTCAGGGGGGTCTCCGAAGAAATTAGGATCATCTGGGGTCATCTGGGAATCCTTTGTTGAAAAAAACAAAAAAAATCACTGCAATCACTTCCAATATTTGTTGAGATATTCCCAACCTGGACCAAAGCGGTGCTCGGACCGAGAGGCATCTTTAAAACCTACGAGAATGGATACAAAAAAAACCTTACTTGAATAAAAGGTTATGTCTTTAAAAGGCAAATCACACATTTACCTGTGGGTTTAATATATTCCAGTACAATTTGTTTCAACAATGTTCCATAGGAAAAGTATATAAGTCCTGAACTAAAGTCATTTGGGAATTACATATGCAGTTTAACCATCACTGTCTGTATTAATGATCTGTTTTTTTTTTGGAAGAGCAACAATTACTGATTAAAATATGAGCACATTTGCATTAATTGCCCCCGAGCAGCAGACATGCCTTTCATGAGCATCTCATTTTAAGTTGTGCCGTCATTGAAAGTTAGATCTGAGACCGGGCACAGTTCTTCCAAAGCCCTGTCTGGCCCGGGCGAGCTGGATCGAGCACAGTCGCCTGCTGGGTTCATTTGCACCACTTGTGCAGATGGACGAGAACACGAGTGGTTTACTGCTCTTAAGTTAATGATCTCCGCGCATCTTCCCTCACTTCCTCCAGGGCTTCTCATCGTGGGGCATAAGTAGCGGGAGCCGTGGGCCGGTGCCTGTCACAGGGTCTTAGCTGAAATAATGACACGAGTGGCCCAACAGACTGCAGTAATAGTAATAACTGCCAGACTCCGTCTCCCATCAATGCTCACATCCTCCTAATTTAGGATTAACTCCTGCTGTACTCCAGAAAGCCCTGAGTCGCCCAATGTCTTGACATTCCCTTTAAACTTCCCCAAAAACGATATGTTCCTGCAAACTGATTTATTTCAGCTTTTCACAAACTTCTTAAGTTGGACCTTTCAGAAACATTGGGAGCTTTTTCTGAAATTACTGTTATTTTTTTAATATTTTTTTTATTTTTATGTATAAGAAGAGGCCTTTCATACTTTTTCATCTGCCTAGTTAGTGGTGGTGAATTGGACTGGTTGTCTCTTCGCTTCCAGTTCCTCTTGTCTGCTGGGAAATGCGGTTTCAGCTCTCTTTGGTGTGCAACTCTCGCCGTGTGTCATGCACTTTTTTAATAATTTCCCCCAATTTCCCCCCATCCTCTCCTCAGTGTCCCTCAAATGTTTGATGATTTCTTTTCTAGCTCTAGGTCACAGACATGAGATATTTTTTTCCCCACGCCGTAGTATGTTAGAAGACATTTTTTTTCTTCTTAACTATTTGTCTGAAATGCTGCAGCGTTATAGGGCTGACAGATTCCTCCAATAAGAAAACACTTTGCCACTGACATCTCCCGTTATTGTTTTCTGTACAACTCGGTGAAAAAGTTGTCCGCTTCCTTGTGTTCGCCGTAGGCCACTGGTTCTTTTCTCTCCCCTGGTGCATTATTGAAACAAGTGCTTGGTTGCTCTCTGAGACAAATTCGGTGGCTCTTATTTTAAATATAGCCTTTAACTCTCGAATCAACAGTATAATCACCCCAAAAACTGGCTATTGATCCTTCTGCCTTGTCTGACACCATCACCAGTGCCAGCAGACACTTCTGAAAGCCACTTCTTTTAATTCAAATAGTTCCCGCCCAAGAACAGTCATGCTCTATTTCCACTGTAATACAATGCCATTGATTGTGATGTCTTCTCGCCGTCAGCTGCAGGCCTTCCGATTGATTAAGACTCACTGAGTTACCGTGGTGACCGGAGTGAGTCGATGCGTCTGACCCTCCGGGCAGCCTCCTTCTCACAGGAGGCCTTTTTTTTTTCTTTTCACGCGTGCACACATCACCTGCCTACCTGCTGTACAGCGCTCCTCCCCGAGCACGACGACGCCAAAACCACCTACACCCCCGCGGTGATGTAACACTGATCTCCGCCGTCATATAATCAAGGAACTGCATATTATGCTCCTCAAGCTCGTGTGTGTGTTTGTGTGTGCGTGTGTGTGTGTGTGTGTGCGTGTGCGTGTGCGTGCGCGCCTCCAAACGCCGTGGACTGTTTACGTACAAGGATTACATGCATAATGTGAATTCTTCCCGACCGGCTTTGAATGGAAAATATCATCCCTGTTTGTTTACTCACGCCACAAGTAGAAAGACTCTCTTTGAGATTCCTTCGTATCCCCTCAATCCCATTGTTTGCCAGCCCAAGCTGTCAGCTCTTTATGCAGTTCATATGTAGATCGCACCGTTTCAAAGTACTTAAAAAAGAAAAGCAGAAAAAAAAGAACCCACTGCACCGCATTCGTGACAGCGGTTCATGTTCTTAACGGCTTTGCGTCTCAAAGGGAATACTTATTTTGTTGTGCTTTTTCTTTTTCTTTTCTCTTTTTTCTCAGCGCCATTTGTTGTGATCGCAGAATTTGCCTCCATTTTGTCCGTGAACACTAGTGAACAGTCGTTCGACCTCAGTCGCGCACATTTCATGTCACGTGTCTGTCAAGAACACGTAGCTGTGGTGAAACATGCTGCGTCTCCGTGGATGTTTGCCTCGCAGCTTTAATTTCTTTCCCGTTTCATCCTCGCTTGCCGTTACTCAATTTTGAACGTTCTCGGTTTTCCTTATGAGCGGAAGACTGAGAGTGTGTGATAAGCGTTGAGCGTTGGACCGATAAAAGCGTTTTTTCCGAGGCCGTTGGTGTCCCTGTGGAAAAAGGCCCCTGACTCTCCCCATGTCTGTCCCACAGCTCGTCCCGCGTTCCTGCAACCGAATCGTTCCCGCTGCAACTGAACATATTCACCGAATGATATAAAAAGCGAGTGACGGGTCGTGAGCTAGATCCTCGTTTCGCCCTTTCCCTTCCCACAGACACATCAGATTAATTGCCTCACAATTTTGGCTGGCTACTCCCCGTGCCATAAAATCATCTTTCTCTCGTTGGATCATTTTTACAAAATGATCACTTTGAAAACAGACTTGTTTGATTTAATGTTTCATATAAAGCATCTTATTAATCCAGCCCTGTGAGATGGGAAAACAGGCAATGGATCAAGGGGGAATGTTCGGCTATCCGTTTTATGGCTGCCGTATATTTTCTGGAGTTACAACTGAAAGAAATAGCTGTTAATGTCTGTGCTACTTGGGGATGGAATTATAGTGTGAAACAAACTCCCTCTCGAGAGGAATGGAAAATTGATCTGCATCTGGGGCCGCTTGAAATGTGCGACGCTTTGGAAAAGGTCTTCTCACATCTACATAATAGTTATTTAATGCTCGGACTGTGTACTCTGCTGCAAGGTTCCCTCTGCCCATGTGTTAAATAACAGTAGGTGTCTGTATATTACACACCAGTTTGCATGTGCAGAGTGTTTTTGTGTCCCGACAGGGCCACCGCCACTCGAGAGACGACAGACATGTCCAAATAATGGCAGAGGAAACGGGAGCCATGGCAAGTTTAGAATATATTAGTGGTCCTCAACCTTTTACACGTCCAGCACTCTTAGTCGGCGCCGCGGTTCACTACTAATTGTAGTGTTTCAGAATGTCGCCCCCCATGAACGTATCTGGACCCTTGACGTTGGGCATTGTTAGTGAAGGAACTGGATGGTCGGGAGTCATTTTGCATAATGCGTAACGATTTGGCATTTTGAAAACTGCCCTCCTTCAACAGAAGAACAAAGACAGCATTTGGTTGTTCTTTCAAAAGCTTGTTGTTGTTGTTGTTTACCTGACAAGGACCTCTTGTGGATAATGACTCTGGTCGACGGGGGCGATGGTGGAGGTAGAGTGATGGTTTGAGGCAACAGACGGATGCACCGGAGGCGGCAGCATGTTTCAACTGTCAATGTGGATTTCTTTTAACAACGGCCGCTAACTTTCCCTCACCTTAACCAAAAACGTAACATGATCATTCCCTCACTCTTAGCCAGTGCGAGACTCAACTCAAGCCTCTTTCAGACGTGCACTGAAGTCCGGACATTTCCTGAGCTTCTCCGGAGGGGCTGTATATGTTCCTGCTGTTGTGAACGCGTCGGACTCGGGACAATCTCCTACAGCGTTCGTGCGTCATATGTAAAGGAAAACTCACCAAACTGTCCCGACGTAATTTTGCGGGTAATTTTGCAGAGGTCGTGTCTAGATACAGCTGTTGCGGCAGATCAGAACACAGTCCGATGAACGCCGGCCTTTGGATCTGGTCATTTTAAAAGGCAAGGACACGTTTGATCCCTCTTCTCATCTCATAGATAGAACAGAAACACTTTCATGTCTGCAAATGTATAAATCCACACACTGATTTAGAGAGAAATCTATCAAGCCATTCCCATCGTGAGTCTACTTTATTTTTGCGTGTGTGTGTGTGTGTGTGCCCAATGAGGAGAAATCTCCAGTGGTTTCCGGTCCTCATTCAGTGTCCTGCCCAGGATTCTTGCTGTTTCTCCAGTTGTCCTCCAGTCCCTCCTCTCAGTTATTTCATGCGATGTCAAAGACGACTCCTGCTTTCATTCTCCCGGGGGGGGGGCTGCCAGGGAACTACTGTACATCACTATAAGCTGTCCGTCTGTGGACAAATAGAGCCGCGGTGGCCGCGGGGAAGAGAGTAAATGAATCGATAAAGAAAAAGCAATATAATTGTCATTATGTGCAGTCCTCGTGGAGCTTACTGGAACTAGGTTTTCTGTCCACACAATGTTTGATCTTATTCTGTATGTTTTTTTTCTAGCCTCTGTCCTTTCAGCTGCAGTACAACTGGTTCTGAGAACACTGGCGTCTGTAAGAGCTTTAAGTCTGGTGCGAATGTGACGGAAACAGGCTTTGCACCCCTCTTGACTGTCATTCTGAAGCTTTGAGTTCAGTATTTCAACCAGTGCCATCTTGGTTTTCTGAAAACCAGAAGTTACCATATCTGGAGGAGCAGGGGGTGGGTCTGACTGACAGCTCGACCTCTGCACGTCCACCTACCGGCCACCTGCACCCATTGGACGGTACTAGCTGTCAATCACACGTTATCCACCCCCACAACGCATACCGCGCTTTATCGTCTGTTTGACCCTAAATGGGACCATAATTTACAAAATGAACTTCACGTTGTGTTGAAGAACACTTTGAGACCAATAAAACTCCTCAGGGAAATGTTTACTGACGTTACAAATCAAGTGAGAAGTAGAGTCATTTTCTTTAAAGACTTCTATGGAAAGTGACTTCTTTTTGCAACCAGTGGAGTCGCCCTCTGCTGGTCATTCGAGAGAATACATGCCTTTAGGGACTACTGCATTGGCTTCACTTTCTGGACCCGGTGACTACGTTCCATTTTTGTACAGAGTCTATGGTAGCAGTATTGCTGTTACTGTTTAAAAAAAAGTACATTTCCACATCTCAAGATTATATGAAGCAAGTATACAAACATTAGTCAGACTCAGAATATGGGGAAACAAATGCTGGATACTGATATATTATTATTATTATCATTATTACAGTTGTGACTATCCCCTTTAGGAGCAGTTAAGAATGGTTGGATGATCAAATGCTGCCATTTCAAATCATGAAGACGTCATGCTTGAGCAGCACATAAAGATTTAAAATCTTCGCTGGCTTATTCTGCTTGGATGCTTCTGCTATACCTTTCCCATAGTACCGCGCAACGGAATGTCACTGTGTGACATTTAGAATGAAGAGGATACCTATGTGAATAACGACCTGGCGCATTGTATTATGGTATCGTGTAAAAAAAAAAGAAAAGGAAGTGTGCTCAGGGGAGTTGTAAGCATTGAGAAAACCATTATGTGCTCCACTTTATCTCCAAACAATGGACTGGGAGGCTCCTTGTGTATTCTGCAGTGTCCTACCTGTGATTGATTACCATCGTCGAAAAGGCTGACCAGCTTATTAATCGATTCGGCGGAAAAAAAAAACAACCTGCTGGTCCCTTGTGGATGATTTAAAGTAAAAGGCTTTCTCAGTGTTCCTGCGATGGCTGAGATGAAACGGAGTGTAAATGAAGTTCAAACACAGGAAAACGGCTTCTAAACTGTGTATGTGTGTGTGTGTGTGTGTGTGTGTGTGTGTGTGTGTGTGTGTGTGTGTGTGTGTGTGTGTGTGTGTGTGTGTGTGTGTGTGTGTGTGTGTGTGTGTGTGTGTGTGTGTGAAAAAGTATTTATAGTCCTCTGATGTTTTGACGGTACGGCATCGTCAGCTGCAGTAATAGGCACTGCAGTACAGTATCTTCAGAGCGTGGTTGAAAACATGAGTTATTTTCCTGTTGGTATTAAAATTATTCAAATGATTTATTGAGCGCCTCAATGGTTTAGTTAATATGGAAAATCCTGTAATTGATCACTGTCTGCACGCCCATAGTATATCATTTCTATCTGCTTTATTTCTTAACCGTGCAACGTGTGACTAAATCCTGGACATGCAGTAGCTACTTTTCCTCTGTCTAATGGTGGTTTATCATTAGGCTGCAAACTAGGCTGTTGGTGTGTCGTGCTGCGAGCAGCATCCCTGTTGGTGCGTGCCACCTACAGTGTTTCCAGCTGAAGGGCACGATATGGGAAAAAATTATTGCTTCATGGAAAATCTAAATTTACTTTTTATCTTTTGCATATAAAATACTCTCTCCCTTCTGAAGACCCGGACTCTCAAACGTCCACAGGAAGTTTTCAACCTACCCTATGACATAATCAAAGTTTTCCACCGGCGATCCATCTTTTTCCTCGTGATCCAACAAGATTCACGATTTGGTTTTCCGGTATGAGAATTGGGAGTGTGCCACTGACCCCCACACATGACACCTGCGAAGTCTACGTGGAGAGTCGGGCCCCTTTCTGTTGTTCTGTCGTTCAGTCGTTCAGACGTGACAAACTGACAAAGCCGTCGTCGAATGAAAATGTCCCTGAACAATTACAGCATCTGTATCAACATGTATATACATACACTGCTGCATACTGCAGAGAACAAGTTCGAGGACAAATCTGAAAGCTTCTCAAAGTACATTTTGTGATTAAGGAAAAGGAATCATGACTATTTTCTTTCAACGGAATTATATTTTCATCTTATTAATTGTTTATAATCAAACACGGTGCACATCTGTGTAATTATTCTCCTGGCACACTCCAGGAGCCGCACTCTGACCATAAAATATTTGTTGCATTGTTGTATTGTGGTTCATTTTTTTATTTTATATTTTTGACTGCGCGTCAAAAGAAACATTTGGTTAATACTGTGTTTGAACCAGGATCCTTGTAATATCAGAGCAGAATTGCAAGCTGAATGTCATTGGTTTAAATCTAACAACAATAATAATCATGTCAGTGTCTGAATGTCCTCTTCTTGTGTCTTTTTTCCGTCGCACAGCTGTCTGCCACCTCCTCCTCCCGAGCGGCCTTCTTGCAGTGCCTGCGTTGGGGGATTTTCTGCCCCTTCCAGCAGCCGGCTGACTGGAAGGGGGAAGAGATACAGCTTGTTCTGCGAGGAGGTGCAAAGCCAAACCCTTACGGAGTCATGGTCTACGGCACAGAGATGCCTGCCAAGGCTCAGAGCTCCGTGCCACTCTCCGCTCCAGGCACAACTCAGGTAACACAATAGCACGGAGGAGCTAAATGTGGAAAAAAAAAAAACTACACTGAAAGGAGTTTGGGTTGGGTTTTTTTCAGCTCCTTTCAGGATTTATTCACTTACACACGCACTTCCCTGAATTCAAAAACTTTCACATTATGTGAATAGTTTTCATTAGGTACCTTAACATATCTGAAGTTGTCTTTATTTTCAAGCTCCTCCCACCAGGGACAAATCATCCTTTATAGCTCTCCCATGTTAATCTTCTGTGCAGTGTGCGTCACACTTGCAGACAAATTAATTGTTAGCAAGTCATTTTTAAAAAATATCTTAAAGGGTGCAAACGTCGTCATCCTGCGATGACTTCACCTTTCGCACCTCAGCTGTGAATTTTCACGCCGCTCAGATAGTTGGAAACAACGGCATGTCACCGCCACGTCTCCGTGTGTCTGCTGTCTTCTCAAATCCAATCGTGTCCTTCTTCTGCGGAACATTAACCCTTTCGCTCTCGTACCATTTTTTCTTTTTGTGTTTCTGAAACGTTTGAAACCGGCCCTCGAAAGGTGAACGACGTGATAACCTTCCGGCTGTCGTCCGGTCTGGAGAGGAAGGCGTCCAGCCCAAAGGCATCCCTGAGGACGAGGCAGGAAGATGTGCAACATGAGAGGAGATTACCGTCATCGCCCCTACGAGGTAAATCATGAAGCTGATGTGAAGAGGTTTCCCTTCGTTTTTAGATGAGAGGCTCGACCAACAAAGGTTTGCTTATTGGACCAGAAGGGGCGGTGGGTCTGTTTCAGGCAACTGTTTTGTGGGTGCGCCTCGAGTGTGTGGCACTCGAGGCGCATCAGCCAGAGTTCTAAGCAACATGCATCAAACCGGCCTGTCCTCTTGCATATAATGCAGCCCCCACCTCCACCTCTGCAGTGTTATCTCAATGGCACCACCTGCTCCCTGCATGATTAGCTCGCTCTATGATTGTGGTCTAAGGGGAACGAAGGGATAAACTCGAAGTGCGAGGGAGAAGACTTTGGCTGTCCATCAGGACATCTTGATCTTGAACAACCTTACTCGCTGCCCCCCATTCTCACGTCTACTCTAATGGTGCGTTCACACAAAGCTTCCACTTTCTCCGACAAACATCATCTGAACAAACGCACGCAGACAAAGACACACACACAGACACACACACACACACACACACACACACACAGTTAAACATGAACTGTTGTACCAAAAAGGGCAGACAGGAATGAATTGGAAAGCCGCACGCACACACGTAAAGATGAACTGTTGAAGGGAAGAAAAAGGCAGACAGGAGTGCCGATGGCAAAGCCACACAAAGTGGTTGGAGGGAGGATCTCAACGCTATCGCGTCAATGCGTCATGGGAATATTTCGCTCAAGGTCATATAGAGTTCAACTCGGCCGCGACTCAATGATGCGATATTCGCGTCTAGTTGCGTCTTTGCATTGACTCTGTATGTAATGTACTCGCGCGAATAATTTGCGTAGCGTCCGGTGTGAACGCACCATAAGACAGAAGGAACTTTGGCCCAGAACAAACACACGTCCAATATTTACAGTGTGTTGATTTTGACACAAAAATTTGCTTTTAGAGGTAAATACTGTAACCGATACTTTGGTATTTCTATTTTCAGTCAGTGTTATTACCTTGCAGAAGTCTTGACCAAATTTCATTAGCAAAAAAAAAGAGAGAAAAATTTGACATACACAGTAATGAGTGCCAAAGCCAACGTGTAGGGCATCAATCATATCATTAAGTTTGCTGAGGATTCGGGCGAGCATGCGTCTCTCCTCAGCAGCGCTGACCCTGATCGAGTTCAAAGACTGGCGCAAGCCGTCCTTCTTCAACATCATCAGTACGGCGAAACTTAAAGAGATGAGAATCTTCCGGTCCTCCCTCTTGTACCGACAGATGATCAGGTTGGTGAGCTGGTGCAGACGTACAAATTTCTTGGCTCTGTCATGGGTGACAAGCTGAGCTTCAATTCTCAAGTCGATGCGCCAGAATATCCGCTTGTTTTTGTGTCACTTACCCTCCAGAATAAGAATCGGCTGCAGGGCATTGTAAAATAAAAAAATTGCAGGCGCGGCCTGTATTGACCTTCATCACTTGTACAAGGTCAGGATGTTGAAGACGGCGCAATCACTCCTGCGTAGTGAGTTATTGTTGCTTCTGTCTGGCAGCAGATGCAATCTGCCAGGATGCAGAACCAACAGATTTAAAAAGTCGTTCATCCCTGCAGCCATCGGCCTTTTTAAATGACTCCCTGTGATTGTATTTGTTGATGTATTTGTTGTCATTATTTGGTTTGACCTTATGTGTTTACTGCTGGCTTCACGACAGATTGTCCCTCTGGGATAATAAAGATACCTTCAACCTTGAACCTTGAGGGCTCCTTTGTTTAACAGCGGTTATTATATATATTGGCTTTTCTTTGCTCTCTGTATGTGCGGTGATCAGGATTGTGAAAAATAGATATGAACCTGTCCGCCCCTTCTTCCTTTCATATCGGCGGATTCTTACAAATTTCTTTCAACAGCTTTTTTAATTCATCCCTTCCCAATTAAGCGTGACCGTTCCACGGAAAATCCTAACAAAAATAAGCCCTGAACCCCGGAGCTTTAAAGGAGGCTTCCCTCTGAGACAAAGTTCTGATTAGATGTTCCACATCCCACACACAGCCAAAGATCAATGACGCGCCACTGTCTGCATCTCCTTTCTGAAGCCTACACTGCTCATATGCCCCGTCTTTGAGCGGATTGATTCAAAGTGCAGTAGACGTGACGTGCTTAGGTCCCTCAATCCGAGGTCGCGGCGAAAAGAACTGGAGTGGGCCCCCGGTCGTACACTCCCTGTGATTTCCCTCCTAATGACGCTGTGAGGGGAGAGAGGAGGGATGTGTTGATCGGGGCCTACTTCGTGGATGTGTAGAGGAGGCTTTTGGCAAAGTCTATTAATGACATTTTAATCAGCGCTCCAGTGTCCTCTGAGGATCGCCTATGAAGCTAATGAACAATTTGGGCTAATGTTCAGAGGAAAGTGATGTCGTAAATCTATGTCATCCTCTGATTTCTGCATCAAATCCTTCACTTTGTTTTTCCGACATTCCGTGTGTGGTTGGGTGCGTAGACATGCCTCCAAATGTGCTATTTTCCATCGCAGATAGCATACCGATGAAATAGGCCAGTCTGAATTAAGTAACGCATGTTTTTGATGCATGCATGTTAATCGACGTGGGAAGAGCTCTCCGCATTTCACAGGCCTCTGAATCGGTAACTTCTGAAAGAATCAGGACACTCCGAGCATTTCGCAGAATGAACCTTAGAGTCACTCATGATGCACATCGACACGACTTCAAGTTACGCTGGTGGAAAGCCTCCCCTGGTCAGGCGTTTATTATCCATCATTAATAAGCTACAGTCTAGAATCCCCTGTTGTTTTACGTGACCATCACAGATCACTCTCTGTTTATAAGGAGAAGCCGAGAGGAGGGAAAACAGAAACCATCTCTCTCTTTATTTTTGGACACAGATGCTCATTAAAGAGTTATAATGATGCATCATCTTAAAGTTTTAAAAACTAAATATATTCTTTCTCAATCCGCGGGGCATCTTGTGCATGTGTAGGTGCCTGTTTCCCACCTCCCGTACATCTGTTTGCTGGGCTGTCAACAAGTCCTCCCTCATTGATCACCAATAAACGGCCAATTTGAACGACAGTCCGGCTAATGATGTGAAACACACTTTCCATCAGCTCAAGACATAAAGCTGTGAGATTGGAGAGCCTAAAAATTAAAATGGCTGTCGAGGGGGGGGGGTGGGCACGGAGCCAGACAGCCCGGCACTGTGTCCGCTGCGTGTGCATGTAGTCTGAACAGATGGTCGGCTACAGAAAGACACCCCGGGCAACTGGAGCGATCTCCAAAAGGCCAGTCGAGCCCGGCGCAGAGAGCGAGAGCGAGAATGAGTGGGAGATGGGGACAAAGATGCTGGAAAGTCTTTCATTTCAGCATCACCATGGCTACCGCCCAAGAGCTCGGGAAGCAGTGTTCGACTTAAAACTCAGTGTGACGTCTGAATCCAACGCAACCTCGTGATCTGTGCGAAATTGGATAGATCTCTCACTGATTCTAAACAACCTTCGGCGTCCCAGTGTTCAGTCAGGAGTTATTTGCTTCGCGCAAGTTATTCAGCGCTTGCAGTAGCGGCATCTCTATTTCTTCATATTTCAGGATGCCAATTGACTCCACACCCAGCTGGCATTTGTACCATCAACTTCCATTCGTCCAACACGACTAATATCCCATCAAATGTCTAAGCGAAGTAAACACAATAAAATGAGCAGTGCCGGCAGACGCCGCGTGCGGAGCACGGGGGAGATATTACAGTGTTGTCAACAGAGGTTGTTAAACGTTGAACTGGAGTCCTTTGTACGCAAGCCAAGTGGCATGCAGATGAAGACCTCCGCAAGAGAATTACAAGTTTATACATAACAGGGTGGATGTACTGTTAATATTTTTTGTCTTCATCTTCTTTTGTCTTCGTTTCTTTTTTTTTCAGTTCAAAAACGTCTTCCAGCAGCCTCTCCTCCAGAATCTCCACAAGGCCCCGGGGTAAGACACTTTGTCACCGACAACTCGTATTTTAAGCCTGCGATAAGAACGTTCACACAGGCTCGTGGCTCAGCTCCCTTTTACGTCAGTCAATGAAATGATCCATAGTCAATCACCCGTTCTAGTCACCTGTCATTCAAAGCGGCCCTGATGGATTTTATCCTTCTTATTCTGGACACTTGGGAGCAGCAGAACAAAAGCAGAAAACACAACTTCAGGCTTATCGTCCTATGAAGGTGCTTCGGCCGACGAACAGCTGTCCACTTACACATCGTGTGCTTCTGTCAACTCGGTAAATACATACATTCCCCCTGTCTGCACCATTTCCTGAGAAAAATACTTTTTTCCCCCGCTACATCTGTGAACAAGGCTGGTGGTCGCAGAGTTGCACTTCAACATTACACCCGCGTTTACTTTCTTTCCGTACAAGGGCCTCTAAAAATGCATTTGGAGTAGAATCAGATTGGCCTCATGTGTTAAAAGGTCAAGCTGCAAATGTCTCTACCTTTTCGTTTGAGGTTAAATCAAAACATTTAAATACTTTACAGTTTCCAGATCCATAACGGAAAGAGGAAAACACACATGCTGTGAGGTCTGCACACACAGAGTAAAGGATCTTCGGTCATTACCAGGTATTGAAAACAAATTGCGCTGAGCTGAGCGAAGAAAACAAACAAGCAAACGGTTATCTGCTTCTTGTCCCTGCTTGTCAAAGGAAAACAATACGGTGGACGGTCCAGTTAACGGCTAATCTGGACTGATTCCAGGGGGGATGACAGGGTCAGGAAGCGTCTCCAGCAGTTCCCTCTCCTCCCCTCCTCCTATAACCATTCAGACCAAAAACAAAAAAAAATCATAAATCTTGACTCATCCACGGCCATGCTGTGTCTGGTTTGACAACAAAGATCTCAGGGAAACTTGTAACTCTTTTTAAAAGGTCAAGGAAAAATGTATTATCTGTCCCAGATCTCTCAAAAACACTTTTTAAATCTTTAAACCCTTAGAAGCTTTCTGAAAGAATTGGGCTTACGAAAATATTTTGCAGCTGAAAATGTTTGCTGCTGGCTCGGCAGAGGCAAAATGGACGTGTGTGGGTGTGTGTGTGTGTGTGTGTGTGTGTGTGTGTTGAAAATGTTATTCCTGGTAAAAGACAACAGAACGTCTGCGCTCGTCAGAGATCCCGAGGATGATAATCGCTCCTGTTTGCATCGAATCAGATGAAATGTCACATTAGCATCAGTCATTGCGAATGCGACCGAGGCTTCCCCACAGGGAACCGATATAGTACCTTTGAGTTCTTCAGCTATCTCGTGAATTCCAAAATCATCCATCTATCACATTTGCAGTGGGAGAGGATGACTAACTCGTATCCTATTCTTAGTAAAAAACACCATCATCCACCACGTACAACGCCAACAGTGTGTGCTGCTGCGTGCGTCTCCGTCCTGGCTGAGCTAAGCTACGGGGTGCAACCATCATCCCTCTGCCTGATGAGGCAGAGGAAGTGCTGCAGCTGAGACAGTGTGTTGTGATGGATGCTGCTTCAGGACACACACACACACACACACACACACACACACGCACGCACTGAGTAACATAGAGTAACATGGAGTCACAGAGCGGAGGAGGAGACGGATCATCTCCGTTGCAGTGTGAGCTCTCTGGGCCAAAATAAGCCGTGGTCGGTCTGCGCCGCCGACTCATTTTTTAAAATTGAACCAACGGGCCGGGAGCCGTGGGAGCGCTGCACCCGTGAACTCTACAAATTCGACCCTCATTTTGATTAAGCGGCGGCGGCGGTGGGCAATCGGTCAACCGGGCAGCTCCCATTGGCCAACAAGAGACGACTCTGGTCATAGTGGGCCGCCCTTAGGGGACGAGATCATGGGACGTGTGGTGCTGAACTGGATATAACTGTACCACGAGGATTTCATCACCTCCCAATTTCCTAAACATCTGCTCTAGCAAACAGGCTACATTAATAAAAAAACAAACATTTCCATGATATTCATACAAGTATTTCCTCTGCAATGTAGTAGATGCTTATATCATCTTACCAAGGGTCAAAGTTCAACTGCATTATATAAAACACTGCCAGTTTAATCGGCTGTTATTTGAAGCTAAAGTCTGTATAAACGGTGGCAGTTACAGAATAGCAGCACTTTGAATTGGATATCATCATTCGGAGACTTGAATTGGAGCGAGTGGAACGGAACTGACGTTTGGAGACACAAGCCACCATCAGCCTTCTTCGGGTATAGTTCCAGTAAACGCGGCATACACGCGCCATGAATAAGTGTGTAAAGCAGCAGTCATTATTAGTGCCTTGGCTGCTTGGTGAGCACAACATCGATATTTAACTGATGGCCGTCCAGGACTGTGCATAAAGAAGTGGAACAGAAAACACTGTGAAGCCATGCCACTGCTACCCCCCCCCCCTTCAATTCATCACAACTCCAGTGTCGCTGCAAAATTCACAAACGTAGCCTCTGTGTTGTCCTCCCACTCTTTCAACGGTATATTGTTACCAAAACACTCCTGTTTCGGTCCTAAAGATGATTTCCCCCCCTGTTCGACGGAACGTCTGGCTCGTCTTAAACGTGGCTGTCAAGAGCTGATTAATCGGCGGCATCCTTCCTTCCCCGACGTGGCTCTGTAAACAAGCTGTACACGCTCCGGCTCTGTCTGTAGGCATTGTTGGATCCGACAACTCTCTTTCTCGCGCTCGCATAAATTATTGATCCTTGACACCCGGGTTTGCCGCGGCGCGGAATGCAAAGGATCCTGTGCTATTCATAGCCAACGATTTTGGAGAGCAGCTGAGTTTGCTGATGATGACATCTCTCGTTGAAGCTGTGCTCGTGTTTCGGGGTCGTGCCCGTGTCCCGTTGACCCCGGGTGGTCTTGTTGTCCGGGGGCCGGATGTTAGGCCATGTTTTATTTCGTTGCCGGCAGAGTTTGGCGGCCGGCCCTGGCTCAGTCAGACCTAATGTTTTGCAGCCGTCTTTCACACAGAGTGGTTTGTAATCTTGTATCATTTGTCTTTTCAAAAGAATATGATTTCAGGGTCTCTGAGCTCTGAGTTTGTTGTTCGGCTGTTTTAGCACTACAGCCTTAATTGCTGTGTTTGAATTAACACTAGAAGAGGTAAATGTGATTATCACTATGTAGCTGAAACTCATTTTCATGCCACCGCGTAAAGTATTGACGGGAGCAGTGAAAAAATAGATTTATTTACATAGCACAAATTGATTTCTTTGAAATGACTGTGGCCTTATGCTGGTGTTGTATGATAATCTCCCCTTGGAAGTTAAAGCTCCACCACTTACTACTACTACCTCAGGGATTAATTGGGAAGGGTACTTAGTTACATCTGAAATGTGAATGGAAACTACACTTTTGCATTTAAAGGCTGCCACAACAGTAGGGGGATTTTCACAAGATGTAGTGTAATTGCACCAATTTTTGATAGAGCAAAAATATAATTACATTCATATTTTGCTGACGCATTTTTTGTCCAAAGCGACTTAAAATCATCGAAGCAGGTAGCATTAAGGGGCCTTGCCTAAGGGCCCACACTGGGATTACCTGGAATCGAACCCCGACCTTGTGTACCATAGTCAGTGGTGTAACTTTAGCAGCTGCTTATATCCAATTCCTTATGATAACCAGTCTATCCAGTCAACTTGAAACATTATTACCCATCAGCAGTCATACATCTTATATCTGCCGATATTAAATTATTGTTTTCTAAAGACTATTTTCTCACGACACATAGTGGCTCCACAGACAGGACCAGTCTATTAGAACGGGGATACTGAAAAATGTGTATTCGTTGTTTGAACCAAAATCATTTTTGCATTGAGCTGTGATTTTGATCATAAGTCACAAAAGTTTACACAACTTTTTATAGCAGGTAGCAGTTGATTTCAGTGACGGCTTTCCGAGGCAAAGTCACATGGAATCACACAACGTTACATTTGTGAGATGGCAAGAAGTGAAAATGTCTGGTTTCATCTGGTCAATACGCTGTCTGCATGTACTGTAAGTACTGTATGTCGGTACTGTGTAGGCTCGGCCAGAGTGCATTTCAAAATACAGATCAACAGATATGTCATGCTTACCACATAACACATCTGTTCAGTGCTGTTTGTGACCACAAATGCATTTACAGAAGATGGACGTCATTTATCAAGCAATCTTGATATATTTATTGGAAACATTGAAATGAGATATTTTCATCAAATTACTAGGCAGTAGCTGCAACAAATAACTGAGGTGCAGATATATTACTCAAACTGATTTTATTTTTGTCTATTCGTCTGTCGCCAAGTGTGCTTCGGGCACGTTAACGAGTTTTTAATTCCTCGTTAAACTCAATATCAGGTGCAAGTAGCACCAACTTTCGACTTGCTAAAACATGCAGATACCTGGATTTGAGAGACATGGTGAGCTTGGCGCCAAGCCACGGTCTCACACGGACATTAAAAGCAACCTCAAACACAGGAACGAAAGAAGTGAGTTGTGTGAGCATATACTGTTCACTCACTCTCTCACACACACACACACACGGTCGCATGAAGGTCCCATGAAGCCAGAAAATATGAACAGATGATCTGCTTGGCTGTCAGGGCAAACAGGCTGAGTTTAGAACATTGGCAGCCAAAGCAATGCCACTACTAATTGCCTCGCTCTGTGAATTTTCGTACCGTGTGTGTGTGTGTGTGTCCCTCGTGTGTGTGTGCGTGTGTGTGTGTCCCTCGTGTGTGCGCCTGTGTCCCTCGTGTGTGTGTGTGTGTGTGTGTCTCTCTCGTGTGTGTGTGTGCGTGTGTCTCTCGTGTGTGTGTGTGTGACTCTCGTGTGTGTGTGTGTGTGTGTGTGTGATTGTGCGTGCGTGTGTGTGTGTGTGTGTGTGTGTGTGTGTGTGTGTTGTCCTCACATGCAGAGAGACTCTGGTGTCTTTCACACCCCTCCGGGTGCAGGATGTAGTGACTCAACGTGAGCTCATGTGTGTGTGTGTGTGTGTGTGTGTGTGTGTGTTTGTGTGTTCATGTGTGTTGGGGCTTAGCAATATTTCTGAGGACATTCTGAGCCACCCTAACTGCCAAAACACCTGATTCAAGGGTGACACGTACGACTAAAACAGTATTTGTGAGTGGACAAACTGTGGAATGAAGCAATCCATCTGACTGTGCCTGAGTGAGTCCAATCACTTTAGTTTAAAATCTGTCACTTCACTTCCATTACAGTTGATGGACCTTCGATAGTTAAGAGAATATATCCTGATATTCCGATTCTGTTGTCTGGTTTAAAACCACAGCAAACACCTGTTGAGCCGCTACTTTTTCAGAGATAAATAATTTTGCCTTGTTCTTTTAAGTCGCGAGCAACCTCGACTTTTTGATTTCCTGCAGCACTCTGCCTGAGTAATTTCCAACTTCGACAACAGGACCCAGTAAAGTTAGTTAACTTCATCTAACACCTCACTGTCGCCGCTCCTTCTTATTCCATTACGCCATGCAATATGTCAAACTGAGCCAGTGGGAGAAATTGCTGAAAATGGCTGTTGTCTTGTTTTGTCGACAACGTTTGAAGGAGGAAGCCCCCGGGGCAGCGTTTCGGTGGTGACGCCCGTGCTTCACCAGCTGAACCCTTTTCATATGGAGCGGCGGCAGAAGGATGCTCTGTTTGCGTTTGCAGTAACCCAATACAGCTTTAATATGGTGTGGAGCATACAGTAAATACAGAATTTTGTGCCCAGTAGCCGCAGTGTTCTCGAGCTCTGACAATATTGTTAGAGACAAAACTGTCGCCCCCAGAGGAAACCACGCAAAGAACACAGAGGACACAGACTCCACACACTGTTGTCAAACCTATTGGCGTCTGGAACCGGGGCCTCCTTCCTGTGAGGCCGCTGTAGTTTCATCAAGTCACAAGCAGCTAATAAGTGTAAAGCTCTAACTAGGCCACTTACAGAAATTGTCAGAGGGAGGAAGGAAGAGTTGATGGCACTCATCAGCATTGTTAGCTGTGTGTTCTTGCCACAACTTTCCCTGTGTGATGAACCGTTCTGCCTTTGTAGACGCAGATGCCGTCCTGGTTGTGAGATACATCTTGTTGAGGATGACGTTATATGTCCTGTGAGCAGTATATCAAAATCAGTGGCTCCTGTTGGAACTCGACAAACCCCAAATGCTCACACTTTTTTAAGAAGGGGCCGATCCTAATACAAAGGGTAAGGTTGACATAATCTCTATTTTATCGCTTTATATGGAAGAGGGAGTTTTGGGTGAGTGGATGTCACTGTCTGATTTATTTTCGGCTCGATTGGAATGGATGTGAACCAATGTAATGTGCTCCCATGCGTAGCAGAATCAGTGAGGGTATGTGTGTCCAGTAGATCGATGGGTGAGCGAACATCTCCTCTTTTACTGCTCAAGATGTTTCAATGCAAAATCGTTGTTGTCTCCCAGAGAGCCATTTGTTTTCGACTGAAGCAGATTCAATAATGGTAACAAACAGACTATTAGATGAGACCAACTGAAAGATACAATCTGATTATAGAGCAATATTGGTCACCACTAGTCCAATAATATTGTTTTTATTTAACAGTCTAGCTTTGTTTCTCTATAATGTAACCCCCCCAAAAAACACCAACCTCTGTTTAGGGCAGATTTAGAATAATCAAACTAATATTCTGTTGCTGATCGATCCAACATCTAACACTGTATTGGGCATTAAAAACCTGCAGAGGAAGACGAGTGTTTTATGTCTTGTAGTTAACGGTATTGGCCTGAATTATTACCTGCCCTGCAACAACAAACCTCTGGTTTTACTGGTGGAACTTTTCTCAAAGGGAAGTGATGTGGAAGAATTTTTATCCAGAACCATCTCTTAGTCACCGTAGTGCTTGAGCCAAAAGTATCACCGTTTCTACAATTCAAATTAGGTAAAATAGTCTGCGAAGCAGGGGAAGTCCAGGGGGCCATCTGGTTTTGCCATGTTCACTCTGATGAGATTTCCTCATGATCAAAAACACGTGTCTTCTCTGGGCTCAACTTTTGGGATAGGACGCAAGACTCAGACCTCATGAGGAAGCTCAGCTCTTTTATGGCAGTAGATGCGGTTTTGGCATTCGATCATGACGCCTCCTGGATGCAGCCCTGTGGACATCCATCTGGGAGGAAACCTTGCGGCACACTGCTCGTGTCAGAGGAATAATATATCTCGGCAAAGCTGAAGTGCCAGGGAAAGGGAATCTAAGCCCCTCCACTTACTTTGCTGCCTCTGCAACAATCGAAAAAAAACCATAAATGACAGAAAAACGTGGAAGGTGAGAAGGATTCGTGGAAAACTTCTCTTTTAAAGTGTCGTTTTTTAAAATACCGGTCATCAGGTGCAGACACATTAGAAAATTGCGGCTATTGCGCGGAAACGTTTCTGTACTATGTCAGCTACGACTAATGACACTAACTGTCAAGTCAGTGACACAGAGTAAAGGCACTTGCTCAAATGATTGATGCCGTAATTTTTTTTCCCGGAAGAGATTCTCAAACATCTGGTCGCTCTCTCTCTCTCTGCAGTTGCGTTAAACTCGGCAACTTCCCCTGTGAGCATTTTGGTACATCTCTCCCTTCGAACTGAACCAACCTGGTTTTTCTATAGTGTCCAAGTGGAGGATAGCCATGCTGCTCAGCTGTATATACATTATATATCACTGTTTTTAAAAGTTCACTATCAGTTGTGATTGATATACCTGTTGCCACCCTGGCATTCTCCCTAAGACAAGAGCAACAGCAACTCTCAAAATCGTTGCAACATTCTCTTTAGTTTGCAGTCAAACAGGGGGGGCGGGGGGTGTTGTGAAAGCTCGTGGGTGGAGAAGCGGGTGGAGGGTGAGAAGGGCTTATGAGTGCCACGGCAGTGTAATGGTCTGCTGCCGTCATTCGAGACGGCGCACTTGTCTCTCTGGTGTGCAGTATATTCCTGAGCCCCCGTTGTTTATAATCATAATAATAACGGCGAGTCATTTGTATTGTTTCTCCGCAGCTCTCGCTGTCTCAGCTGGCAGCGCCATGCCGCTACCCGACCATCAGCCACTCCAGCTCGGCGTTGCCGTGGCAACAGTCGTTTCCCTCTCCGCTCCATCCTTCCCTGTTGGCATCAGCCCACCAGCTGTCACATGTTGTAAGACTTCCACCCACGCATGCTCACAAACACACACACACACACACTCACACACTCACACAGTCATATGTGCCTTTTCTCACAACGTGCACATTAAAATACATCCATCTACCCATTATCTATCCTGTTTATCCTCTTAGGGATGCATGGGGGGGGGGGTCAGTCAGACACAGGGCCAAGTATTCACACCCATGGGCAGTTTAGCGTTTAGAGTCCAACTGACCTTACCTACATGTCTCTGGACTGTGGGAGGAAGCCGGGGTTACCACAGAAAAAAAAAACACGCAGACACGGGTAGAACATCCAACAGTCAACTTCAAATACAGCAACACGCACACACACCCACACAAACCCACACACACACACACACACACACACACACACACACACACACACAAAGACAAAGCTCAAAACCGATCTCTGGCCCCTGCACACTTTTTTTGTGTTTGGAGCTACTGAGGCTGCTGTTGGTGCTAGAATTGCTCTTTTTCATTTTATAATCAAACAAAACATAATTCTTTGACTCCACTTTTTTCAAATCTCTCCGCGAGAAAGGGGACTTCAATTTTTTTTTCACGGTACCCAGTATCCTGCGTAAGACCTGTGTTTTCCCCTCTTGGAAAATGTGTTTAATCTGCCTTGTCCAGGAGTATTATTAATGATTTTCATTTTTTCTCCCATATATTTCTGTATCAATGTTCCTTTTGAAATCAAATCCATGGGCTTTGAAGGGGTCACAGTTAGATGTTTTCAATTCCAGACTTTGGAGAAATTGTTTAAACAATATATAAAAAAATATATAGTGGAGTTTTCTTTGGACACCTACGACACCGGGCCACGACACAGGACTCCAAGGAGGTCGAAATAAATGTACACAATATTCCGCAAATGCCTCTTTAATCTAAAAGATCCCAATGAACTAGCATGGAAATTGGTAATGGGAATAAAATGTGAGAAATTATATCTGGCTGGCTCCACTTGCTAACAAGCCTAATGCATCTGAACAAAGTTCTCTCATTGCTGCCAGGGGATAGCAGGAATGAGAAAGTCAGCGATACTGCTCTGATTTTAATAACTCTGCTGAATAATTTCCTGAAATGATGTGAGGGTAACTGCCCCCACCACACACACATACACGCACACGCACACGCACACGCACACAGCTGTAGGTGTTTGCTGCTGGGAATCAGTAGACAGAGTCATTTTGCCTTTGTGAAAACAGCCTTGTCTTTTCTAATTTGGACGATGTTCCCCCACAAAGATGCATATATTTGGGAACCGGCGTGCTGCACAGTAGAACGAGTGGTTCAAAAAAAAAATCACACAGAATGGAGAGGAAACCATAATGCCGTAATCCCTGGATTAACCCTGAATCGCTTTCTGCTTATCAAAGTCAGTTTGCACCTTCCCAGATGATATGCACTGTCTCTTTGATGTAGAAAAACCATCAGCGCAGAAACATGTCGCTGGTGTTTTTGAGCAGTATATGCATTTGTGTGCTTGCCTCTAAATGGTCACATGCTAAAACAGTACAGGACATGTCTGCTGCCGTTTTCAATGCCAGCATCTCACGCAAAGTAATTTTTTCTGAAATTATCTTCGGCCTGTTTGTCTAAATCTAATGATCACTCATCACTTCAGGGTCTCTGCGGCCACTTGGCTGCACGGCGAGAAAATACAGTAGGAGACAGGATGGACGTAATACATTAATCGTTTCCATGGATATAACTAATGCAGAGGTCCTGGCCGTGTAATCCATCTCTGAGTGTATTTTTAGAAGGTCTCCACAATGGCAATGTGTGTGCAACATCAGTACAATGGCGCGAGAAGTTTTTATGAATGGGTCGCCGTTTTTTGGCATCAGAATTTAAAACTCGAAATGAGGAAGGCAGTTGGAGGTGTCGATCTAATACAAAATGTAAATTGATTAACAAACGAATCAAAATGTTGAATACAAAATGATGTACGGTCCAGCCAATTGTTTAAAAGCAAATGGACTTCACACGCTTGTTGTTAAATGACATGCACAATGAGTTGCTGGTGAGGAACATTCAATATAATCATAGGTTCGGTTTGTTTGCAAGAAAACTCCTGTAAATATGGTGCGTTTAAGGTGCCATGCAGTGTCTCTGAATTCTGTCTAGCTACCTCCCTGCCTGCGTATTGTGTTTACCTTGCTTTATGTATTTATTACGTGTCCAACTATGCAGCCATTCCTCCATTTTAGCAAAGACAAAGGCCCAATCCCATTTTCTCATTTTTAATTCAAGATTGAAAATCTACCCCTACCAAATGGGACACCCCTTCGAGCGCGTTTTTACCGGAGATTCAACTTCCCTGGAATGACAGCGATATCATTGTAAAGACGCTGTCGCAGTTACTATGGTGACATACCCTGAATATTCAAATAACAAACATGCTAATTACAGTATGTTGGGCATGGCAGGACAGTTGAATCACACTGAAAATACC
The DNA here is from genome assembly GCF_022379125.1 of Scophthalmus maximus. Classification (NCBI taxonomy): domain Eukaryota; kingdom Metazoa; phylum Chordata; class Actinopteri; order Pleuronectiformes; family Scophthalmidae; genus Scophthalmus; species Scophthalmus maximus. Next base: position 18,142,112 of record NC_061517.1, on the reverse strand, counting down.
CCGTAGTCTTATAACGACGGAACAGCCCATCACGTTAGTTGATAACGTGACATATGTGGTAATAATGTAACGCACAACGCTGCTTTGCGACGAGCGATATTTTTTTTTGTGGCTGTTAGGAAGAAAAGCGCAGTTATACATTGAAACGACGAACAAAGTTTGTCACACAAATTTGTGAGTTTCTTTGGACGCCTTGGACATTTTTTCCAGTCGACTTGCTGGTGATTAGTAAGGCATATATCAGTGTGGGTGTGAGTGTGGGTCTGGAAAACGTCCTTTTGGTGGGCCATGTAGCCCTCCGCCTTTGCGCTCCCCCTCCATGCCAGAGGGAATTGAGACACCCCTACCCACCCCTACCAATACCAAAGGGGTAGGGCTACGGGGTAAGGGGCAAGGGGTGCAATGGGATTGGGCCAAAGATGTCTTTCTCCCTTCCATCAACTCCCTCTGGCTAATTTCTGGGAGTCTTCCCGGTCCAATAATCGTATACACTGTAACCCCAGTTGGACATTCATGGAATCCAAACTACCTCACCATTCACTGCAAAGGAGCAGTGGTTCTACTCCAAAGCGCAGATGTCTGTCCGTGTTTTTAAGAGTGAACACGGCCACGCTGCGATGACAAGTGATTATGGTTGCTTGTAACCGCAAAATAAAATTGTTTGAGTAATTTGCCAAAACTTATGGCCATAGGTAAGGATTGCAACGCGTATCTTCTAGTAAATGGAGAGCTTCTCTTTGGTCTGGTCACCTACAGTCTGCACTTCAGGGATGTTTGGACTTGGACTTTAGGACTATTTGAATTTAGTTTCACTTGCAGCAACTGTAATTAAGTCCAAGTAGTTTGTCCAGTAGTTAAATGGATGTTGTGGGAAAATCTGTGAATACCGTTAATACCACTTTCTCATTCGTTCACGCCGTCAGCTTATTTTTTAAATTGATATGTATTGTGGCCTTCTCTCTAAGTTTTATTCATTCCCATTTGTTATCCCTGGGGATTGTGGGTGCGGTTTCAGAGTTCCCCTTGGCTGGTCCACCTGCCTTTATGCTTTCAGCACAGCTCAGGCAGGACTTTGTTCGTATTCTAACTAGACAGCAGTAGCTTTAATGGGTTTCTCCCATAATCCATATAGTTCAGGCTGCGAATCATATTGCAAAATTAATCCAGGAACTGTGGATCAGGCTTACTGGAGATACAGTAGCAATTGTCAGAAATGCAACATGGTTAAAAGAAAAAGACACAATTCAATTTGGTCTTGAAGGACTGACTGAATTTTTATGGAATAACTGTCAGAACAACTTTTCTATTGCATATACATCTATTACTACACTGTTAGTCCAAAGTTAAGAACATCCTTCGTAATACTTAATATGCTTTCTTAAACCTGAAATATGAGCTTTAGATAAATGAAAAGGTTTTATTTAAACTCAATACATATATTTTGTGCATTGCTTCATAGATGTCTAAATTGTTCATGTTTTGTTTCCACGCATAATATCATTTCTAGTCTGTCATTTGGGTTTCAAGTGGAGATTATTTTTTTCCACTGATTTAGAGAAATTGTAATCTGAATGAGCAAATGTCCTTATTTCGCTCTGAAAACAATTTTTAATCATTAGATTCGTTAATCTTTCACAGTCAATCCTTGAATTACTAGTAAATTAAACCAAACTCTTTCAAGAGATTTTAAGATTAACTGTTTATACAGTTAATACTACAGTTAATACTGGGTTACTACTGAATACAGAATTATATAAAAACTTCCAAACTGATTTCAACTAAACTTGGTGGAGGGATGGGGCCTGGGTCTGGGGGAGAACCCATTTAGGTGCGGCTGCAGATTATGTATTTTTACGAAAAAATAAATCATTTAGTTATCAGACCACTTCTTTTTTCCTTTTTGTATTTTTACTATAAGAACTGGACAATCATTCTGACTTGGCGGAGGTATGCGCTCTACTGCCTACACAGCTTTAAGTGCCATTCAGGTCTTTATCTTTTCATCCCACTTATTGGGCAAGAGGAGAAAATTATGAATTGTTAACCATAACAAGAATTTAATTGTCTTTTAGTGAGGATGGATTAGCTTGAAGCTCTCTCTCTCTCTCTCTCTGAATGCTCAGTTTGCAATGTTAATATAGCTGAAATCACAGCACAGCTGTTTAGTGTGCAGATGTTGTTAGATGACGTTGCGGTTGTAGAAACAGGATTTGTGCAGTGCAGCAGAGCAGCTGCCGGGGAAAAACGGCTTCAGAGTGACTGCTGGTTGACATGTCGTCTTAAATATGCTGTGTTTTGGTCACTATTTCATACTTTTTCTGTCTGACAATAGAAAGAAAAAGAAGGAGATGAGAGCAGCTTTGTTGGGAATTCAGCCGTAGCTGCAGAGAGCAGACGAGGAGCAAACAGGTAAAGGGCTGACACCCACTGACACGAGGCAGAATGCAAATACGCCACGGCGATGTCATGTACGTGTACAGGCTCATTTGCATATAACATCACATAGTGACTTTTTTCAAACAGACTTGGACATTTTCCTGTTCTGCAGAAGATACAATTGAATGCACTTCTTCGTATTGTTTAATTGAAAAAAACACACACTGTCAACATTAAAGACGTGGACAAGTTGACGATGACGTTCCCTTTTGCATGCACCGTGCCATTAAATCAGTTTAGAGAATTTATTGTTGGAACCTTAATTTGTCCTTGTCCGTGACCTGAACACTCCGACCTATAAAAGGCAGTTATTCATATGTCGTTACGCAGCGCAGGCTCGATGGCAGCAGGTTCAGTTACTGTATGAAGCCATTACTGTGAGGCTTTTAAACTCGCCGAGGCTTCGACTCCATGCGTTGGCATCCACTTAGGCTATTAGATAAATCACAGGCGGTGTGATCAGAGGAGGAACATGCATGTGTACGTTGTGTCCATGTAGCGGTGGGACTCTGGTCGAGGTTATTACCAGCGCGCTTGATGTAATGCTCAATAATACACAGCCATGCGTGTCCTCTGATAGGCCGGCTGACCCGTTCACGTGTGTCAAAGGCCAGGAGGGAGAAAGAAAAAAAAGGAAAATGACACAATTAGCACTTCTCAGCTATTCATCTGTGCTAATGCCCCTCCAGCTATGTTTCTGTGGAAATGAAGAGGGGATAAATGTTTGCCACAGAAAGTTTAGAAATGTCAAACGGATCCATGGGCATTAAGTGTTTGGCTTTGTTTTTCTGAATAGCTGATATTGTGGAGTAGAAAGCAAAAAACAAGAGATTGTATTGTTAAGCATGAGAATATCAGCAGCTGAATTCCAGACTAACTGCAAGGCCGCCTCGATATAAAAACATAATCAATAAATTGCTGGGACTCATCACTTGGGATTGGAGCAGTTAATGCAGTCGTGTTTGCTTTTATCTGAATGCAAAGTAGAAAATTTAAATTTAAATTAAAAGTTAGCACAGTTCTTTCTCCTGTCATCATTATTATTATTATTGGAGGGACAGAAAATGAATCATCTTCAGATGCACAAGAAAACAAGTCACCGCTTCACTTCATGGGTCCCTGGACGTTCTGGTAAACTCAAACAAAAGCAAATATATATATTCAGCATATTCATGTGTTAATTGACACTCCTTTTCATTGATGATATCATTATTGATGCCAGTTAAACACTTTCTCCGATTTTTCTGTAATTAGTACATGGTTCCTTCTTGGAAACTTCTAAATCTGTAAAGTCAAGCGCCACCAAAAAAACCCAACTTAAAATGGCTATAGATTTTTGTTCTTGTTGTTGTTGTTAACAAAACCCATGAAAAAAACTAAATCAATTGTTCCTGCCCTATCTGTGTATCCAAAAAACGGATGTAGTGTATTCATATATGCTATAAAGTGCCATTTTTGTTTAATACTGTCTCCTCAATGTTCCCGCAACATTGATCTGGACGAACTGATGTTCCTTCTTTCCGATGGGGTAATTACCCGTGGACGAAATATGTGTTATTTACAGGTTGAAAATGCTCCCAAACAAATCATTTCCTGATATTCATGTGAAATTTCCCCAAAAAACACTGTGTCCTGCAATTTTTGGGAAATGACTGAGCCTTTTATAGAAGTTAAACAAACAGAGACCCGTGTGTTTCACACTCGTATGTTCCAGAGTTTGCCCTATCTGAGCAGATTCATCTCCTTACAATCCATCCCAGATATTCTGCTGGAGAAATTGCATCGGAACACCTCATCACTCTCTCTTGCTGATGTATTGTCTCCGTGTCAAGTTTATTAAAGGATTTATTTTCTGCTCATGGTCGTGTCGCACGGTTCGAGGTCTCTGCGGAAGACAAGCGACACAAACAGCAGCGAAAGAAAACCGGTGTGGTAAATCACGAGCGATAACACAGTGGAACACGCAGAGAGTTAGTTTTGCGTCCGGGAGTACAGATGTCAAATCTGTGGAATTCAAACCAAACACGCTGTAATTAAAGATTTTATGATTGGCAAGACAGCTTGCGGCGAGTGATTGATAAGACCAAGCCGCGCCGTCTGCCTCAGACGTCTCCTGGTGTTCCGCTCATCGTATTAAATAAGAATAGCAAAGCACAATTTCTGACATTCACGAGTCCTGTTTATTTTAGTTTTGTAGTGTTGACAGTGATTAGTTCCAAATAAATGTATAATGCAGGGGAGTTGCTTCATGCAGCTTGGAACACGGACTCATATCCCAAAAAATTGCTGTTATAATGTCCCAATACCAATATGAGGAGAGTATTGGTGGTTTAAGGCAAAAGTAAACCTAACACAGGCTAAGCTCTTCATGTCTCCTGTGGGATATGGCTCCTGTTGTTTCCAAGACCATTTTTTTTTTTTGTACGATAAGCACAGGGTTGGAGCAGCCAGAGTATTAAGCCGTTCCCAGAATCGGTTCTGACAAAGCCACCGCGAGCTTTCTCCCTTACTGCCACACTGCTTAGAGCCGAGCCTTCGTAATGCAGTTTTGCTTTCCGTGTAATTTCCATGCGTCCGGCTTTCGCCAAGTCCCTGTTTTGCATTCCTCGCTGCCCTGTGCAGTCCGCTTTCAACGTAATAGAGGCATTGGCTATATTTAATTCTGTATGATGCTGATGATTGTGGGCTCATTGGATGTGAGGCAGTCTCATGGTGGACACAAACAACAGAATGTGATAAAAAAAAAAATGACTGCTATCTCTAAGCAAAACTTTTGTTGTTGTCTTTCGTCTGCTATCATCCTGTTTCAGGCCTTCTCAGCAGTCAGCAACATTGCCCACCTGGAAATGGACCTCCAGCGGGACGGAGATGTGTCACCCTCAGCTCAGAATGAAGGAGCCCAACTTGAGGAGCTGCCCTTCACCCCTGTCCACGCCCCTGTCATCACTCTGGGGATGAATGTGCCCAGGTGAGTCCTTTCCTATTGTCTGCCTCATATATGGGCATGTATATACAATTGGACGTAGTCCCCGGCAGTATTGTAGTTTACGCAGGTATGCCCACTTATTTTTCAATCGGCATATAGTGTATATCCACTTATTTTTTCCTAAGATAGTGGAAGAACGACCCGGCTTACTCTGTCTCTGATTGGCTAGTGCTCGTTGCCTTTGACGTTTGGTCGGATAGATGAGGACAATCAGAGGCAGAGTAGGAGCAAGTCGTTTGCCTTCTTGGCGGGGAAGAAAAAAAACGGCCGACCTCTTGCGATTGAATAATGATCTAACGCAGGGAAATAAATAACTAGATAATAAATAAATTCCAAGTGGCATTTCATGTAGTAAACTACTGGCCCGTAGACTACTTGATAAAAGGATGCGTGGAAGAGTTGACTCAAAATGCATGATCATGTATTTGTCTCACCCTATATACTCTGTGGGCCTGTACTGATGCAATATGTGGACCTGAAACTAAGTGTGCAAGACAGTGTGCGAATATCACTGGCCCATTTTGGAGTTGTCTTGCAGGTCACCGATTCAAACAGCTCGTTCATCCTTCGCTTTCACTCAGGACACTAAAACATGCTGGACATTTTAAAAACTAGGTTGGAAATATTGTGACATCCTTTTTTTTTGCGCTCTCCTCTTTGCCTCTGAATGATTATTACTCATGTTGAGGTTAGTTAACTAAATCTAGTATCTGGGACCATTCGACTGAATGACACAAAAATAAACTGATCGCGTACGAGGAGGAAGGGGAACGCCGACCCATGTATGTCGGCGTTGGCATCAGCTGTGTAATTTGAGCTGCAATAAAGAGGCCAGCTGCTGTGAGGCCTTAAGCACCGGGGCGATATGATGATAGATGCTCGCGGTGGTTAACCTTGAAAATCCATCAGCTTGAATACTGACTTGAGTGGAATTGAATTATTGGTCCGCCATTAAGTGTAAAAAGGGGGCGTTCTAGTTTGCCCCTCCGACACGTGAAAGCACTGCAATTTTGGCCACCTGGCCTCCACAGATTTATACGTGTGGTGCTTGAGTTTTTCCAAAACATTTTTCAACTTTTCCTCTTGAGCTGCATTTTCTGTGATCAGTACCTCGGTGCAATTGTCGGTTCTGATTAACATCTCAGCCTGACCTGAGCTTTTCTGACAGGAGCCATTATTGAATGGAGCCACGTCAAACATCCTTTTGACTTGATGGTCTCACATCTGGTCCGCTATCTTGACGTGCGCGCTGCAGTACGGTGCTTCATCACCACTATAGTGCCGTAATGAAGCACTGCGCTGCTACATCTACAGAGGGATATCGATCGGCTCGCTAATTGGCAGCGCGTGTGCACCGGGGCAGCACAGCCGTGTTGTCAGTAAGTAGGAGAATTCAGCTCGCCAGCAATTTAAAGGAATCCTTTTGTCAGCCTTCACATCCCACTTTAGGTAATGGTCTCAGCATTGTTTGTCCATGTGAAAATTCATTATTAAATCCAGGCAGTAAGACCCCCCCCCCCACGAACAGGTTTTTGGATTTGACACAGGGAAGCAGAGTGCAATGAAATGGGCTCACAATTTCCATGCGGCTAATGATAATGACCGGAGAAGGGCCATCGTGATGGCTGCGGCAATGCGGCCAGGTCTGCTGAGGTGCGATCGGCGGGCGAGAAAGTTCACCCCCCGCAAATTATGGGCACGGTAACTCGGAAACAAGGCAATCGCGTCAGCACAGAGTCTGTCAATAAGCGGCTGGCGCCGGGACAGTTTCCCCGCCAGTCCCAGAGAGTTTGGATGCGGACGTGGCCCTGTTCAGTTCAGTGGGCTGAAACCTCTCTGCCTCTCCACTCGCAGCCAAAAAACTACTTTTTGACAGTTTTCTCCGGCGTGGAACGACCCACTTCCTTTGAGAAGAACAATGGAGACTCAAGAAGTTTAATTGAAGTTGTTGTGCATATCTGATTGAGCCCCCTTTTGAAATAAAAAAAAAAACCGATGGCTTGAATATTAATCTACTGGGGCTAAATTAAGCTGTAACTCTGAGCATTCGGGAAGAGTGGGGAAGCATGAAATTGAAACAGCCGCAGAGGAAAACTCAAGCGACTCCCTTCTTTACTGTTGTTGCCTTAATTATCTTGATCTAGGCTCCGCTCTTTCACGAATCTGGTGCTGTGGGTTCAATTGTTTACCAACTGGACAAAGGCTATGATAAGCCGAAATATCTGTTTTTCTGTGCATGCGCTGTGGCCAGCCATCTGTGCACTGTGTTTATCATACCGCAGTGCTTGGTGTCAGCGTTGAAAAATTTAAGTTATGAATGTTACCGCAGATGCGGAGAAAAACAGGTGGCCGCCATGATTAGAGGTAAATGCCAATTATACCCGGAAATCCCGAGGGAACAGTTTGGCGCCGGTTCTCTCTTCCCTGGCAAGTGCTGCTTGACATCCTCATCCTCGCGCCGCATTATCCTCGTCTCGCCGCATATTTCCGTGGAGTCCAGCCAGATATTGGAACTCAGGTTCAGTTTAGCAGGATGAAGAGAGTGGGAGTGAAGTTTCCCCCCGCCCTCTAAAAGATAAACATCTCCAGTCAGAATGGAGCCGATCCAAGATGAAGAAGCGCTGCGTCTCAAATGATAAAACAGCATGGTGTTCCGCTTAGATCCCAAACATTTATTTTCTGCCTCATTTACAACCACAAATCCCCCACGTGAGGCCGGTGCAGCGGGGACTAAACACATCACCCCCCGCTGCTCGCCTCGGGAACACGTCTCACCGAGGACTCTTCAGCTCGGCGGATGATTGACGTTCGCCCACGAAATCTGAAAAAGCGTTTCCTTTCTAACCTGAACCCTTCCCCTGCAGTTCCTCCTCAGTCAGCTCCCGGAGCTCGCTCGCCCACCTCTACTCGGCCGGCTTCCCCCAGATCGTCGACTGTGGCGGGCAGGTGGCGGACGTGCTGGACCCCACAGAGCCCGTGCACTTTGACCCCCAGCGCGAGGAGACGGACCTTCTACAGGGCAACCTGCCGGTGTTCCAGTTCCTGGCGTTCACCAGGTGAGACCTGCGTCACGTGAGGCCCTCCGCTGTGATTATTGACTGGCAGCAGCAGCAGCAGCTCATGTTGTGATTTGGTGCACAGTGCATGGTGCTGATCTGTATACATTTGGCCTGTGCGCTATGACTGATTACAGGTGATTATTTGTGTTTCTGTGAATATAATTTATTTGTATTTCCAGAAAAAGATACTGTATATTGCCCCTACGAGAGATGCTCACACACCAGACATCCTAGGAATATGTCTGAACTGTAGTAGCTCCAAATTGTCCCAAATACATCCGGAAGGTTGTGCGGCTCTGATCGGCAGCTGCTGGGAGCACTCGTTTGAGGTTATGGTTTAACAAGCTTTAATAATTAAGTTTACTGAATCCCATGCTTCATTTACTTTCTTTGCCACCAGCAGTGGGAATGTTTAAAGTTTGTATGACGTAAAGACACAAAAGTCTATAATCGTAACAACGCCTACTCCGCCCATGCAGTGCGTGGCTTTGAACTGCACCAATGCATTTAAACCAGACGTAAACTCATCCTCTACTCACACACATTTCCCGTCAGTGGCCCATCACAAAAAACCCCAGAGCCAGCAGCCCCTTTGTCAGGGGCTGACAGTGGAGGGAGGGTCCCGGTGCTCCTGATGGATGGGCACACAACACACCAGTCTTTGTGTGCTTCTATCTTGTCATCGGCACTGTCAGCAGTTTGATAAACCCAATTCACATACGTCTTGTTCACCGTAGACCCCGCCGCCCTGCTGCTGTTTGCTGTGCACCGACCTCAACTCTCCTGATTTGCTTCGCTGTCAGGGACATGTGATGACAGTGCACCTCTCGGTGCCACATGTGAATAGATGGATCTGCTTTCACTTAGAATTAGGATGAGTCAATCCAAATGGGGAGGGGCCTCCTCCTGTGGGGTGATAGATTCACTCTCAGGCTGCTCGAAAATCTCCTTGTCGATTACACTTTCCTGTAACAGGACAGTAATTAATATTCCTCATTATTCCTCGTTCAAGATACAGTTAAACATGTTGGAACAAAACTGTTGGTCACCTATACATATACACATTCGGCGAAAAAGTCGTTCTCTCCATATTTTGAACATCAGCTACAATATCTATCCAGTCAGTCTTTGTTGGAGGTTTGGTCTGAATCCATTTTCATGTTACAGCTTTCTTGCTGGCTGCTAAGAATATTTTGAATAGATAGTTGTCTCTATGAGCTGCGATATTGCCCAAATAAACTGTAGAGAAAGAGCAGTCGAGACCATCTCCAAAAACATTCAGTATTACTATTACCTCCTGCCAGTATGGTCTGCCAACTGTTTCCTGCATTTCCTCCAGCACAGACAGCTCCCTGTCTGACCTGTGTGTACGCATTTAAATTTGGGAGGTTATGAAAGTTTTCAATGAAATATTGCACCTGTATTTATCTTGTAAATCTGAAGAGCTGAAATCTGATTCAGCTTGAACCTGCAGTCGTAAATGCACACAACCTCCCCCCCCCCCCCCCCCCCCCCCCTGCTTCATCCAAACAGGCCGGCAATTACATCACTTCCTTTCTCCGGGCGAGTTTTGAAAGAGTTTTGATACGTAAAAAACAAGTCGCATTGTAAGATTACGACAACAAATATTGAAAAACCTCTGGGTCGAGGCGCAACAATGTCGTATTACCATTTGGAGGCAATGAAACAAAACAGATATTTTAATACCGCAACGTTTACAGGTTTTTTCCACCTTTTAACTTGTGGCGACGGTAGGAAACCTCATAATCATGACAAACAGATATGGCAGGCAGGGGTTCAGGCGGCAGTGGCACCTCAGCAAGCGGGGGAGCCCGTGGATAGGCGGCGTAATTTCTACCTCTCACCCGGGTGCCACAATTATCAATCTTGTCTGTTTACAGAATGAATATTAATGCCGGCTCCTCTGTGAAGACGGCGCGCGGCGGCGTCTTTAACAGCAGTGAATATCCGAGCGTGTGATTGACTGGGAGGTCGCACGCCGCACTTCGTGGACTGCACTTTGAAATCTCCAGCTCTGAAGGGCCACTGCCCGTGGTCGCGCGGAGCCCCCCGGCACTCGCTGCTCGCTGATTTGCTTATGTATTCGTCAGACGGAAACAGAACGGAGCTCAATCCCGAAAAGTCTCGCTACACCCAACGTGTTCAGAGCTGATGTTGAGTGCTCACAGGCTCACTGGGACTTTTTTGAGGGTTCATCCGCAGTTTCACTCGTGTGCGTGTGTGTGTGTGGGGGATATCACACTTAGTACAGATGGTGTTTGCGCAAAAAAGGAATGCACAACACCAGCAGGATCTCACTGTCCCAGACACTTTTTATTCTTCATAGGAGTCAGAGTAAACTAAAAAATGTGATACCAGAAAAAAAAAACATATTCACACACTTTTTTTACATAAACAAACACGTTTTTCTGTCTTCAACAGATCTAATAACAACTTTTCATGCTGGTTTAGTTTTGGCGAAAAAGCCAAGTGTTTGTCCCACTTAGTTTATGCCTTCTCAATAAGCAGCACAAATTACAGCCACTTCCACGGTGTGATTTACCCCTTTAACTTCTAATGCACATTTGGATTATAGGTTTATAGGTTTTCACTTTCAAGTCGCAATAAAGTTGAATTACCAGCTCTGATAGGACGTGAAAGAAATGCATTTCAAAAAAAAAAAAAAAAGTTCATTCTCCTGGAATTGTCTGAGAAATCATTAACTGAATTGTGAGTTACCCTCCCAGGTTTTAATGACATTGTCAAACATTCAATTTTTAATATGCCCCCTGCTTCACTCTTCCCATAGATTTTGTACAAAAAAAAAAATCTGTTATCCTTTAATTGATGATATCCAGGGTAGTAAAATCGTGAATCAGTCGCCTGTGCGTTCGTTTAAAGGCGGGACTGCTGTGTTATGTTTGGAATTATCGTTCCCCTTCAGTATATCCTTATTTCCTGAATAATCATTTTGCTTCCATCTTTTGGCAGAATACCTATAGCGGGTGCCGGGCCCGATTGGCCCCGCGACGTCTACTTCACCTTCCAGTTCTATCGCTTCCCGCCAGTCACATCGCAGCAGCTCAAACTGCTGACCAGTAACAGGGTTCAACACAAGACCAGCGATCCGCTTCCCTGTGTCCTCGCCCCCGCCGGCAAAGATGGCACCGTCAACCCAGGTAAGGACCCACTGCTGCGAAGCGGTTATACAGTACCTCTTTGGATTGGAGAGGCATGCCCTCCGTCCCTCTACGCCTCCATCGGCCACTGGCTTCCAGTCATATTAGCATGGCGTGAACGTGCAAGCTGCTTGAGATAGTGAGCCACACGTCGCGCTGCAGTACGTTATCTGTGCCTTGCTGTACAGCTGAGAACATTAACTGACAACCAAATGCTGTCCGGTAGAATTAACAACCCTCTCGGAAGGTGGGAAAATGCATTTACACACACCACAAAACTGAGTGTTAGAGCCGCGTGTCCGTTGTCCGATTCCCGATGTGAGTCGGGCTGTGATTTATATAGCGGTCCTCCCCAGGTTCACGTCCGCACAATCAGCGCCCGCGAAACTCCGTGACGTTCTGTGACGCCGAGGCACTTCTCTTTCAATCAGCTGAGCGGGCGCTGAGTGATGTCAAGTCTATTCATGTAGCGACTAATGAAATGGAAGAGATATTACAGCTTCTGACAGAGCGTGATATTGAACACACAAACAACCCCCCCTCCCCGATCCTACGCCTACCCATATTCTCCGTTCCCTCGGCGCACACTCCGGTCCACCTCCGTCCATGTTTCTCCGTCTGTCTCCGCGGCTCTCTCCGTCTATATCACCCAGGGTGCACTTCCACAAAGCCCTCCTACATTCAGACGGATCCTTCCATATACTCTGAGGCTAAGACCTGGACCGCTGTCTCACTGACAACTGCTGAACGTCTCATTTTGAAGGATTAAAAAAGCTTATTTAGTAAATAAACTGCTTCTCTTATTGTTTCCCCAGGTTATCGTTTCTGCTGCTTTCCAAACCTGACTCGTCTGTGTCCAGTAAAATTATTTGGTGAACCAGAAAGAAATTACAGTTTACTCACAAATAAGTTTGTAAATGTGTTTTTTTTTCTTGTAGTTTGTCGCATAATTGCTTCTCAAATTGATTAAACTGGGTTGATTCAGTGGCAAGTGTCCTGTGGCATCAAATCAGCTTTTATTTATTGTAAAACCATTACAAGAAGATATGAGGGAGGCTCATGAGCATTGAAGAAATGATCTTCATCAGCACCCGAAATTACACGTTCCATCAGTCAAATAAATCAGATTGCAAACAAAGGCTGAACAAACAATTGGAGACAGTCTTTGTCTGATTTTATTGAAGGGATGGTGATTTTGTTTAAATGTTACCATTGTTTAGACAGCAGTAATATAATCAGAGCAATATAAGACGAAAAGCAAACACAAGGGATATAATGAAAGAAAACTGAAAAGGATTTGATCTCATTTTTTTTCTATGCAATTACCTGTCAAAAAGACAAGATGACAGTCAAAACACAGGCAACGCTTTGTTTGAACAACTAGTCAGGTCACCTCATGACGATGTCCATGAAGCCACTCTGAAATGCCCCGACTGAAATGACTCACGTGTGTGTGTGTGTGTGTGTGTGTGTGTGTGTGTGTGTGTGCCTGGCTGAATCAATGCACTGCCCACAGCTATTCGATGAAATACGATTTTTAACCAATTGAAATATAAAAAGAAATACAAAATCAATATGTGGTGGTCAATGTTGATGTTGTGATGGGCCACGACAAATAAATCGTATACTGTACGAAAAACAGTACTCCGATCCACCTTCGAAATGAGTGATCGGATCTTAAAAGGGTCTTGGGTGCGTTCACATTTGAAACTTAGGGCTATAGAGTTTTAGCTCATTAAACATTTTAGTTGTTTGCAACTTGAAAGCTGACAGTTAAACTTCCCTTCACTATGTGTCTATGGTTTAAGATTAGTACCGTAGTAGGACCCCTGGTATTCGAACCGGCTTTTTAAATCAAATCCATAGCTTCGTTTACCTGACGTACAGCACCGCTGTGAAGGAATTAGGAATTGCAGCGGTGACAAACTCCCACTACATGTTACAGACAGTGACTAAGGGAGTTCATTTAATTTCCCTATTCCGATAACACTTTCATAGTTTATCTCACATTCCCCTTAATTGGACAAATTAATGTCAATGTAAAACATTGAAAACCGGGCTGGGGTTTAAGTGATCTATAGAGACAGGAATGATTGACGTATTGTCCAAGATCAGTGTGTGTGTGAGAGAGAGAGAGAGAGAGAGACGTGGACATAGAGGTTGAGAGAGGATAAGGAATCTGAGTTTGAGCTTCAAAGCTGCTGCAGTTGTTCAGCGTTGTGATTCTCCGCCCTGCTGGGTGGAAGTTTCCCGAGAAGCCCGTTGAATTCCTAAACCCGCTCCAGGCCCGTGGGCGGACGACCCTTTCATGTCTCCTCGCGCGCTCATTAGGATTCGTTTCAGCCGCGCGATCAAGTCAGTTTTGCAGCAACATTTGATCAGATTTGATGTCACAATGTGGCGGCGAAAGAGGAACATCCGAGATCTGAACCATCGTCATTTATTCATTCTTTCATTTCTGATGCCGCGTCTGTCTCACTGGCAGGGAAACCATCTCTCTGCACAGGAAGCGTTATATGAAAACTCTTTTCGTGCTCTGGCCTGGTGAAAGCTGCATTTTCAGAAATGTGCAAGTTGGGGTCCCAAACATGTCAATTTGCATGCTTTTCTTTCTGTATGTTTATCCACCAGAGACAGTATGTTCCTCTCATTGATCTCCTGATGCACAGGGCAGAGGACAGACACTCAACAGCAGAGAGAAAGGAATGAGACAGTTTGGCATCCTGCTGATGACCTCATGCAAGTTAGCTCACGCAGCGATTCAAGTGTCCCTTCCCAACGATTGTTTTTTCTTACGCAATTTGTGTGACTCGTTAAACCGCGACTTATAACGATTACAAAAATTCATCAGTGACAAAAGGAATTTGCTCCCTGTTTGATAATAATGTGTATTTTTGAAGAGATGAATTCAATCTCAAAACCAGCAGTGGGTCAAACTAAAAGTTCCAAGCAGCTGAACAGATCAGTATGTGAACTGTGTCCGCCCACGCAAACGTTTACACTCGCGTCCTGTTTCGAACTCTTCTCAGGACTGAGTGGGCGTGTACACACTGTGCTTGATTGACATGTCTGTCTTGGTGCCAGAAGGCCTCTCAAATCAAATTAAGGAAAATTATTTAACTCGCAGCAATGCACCTTTGGCATAAATAGATGCCCTTTCATCCTCAAGGAATTTTGTCAAGCTGTTTTTTTCTACAGAAATGTCCTTCTCCACAAAACTCATCGATCTGCCAATAGGTCAGTGAATACATTTGTCCAATATTTAAGAGAAAACACAATTTTGTAGCAAATTCTTCATTCATGGTTTTTTGCTCTCTGAATTCCGGAGACCCATAAATGTGATTCATACATTCTGTGTTTGCTTTACACATTTGTACATTTCCGGACATGTTTTCCTAACAGCAAGAAATCCTCCGGGTTAAACGACGAAATTCATTGTTACTACAGTCACTCCATAGCATCTCATCTGAAAATGATGTCCATACTTGTGAGACGGCACCATTTGCCTGGGTGCTCTCCAATGCAGTTTGAAAAACACACAAACAATTGTGGTAGAAAATGTCCAGATTCTTCGTAATGTGCTAAATTACTGACTGTGTGAACAAACAAATCTTTCACTTCTTCCTGTGAATAAAGTACGAAAGCTGACATTCCCCAGCGCCACCTGAACATATCTGAAGGTGAAGACGCGAGTAACTCGGCATTGTTGTTGACGACACCAGTAGGTTAAAAATAAAAAACAGAAGCTTTCTCTTCCCTGCGCTCTTTCTCGCATCGCACGTGTTGGACTGTGTTGTGAGTCCATCTGCCAAAAGTTGAGAATTAAACTTACGGAGAGTTGACTTTACTCTTTTATTCAACAAATCGCCACCACACATCATTCTGATCTGACAACGCAAGAGAGTTATGGTTAACACGCACGCGCGCGCGCACACACACACACAGTGTGGATTCAAATTATGATTTTATGAGGGATAGGCAAGTGGCGTTTTGAAGCCTTAAGTTTTGACCATAGACGGTATATAAACAGGTTTTGACCGGCGCCATCTAATTTTTTATTTTTTAACCAGACGTAGAAAGCGGGGGGTGGGTCCACTGCGCGCCCACTTTCACCTCCAACCGTGCACCGATTGGATGGTTTATTAGCTAAATCCATGCTCAAATGCATTCGGTCAACTTAATCAAAATGGGAACAAAGTCTTCAAAATGAACATCGTGCTTTATTGAAGACGAATTGAAACGAGCGATTGAGACCATAAACTCCTCGGGAAAATGTTTACTGACCTTATAAATCAAGTCAGAAACAGGGTCATTTTCTTATAGACGTCTATAGACACGGACTTCTAGTCGCCCTCTGCAGGTCATTCCAGAGAATACAGGCTTCAGGCACTCCAGCATCGGCTTCACTTTCCGTTCCATTTTCATGTACAGTCTTTGGGGTTAGGGGGGGACCTTTCTGTTCATGGTTCCACTAATAACTTTGTTCCGTTTAGGGAATGGTTAAAAGTCTGTAGCTTCCTCCCTGTGCTTCCACGGCAACATCCCTCTCCGTCTTGCTGTTGTTGTCATCGTGTTGTTATCATCGTGTTCCTCTCCCACACTCACACATTTGTATCTAAGCCTGATAAGATACTGTCAATCAAAATACGTGGGCTGTTTGCTTTAGATAAGGGAGAAATGGAAATGCATTCATATAAGACTGTAGTGAATTATGACTCAATGTTCCTGTTGAAAACAATCAACACCAGCGTGTTGCATCAAATCTGACAAAGCGCATCGTATCCCTGATATTGCAGTGAGACGCCTCACGTGGCCAATTTGTGTTGTTCTTTTTTAAACAGAACAGACAGATCCTCATAAGATGTACTGGTAAGTGTATCTTTAGTGCGCTGTGATACTCTGTTTTGTGTCAGTCTCTAAATCTATCTGAGCACTGTGCATCCTCATTATTTCCTTTGCCTGCAGGCGTCGCAGGGTTGTTGTTGATGCCCAGCAGGGTTCTCTGGCTGCCTCGCCTGCTGTGTGCACATGTGGCAGGCCGTCCAGGTCGAGCCTGGTCCCTCGGCTCCTCGCCACTAGTGAGCACACGGGCACAGTCTCTCTCTCTCCCGCTCTCCCTCCGCGCTCTCCTTGCCACCCATCCACCGCACAGGAGCCCAGAGCATGCTGGGAGAACTAATGGTCCAAGTGGGGGATCAGAGTGGGCGGGCGGTTGAGGAGTCTGCCTGACTTAGGTGAAAGGAGGGAAAGTTATGATGCGGCACAGAAATATCTAGTCTGGTCTCAGTAAAGGTCCTTTTGTTACAAACCCTCCTCTGATCAGAGGGGAAAACCTTCCATTGTGGTTGGATTTTATCTAGCAGTCTGTGAGAGCTTCACTGTAACCTGACTCCACCGTAACCTTTTTCTCAAGGAACTGCAAGCCCACGCGGATACATTTCATTTTCGCTTTAGTCCTGTTTAAAGTTTTACGGCCGCCTGGTGGCCCCGGTGCTGTTTCAGAGGCTCTTCTGCCTTAATGAGAAGACAACAGAACATCGCCACTTCATAAGATCTGATCAATTCGAAGCTTGTAAATTCATTTTTCCTCACGCACCCGCTCACCCACCAGCGGGGTCAGATCCCCGGAGGGGTCCGCTTCATTTGAACTGCTTCAAGTTAGAGGAGGAGTCAAATTTCAAGTCAGGAGGGCACATTGCTGAGCCGTCATCGCACGATCACAGGGCATTGCGTTCTCAAATTGAATCTGGCCTTTTTTTTTTTTTACTTTAAACTGATTTAATTAAAATGAAACGGCTGATTTTTTTTTTGTGTCTTTGCATATGGCCTTGGCGTCGAGGACTATATAAAAGCCACTCGTCCTCAGACTAACTTGTGTTCATCATCTTCTCTGAGAACCCTTTTATTCCGAGTGACGAGGAGAGAAATGCGCTGCTCTTTAAAGTGTTACTCGTAGATCTGTTGATTAAAGTCACGACTTTGTCTTGCTGTTGAAATCACTCTTGAGGTTCTTCTGGCGGTGCGTTAGGAGCCATCATCATCCTGAATTATGTGCTCCCGATTCTGTAAAAGGGCCCCGTTCTCCCCGGTTATTGTACTGACAGCGGCACTGTCATTAGACCCAACGACTCGAGGCAGATGGCTTCTGTACGAATTCAGATCTGTCCACATGGTTGACGGAAATTATGACTCTTCCGAATTTAAACCTAGATCTGGATGAAAGGAAATATTCAAGTAATGATCAGTCCTGTGAAGTCTTCTCTGGTGAGCGGAGACATACAGTATATACACTAGTTTAGTTTTTGTATCAATGCAGTTCATTAAGCAAATGGGTGAGCAGTCTGATCCCTGCAAAAACAGGCAGCTATAAAACAAGGATATAGAAAACTATAGAAAGTTTTAAATATTTTTTAAAAAATCAGCTTATACAGGAAAGTAATGTTTTTTAAAGGTTCATTTGTGTTTTGATGGGAAACACTATGTTAAAATGATGCTCCTTTTCAAGAAAACCTGGAGGAAACCCCTTCTCTATTGTCAACCTTTTTTATGGATTGTAGTAGATTATTTGGACAGTCATTTTTGGAGGGGCGTTTAAACAGTAGGATACATAATTGCTTTAAAATTTGAATAGCTATGTCTATTTTTTGAGTAATCGGACGTTGCCTCTCCCCTTGCCCAGGCTCTCCGGGTCTGCAGGTGCAGTTCAGAGTAGATGATGCTTTCCTGAGGCCGGGAGAGAAGCGCTGGTTCCTTCGCTACCTGGCGCTTCACACCATGCACATCGACATCTGGGACAGCGAATCGCTGCTCCTCATAGGATCGACTGCCATCGAGCTCAAGGTAAAAAAAAAAAAAAGACTCCGGTCAATTTAGGCGTCGGGTGTATGGAGGCGAAAGTGATGCGTGCACAATAGTGTTTAGCCTACGACATGCGGAAAAGTCCTTTTTTTTATAAGAGTAAGAGTGAGAGTAACTCTTAAACACCTTCGTCACGACGCAGTGCATCTGCCATGGATTAATGCAGCACTTGCGGATTCTTTAGTTGGGTTCTTATTCTTCAAGTATCTTGATAACAGAAAAAAACCCAGATATTTCATGAAGTTGTAATACAATTTTTTCTCTCTGTGTACTAGGAACAGATGTCGTCTCATGTTTTGAGGAGATGCAAACACGGCGGACGAACAAAACCATTTATCGTTGCTCCACGCGTAGCCTGTGCATTTGACCAAAGAGAACGCGGAACACTTCCTCCTTTTTTAAACTTCTAAAGAAAAATACCACAGATTAAAGGCTCTTTTGAATCTTCGGCCTTTTCGGCTCAGCTTTTTATTTGTTAATTGGACAGAAACTCTGTTGCCGATCTGGATATGGAATTGATTTCTTTTTGTAAAATTTCGTAATTTGTATTTTCATGCATCCCGGTGAGTGAATGCATCTCTTGTCCCTTTTCTAACGCACCCTATTTCGCATCCCCAGTATATGTTGCGCCAGGGTAAAACAGCAGTGCAGGCTCTCCATGAGGTGGAGGTGCTTACCACCGATTACGTGGGAGAGGACGCCCTGCTGACGAGCGCAGGTTTGGGCCAGCGCTCGGCCTCCGGCCCCATGACCGTCCACACCATCGTCAGGGGCCGGCTGCACGTACGCACAGGCAACATCGGTGAGTACACAGAGAGAATATCTTGACAATATTACATCGGTATAGAGCATCAGTTCTTATGAATACTGCTATGGAATCAGAGGAAAATCCCAAGAGCGACCCTCAGGGGGCCATGGATATCTACAGCAGATTTACTTTGAATCATCATTATAATTTTTCCAGACAGATACAGTAACTAGACCAAACTAACATCCTTAGTTTTGACAAAAACATTTGGTCTTGCTAGCTTTTTTCAGCGCTTTCAGTCACATCTCATGGTCTTCACCAGCAGATGAAACTTGCTCAGGTGTCATGACATGTCATCAGTTATTCTAATCTCACGGCAAAGAAAATGCCTTGATTGTCAATAGATATAGATGACATATATAGAATATTTTTGATATTTTAAACCTCAACACCATACGAGGGACCAATGAATGAGCATAAAATGCTGTAAGGTTAATGCACTTGCATGAGTATTAAAATAAATATTTGTCGAGAACTCCTCTGACTAGTGAGATAGTTTTCTTATTTTTGCTGCTTACAAATCAGATATGATGAATCTAGCACTGCACCGTTGGGACACATGCACGAGACGGGGGCTGTTGTCTACAGCCGCGCAGTTTTGTTCCCAAAACATGAAGGTGAATGCAAAGAAAAGCCGGGGAAAGAAGAAGTTGTGTTTGTTATGGCTTTCAAAAGGAGCTCCAGTTTCAATATCAGCTAAATCTCCCCTGAAATATTTACAGGGGCGCTTTAAATTCAGGTCATATTCCGTTTGGAGTCTCGGATTGCGAAGTAATGTGGTCTGTTTACTCTTATTGAAGTGTCGAGTTGGGAAATGACATTGAATCCCCAGGGCTGCTGCTGCTGCTGCTGCTGTAGAAAGGCCCCTGATTTTCTGGAGGTGTGCAGGCTTTAGAAAACACAGAGCCAAAGCAACACATCTCAATGTGACGGTTCCACTCCATCTAGCAACTTCCCGTCTCCTCTCCTCTCCCCCTTCCACTCATCCAATTTGGGCCCGGTGTGCCCCCGTGGCGCGATGGCAGCTGACGACAGCGTCTTCGCCATTAATCAGCGCTTGAAATGTTCCTCCCTCCCATAAACAATGCATCAGTCCCCGTCCTCAGAAACTCTGCAGAGTGCCATTGTCGGGGCTAAATATGCCGCCACTTTCTCAACGCGCTTATCACTCGGAGCAGGTTGAGAGCGCAGTCGGTTGTTGGGCGTGTGTGGGAAGGGAAAAGGGGCAGGGTTTTGTCTGGCATGTAAATTCCAATCAAGGCTCAGATATCCATCAGGCGCCCTGGCCTACGGTCGGAATCAATTTCGGGAGGGAGGGTTTTCGCAACCACGTTTCTTTATTTTGGCTTCCATCTGTCGCTGCCTGCCTCCCGCTCATACTTCTCTCTTCGTCCCTGTCCTCCCGCTTTCTCTCATTCATCCGTTTACCCGCTCTCCTCTCTTTACCGCACGCTCTCTTCCACCCTCTGACTTTTTTGGGTTTTCCGCCCTCACCTCCGCTACGCCCACTGTGTTTCTCTGCGTCTGTCATTAAGGCATAATTGATTAGCACTCTCATTCGGTGGGTCGTGCAGGATGTGACGCGTGCACATTAATGGTAACTGTGCGGTGGGGGAATGCTGTATGAAGACTTTTCACAGAGATCTGATGGGATGGATGGGGAAGAAAGATACACACACACACACACACACACACACACACACACAGAATTGTATGTGCATATCAAATCACTCACACATGCCAAGAAAGCATACGCACACACACACACACACACACACACACACACACACAGACCTGTAGACAGGCAGGTGTAGCAGAGCCTGGACAGGTTTTGAGATGAGGAAGAAAAGCAGAAACGAGAGGCGGACAGTTTGAGTATATCACTGATATCGCACGAGAACCATATTTTTCTTATAAATATGTCTCGTGCAGTTTGATGTCAGTAGGATTAGGAATGCAAAAAAAAAGATGACGTTCGTTTTTATGGAACATCGTCATCGAAGATGCTCTTTGAAGCTACGTGCATACTTTCATGGTTGCAAGTTAGACTGGATCGATGAATTATCCACTGTCTATCACGCACAGAGGAAGAAGTGATGATGTAGTTTCCTGCTGCGTTCTTCATGTGCGAAAGGCGCTTATTACCGAGTGCGAACTTTGCTCAGCTTTGGGACCACAGGATATCACAGAATGTCTACCTGGGGAGGCCTCCCTGGATAAAGGAAGTCCAGACTTTGCTTCAACATTGTTCCCTTTGTTCACTTATTCAACGTGCCTTCTGATGGCAAACCATTCAAAAAATGGGAGAACGTTCCATGTTCCTACGTTTTTAAATTGACACCTGACAGTGACACAGCGAGCGTCGTCGCCATTTACCAATGAAAAAAAAAGAAAAAGAATGATCACATGGCTTCTCTGTGGACAGAGAAATGTCTCACTGGCCAAGTTGAAGCACAGGGTGTATTTCTGCGTTGACACTGTGCAGATCCTGGATTTCAGCTCGAGAGGTGAAGGAGGGCTCTCTGACAAAGGTCGATGACGCAGAGTGTGAGAGAAAAAGACGGGAAGAGGAGCTGAAGCTTGTTTTCACTGGGGATAACATTTGTTATCCCTTATTTGTTCTAGGGGATTTTTGTTGATTTAGATCACAGTGCTGATTCATTATTAGTCGCGCATTATTATGTGATAATGCTGGCTAGTTGAATGTGTGCCACGGATTCGTCAATGGCAGCCTATAATTAGATCGGTGGCAGACTGCGTTCACCTGATTTGTAATTATATCTTATCTACTTCAGTGAAAAGCGCCTCCGCTCCTGAATTTGTTCTTGATGTTGTTCGTGCAAATTCAAATCTCCTCCTCCATGTTTACCTGCCGTTTTGACACATTCTGCATATGATATATTTTTACACCACTATTAAGTGTCAGTACAGAATCATACAACATTCAAGAGTTTCTCTTCCCCCAAAAGAAATGCTGTTTCCATTCACAAAATATTTACAGTCACTTTGATCCTAAATCCCTCTTTGGTTCCCTGTGACTCACTCGGGGTATAATCCCTCCCATCCCCGCTGTGCTTTGGAATCGAATGGACTCACACAGAAAATATCGAGTTTCATTGACAGGAGCTTCACAGCACACTTACAGCGATGTCTAATGTAAAGTGATGCTCAGTTCTATGTGACTCGATGATGTGACTCTTTTCTTCTGATTGAACAAGGGGCTTTGGAAATGTCCAATATTCTATATCATTCACCAGGTGAGCCGTGGTTTTAAATAGTCACCCTAAAAGAAAATATGATTTCAAAAATGAATCAGCTACATAATTTCCCCGCCATTTTAATTCAAAAGCAACACAGTCGTGACTACAGTACATGCTATTGTCTCCATTTTCAAATCCGATGTGTTCCACTCATGCGTGCTGTTAATCACGTCTTTACGTCGCTCCGTTGGGATTTCATCAGAATTAGGCTTTGTTGGAATATGTCAGCGTCATTTCCAAATGAAAAGAGAGTGAAACACCAAATGATATCCTTTTTTAATTATCACAAGGTGGGGTTGACAAGTTATTAATTAAATGGTAATGATATACACTGTCAGGCTTCTATAAAGCAGCTCTTACTAATGTCAATGCAAAGGACAAAAGGGAAGTGGCTTAATCGGAAAAAAATAGGGAGCTGTGAAATGGTTGATGGAACATTCGGGGGTTTGGTAGGTGGTGGCAGGTGTTGAGGAGGCAACACAGCGCTCCCACACAGAGGAGTGGAGCAGATGAAGGGTGTACAGTATAAACCATGAAGACCTGCCGCTCGTCCTTTGTAACTGAACCTGGTGAATGGAGAGGGGAAGCTGTGATGCTTCATTGATTTCATCTGTAAAATCCGCATGAGCTCTGAGGTGAAAATGAAGATTGAGGTGGGGAGAGAGAGAGAGATACATTAAAGAGAGACGCTTAATGTTTTTTCCCCTCCCAAAATAGAAATCGCTAAACAAAGAATATTCTTTGTAATCCGTGGTGTCACCATGATGTAAAGCCCAAAGCTTTCTCCAAGGTCTCATACTGTTGACTGAATGATTATGATTAATGTACACTGTGTCTCTGAAACAAACAGACGAGCAAATAAAGTATAGATAGATCACAGATGGAAAGGAAGGAAAGGGTAGATTCATTAAAAATTAAAAAACAGAAGAAGCAAAGAAGGAATTTATACTGAACATAAAATTAATGGTACCCTCAGTGGGATTCTGTTTTCTCATTCTGAACTCATACGATATACTATGCATATTTATTTGTGTCTACATGTCTACTTAACCATTTTTGTGTTAGTTGGTCTGTCTCTGGGTTTCTGCATATTTACATTTTTTGGGGTAAAATGTCCATGATACACATATTGATCAGATATTCAAGGTCCTGCAGGATAACTCTAAAAGATTCTTAATGACATTCTTCACCTACTCACCTAGTTCCACCATTAGGTCAGACCAGGTGAGATGTGCATGTTCAGCTGGTCTGGTGTTCTCAGACTAGTTATGAAACTGATGAAAATTATGTTTTGGCTACTTGGGGGCGGCAGCACTGCAGAGAAAATGTCATACATATTGACACGTTATCAAGTTATATAAGGTAGTGTTCTAGTTTGCAGCTATTAATTTCTTCTTTTAGCTTCATTTTGGTCTCCACCATATTCTGAGGCGCTAAGATGCTCCACCAGCTAGACACTGTTCTCGTCTGTCTGCTGTTTGGTGTTGGACAGTTAGCCTACATTGGCTCTATCATACCTTTGTCACCGAAAAAACACTTTCTTGCAACAACTGGAAACAAGGTTGATGCGAACGCATTTTGATTTCCAATTTGGAAACATTCTGGTAATATTTGCCAATTTGGAGAAAGGCTTGTGTGTGACAGGAGGGAAAGCCTATTGTCATGGAATCGTTTTGCCGACTATTTTGTGTCTGTGTCCGTTCTTTCTAACTGTTACTTTCTCTCGCACGCCCTTTCTTCTCTGTGCACGCACACACACACACACACAGACACAAACAAACAGAGAAGCATGTATCTGCTTCAGCGCCGTAGAGAAGACAGATTAGAACCATCTCCAGACCTCACAGAGCTCTTCATCTGCAGCAGGCTGATAAGCCCTGGAGAGAGTCACTGTCGCGGCAAGAGAGGGTGTAGAGAACCCCGCTGGAAGCTGCCACAGGTGGAACAAAATATCAGTGAAATTTACCTAGTATGTTTCACTAATTAAAAGCTCTTGCCGTGGGCACATTAAGGCACGACTTTATCAACCCTTGCCTTTAGCCCCCGAGGTGAGAGAGAGAATCTGCTTATTCTGAAAGGTCAGCGGCCTGGAACGGGGAGGCAGAGGAAAATCGAAGATTGCGGACTACTTTGAAATCCCCCTTGGCGCTCGCTCCCATTTGTTCTGGGGGCCAGTAAATCAGTGGGTCTGCCGTGCCGTGGCCTTAACCTCGGGAGCTGCCGGCAGAGCAGAGAGGGCGGGCAGGTGGGGGGGGGGGGGGGACGACGACCGATCAGCGCTATTGTCATGCAACAACAGGAGGGGTTAGTCAATAAATTGGATGGAGTTCGGCCCCACTGGCCCTTTGTTCACGATCACTCTCCGCGGAGCAGCAGGCGCTGTGCCGGGCTTCTCCCCCCCCCCCCCCCCGCAAACCTGGAGTATTAGCTCACATTTCAGCGATGAGTATCACCGGCTCCGTCTTAATGATCCACCAGTGTGATTCAGCATTTAGTGACGGATAATGTGATCGAGAGCGGGGCGTCCCCGTCAACCAGGATTAGCGCCAAAGTAGATCAAATCTGATGAGCCTAATGATTGTTCCAGTGATAGGTGATTAATTAGAATGAGTGAGTGATTAAATCAAAGGGTCATGATTGGGATCATCAGCGGTCCACTTGTTTTATTGTGGGAACGAAGCGCAGTGTTCGCCTTATCGCGTCCTTGCAGACTAGTTGTATAATTCTATCCACCATCAAAGCATTTCTCAAACACAAAAGAAGCGCAGGCTGAAAGGCCCATAATGAGGCGCTGGGAATGAGATCTCCGCGGCCGTGTTATTGATTAGAGATGTTTATGTGACAGCACGAGTAATGTCTTCGCGGTAATATTTGGGAAAATATAACTCAAACAAATGCATTCGGCTGAGATGTGTGACCAGGGAAGGGTGATGGATGACGAGGGGAACGCACTGGGACGGCGGACACCTCGCCCATTAATCTGCAGGACGTGCGCTGTCTGTGTCTGTTTTCATGGCAACACCGGCTCCCCATTACTCATTTAGCTGACGCCCATTATCAGTTTGTTGATGAAGGAGTTTGCCTCGAGAAAAAAGACTTGGAGTGTACTTTTGGCTCCGCTTCCGAAACTCCTACGAGCTCAGCGAGGTGTGAGTAAAGCCACTTAATTGCTGCACTCACCATATTTCACATGAAAGCATCCTGAATGAGGAGCCTCTCGGAAAAGTGCTCAAACTTCTCACGCTACAATTAAACACCTCAGTCGGGTTTTGTTGTGATGCTCCACAGGCTGGGAAGCGACGGGAGTAATGGGGGCGTTGTGTCAGAGTGCACTGTCATTCGAGGAGCCGTAGACTTTTGTTTTAATTGCTTCTTCAGTCAACTGTTGTAAATCGCATCTAACGGATTTCAAGTGGGGACCCGAGCGTACCTGTAAATCGCACGAGAGCACTTTTGACCCGTGGTATTTGAAAAAGGCTCTCGTGAAGACGCGGGCTGCTGTTGTGGTCGTGACTTTGTGATCAATTATCTGTCGCACGTCCATTAGCAGCCGCTTTGTGTGCAAAACGCTGTTCCACTGTGAGCAGGCCGCAGCTGCTCTACGGGCTCTGCCCCGGGTGAATACACGTTAGAGGCCTAATATCGACGTGTCCACCATCATCGACTGTCTCAGTACGAGTGCACCCCAGAGTGCTGACTGTACTTACCCGCTTGCCTTTAAAAAGGCGTAAAAACTGACGATTCTTCCATTTTGGAAGAGAAAACAAATAAGGTTTTAAGGCTTAATGTAAGCCTGGTTGTTAAGAGGCAGGTTTTTTCGCAGCGTAAACCCAAGTGTGCCATTCAATTGATGACACAAAGCCTCTGTAATGACAGGCCTAATACTGCGAAGGGCAATTGATAACGCATTTTCAGAAAGTATTCTTTAAAAGTACGATCTGTGATTACATGATCCGCCCCAACCACCGTAAACAGGGGTAGCTGGTCGCAGGTGAATAGCCTTATCTGCTTCTCTGACGCCCACGGGTCAGCCGAACCCGACAGAGGCCAGCACTAACCATCCATCAGCATGACACTCATCACGCTGCCAGCCTTCCGTGTCCGGACCTCTTTGGCAATTTAAGGCCGCTAATTAACTGCTGTAGGCTTGTCTCCGTGTATTGATCCTACTTCAAGTGTTCTCAGCCAGGGGTTTAAGGGGCCGGACAGGGCTGGACCGAGTCCGATGAAAATGTACAGTTTCACATGCGAAAATGATTTTTTATTGTCCTCCTTGAAATGGTTAGCGTCCAAGTCGTGGGCCACTGCTGGGGTTGCACAGATTTACTGTTTGAAGAAAAGACATGTTACGGAGATGAGCACGCACAAAATGGCTGATTGAACAACAAGCAAGGCCAATGTTCCCCCGTTGGAGCTCTTGCTGTGGAGCTAGTTCACGGGCTTAAGCCCCTTTGACTGTTGGGAACAAAAGAAGTTTGAGTTGCAGTCTTCTGGGGGAGCCTCTAAAAGTTAAACAAGTTCTTCGTTGGAAAACGCTGTGTTGTCACACCAAAAGCACCTGAAATCCAACCCCATGCAGCATTTACCTGGCGGTGGCTCAACCCCCACATTAGAAGACCCGCAGTCCTGGACTTTCACAGACTAGTGTGGAACAGTTAGAAGCAAGAGAAGCAATAACTTAGAGCGCTTCACCTGCAGGCGTCGGGCGTTTGATTCTGTTTTACTGCTGCTGTATGTGTGTGTGTGTCCTCCTCTGTCATGCAGGTCTACTCACTTAGATGATTTCGATAGGGGAAGAAAACAAACTTGTCCAAAAAGATAAAAGAAAAAGGCGGATGAAATACAGAGGCCCGGATTAAAAAAATACAGCAACAACATAGGTTGATTAAGTTTTATCTTTGGCGCTAAATAATTGAAGGATAAACTTGGCTGTTACGTTAAATCATTTTCAGATCGGTTTATAACCCAAACATTTTTCTCCAATGCGATGGGTCATTCCTTGGTAAAGTTTAATGGTCTGGTTCTTGGTTTCTAGGATTCCTCTTACAGGAAATGAACGATTAAACTTTTAAAAGCTCACAGCAATATTTCTCCTTGCGCAGCAGTTATCCACTGGGAGATGTGTGTGATACAAGGATTTCAAATTTAGTGTTGGTTCTAGTCTCACTAAGAGGTGGTGCAAATTATAGACCTGGACAAAAAACAACAGGGACTATAAAACAATCGCCACTTTTGTCGCTGGCACTAGGCGGCGCGGGTGTTACAGCCGCTATCGCTCTCCTGGCCTGCAGGTGTTTTAGGTCAGCGTGTACAAAAAAACTGGTCTGACAAGGATCAAAACAGCTCAATCCTGTGGAGAATCCGCAGCTCGTCAGAAGTGAATGAGCGGCCGCGTGAGTTTGAGTTCATGAATGACTTAGGAGCAGCTTATGTGAAGTGCTTGGCATAAAGATGTTATGAGACGCAAACTGAATACTGTATCTCTCTTCTGCAGGATGTCTAGTGGATGCTGGCAGGAGGAGGGTAGCAGACGCAACGCCGTCTCCTTCTCACATCATCACGCCTCGCAAAGTAACCAGCGGCTTCAGAGGAGGGAGCCTGTCCCCCAGAAACATACTTCATCTCAATGGCAAGCACTTTATCCCACAGCCCACTGAATCCTGTCTGTTTATGGTGCCACATACCAAGTCGACTTCACCGTGCACTTCAGGCTTTCCTTTCACTGTATTTCTAAGCACTTGTGTGTATTCCATGCCGTGGAGTAATTAGCGTCCTCCATTTGGGCGTTGACCGTGCTTCTTCCATGATCAACTCAACCAGATCCATTTCACTTTCTGTCTCTTGGCTGCACCACTGCACTGCTCAATTTTCTGCCTAATTGAGCTTGCAGAGGCATCTCCGGTGGTAAGCCACAGCCCCGTGAGTGCGTGCATGTGTGTGTGTGCGCGTGCGTGCCTGTGTGTTTGTGTGTGTGTGCGCATGTGCATGCATGCGCGTGTGCGTGTGAGGCACCTAAACACTGGGAAACCAATTTTTTCCTCAATTAGACAAGCTGTCACCAGTCAACTGGTGTGTGTTCCTAAATTTGTCCGCAAATGTGGACTGAAACACACGCACGCCCGCGCACTCACACACACGTACACACATACACACACACACACAGCAAGATGTATTAGATAAGATAAAGGGGTTGAAAAAACAAGCGGATAATTGCTCATAATGACATAAAGTAGGTCCGACAGGTCTGCAATTACAGATCAGTCTCCGAGGAGATCATATAGAAATGCTGTGTACTTATGTTTCACTAACATTTTGTTTGCAGAAAACCACATCCTAATCGACATGCACTGTAGCAAACGTGTTTGCAAATTCATTAATGTATAGGTTCATATGTAATTCCACAAACCATCATTTATTCACAGCTTATGCTGCTGAGCAAACACGGCCAGTTCACTGTTTGCTTACCTATCTCAGTGGTGTGTGTGTGTGTGTGTGTGTGTGTGCGCGTGTGTGTGTGTGTGTGTGTGTGTGCGCGTGCGTGTGCTTGTGTGTTTGTGTGTCAGTCACACTCCCGGCCCACTCCTTTCTGCCCGTGACTCTGAAGCAAGCGGTGGAGCTGGACACTATCTGCTCAGGTGACTGGCAGTCGACCCAGTGCCTCTTTGATAAGGATACGTGGGTGGAAACTACCCGGGGATTCAGAGTGGTGCTGGGAGAGGGGGGAACGGAGAGAGAGGTGAACATCCAGGAGTGTGTGAGGGCAGAATTTAGAATAGTACTCCCTCGCTGTGTCTAGAATCAAGATACAGTAAATTACCTCAATGACAACAAATGTAATATCCCATCCACTTACATTCAGGAGGCGGGTTTTACGACCTGTACTGCAGCTGGCCACCAGGGGGGGTTGAGATGATTTGGCCTCACTGTTGCGGAGCCGCCGTGTCCTCACATCTTTATATACAGTCTGTGGTCAGTTCTAAAAGTCTTTAGGTTCCGTGCCACACAGCAGACAAGAGTAAGCTCAGGTTAGTAAATGAATTAGGTCAATTCTCCAGTCACAAAGTACATGGATGAATAACCAGCCCAGATGAGATTGGATTATTTGGTGACGAGTAGATGAATAAGGTATTTTAATTAGGCGTTTTGGTGCTTGCAGAGGATAGACATGGAGTTGAAAGATAATTTGGGAGGAGAGCGTAAGTCTGTGTTTTCCCAGCAGTACGGCTGTGGTCCAGTTTTAGTGCTGCCAGTTGTTCGACTGGACTGTTGTCTATCTACAATCTGTTGTTCCTTGTGTTCCAACAGTACTTTAATCCGTCAGCCCCTCTCTCCCTGGGACATTTGGAGGGGATTTTAGAACATACGGTATAAATGGATAAAAGATGACATTCCACTCTGCTCAGTTAATATATTCATGATTGCGGCCTATCTCCCCCTCTCTCTCTCTCTCTCTCTCTCTGTCTTCACAGCGAGGATCGCTGCACAGCCACACAGACCGGAGATAGACGGGGGCCGCGTGCCGCTGCACCGACGCGGGCTCAGACCTGACGACATCTTGCCCGGAGAGCACCACCGGCACGAGGCCGACGGCGGGCGCCGCAAGCTGGACTGCATGGCCGCCGTGCTTCAGCGGGAGGCGAAGGAAGGTGTTAAGGCAGTTAAGGCCACGGTGAGGTCAATCTTTGCACTCGAGCCTAGGGGGGGTAACAAATATAAATCCTTATCTCTCCGAAGCTGACCCACAATTGCCTGTCGCTTTGTGTCTCACACACTGCAATCTCAAATGGAACAGAGAGGAAGACCAACAGCTTTCACTGTTGTCACGGGGGAGGCTTCATGGAGGCGTGGAGCGTCTCCCCGACAGCCTGTCGCTGTTACAATTCATGAAGCGATGTGCCCTTCAGCACCTCTGTGTTTTAGTGACTGTACAAGAAGGTGTTAATTGTTCTCCTACCTGAAGGCACATCTTGTACTTTCACCCATGGGTGCACATGCTAAATATGATTTTGGCTGCGGTGCATGTCTGTCTCAGAGATTTTACACGTTACTTTTCTCAGGTAAGCCCTGCCTCACACTAATGTTAATACTGTGCGGAATATAACGGTGTTTGCCTTGCACACTTTTTCAGATTCGCTTTGAAATTCAATTTGGATTTGACTTTTTCTGGGCTGATAGCCATGACTTAATTTGGACCAGGTTTATCCCCGGCATAATTTCAGTGCACTAGACCTGTGAAAAAACCTCAATATTTTATTTTCTCACACGCTTCCCTTTACCGTCCTCCTTCCTTTGGTATATTTGGGTGTGTACCCACTGGCCCGAATCCCTGGCAATATGCAGATTATTGTACTCTATAATATTAAGAGGACATGGGTCCAGAGGACGACACTCCACCATGTTCATAGATCCACATTTCATTGGATTAGCCTCGCCCACACACAAGGTTTTGAAATGGTCGCTGTGGAGGCAAAAGTGTGTAATGTTAAGCTTGACTGCCTGCAAAGCATTGATTCCAGCAATGTTCCAATGACAACATGTGATCAGAATGTAGCCATGGATGAAATGGTAACGAAGAAAGTGTTATTGGCCTTGAAATGGTACCTGAAATGTCATGGAGGAATCTGTGGTTTATTATAAACCCAGATCTTATTTTCCTGGTTTTGAAATACCTGACATCTGAGAAGACTGCAGCAACAGACAGAGTATCTAATCCTAATTTGATCAGCTGTGATAGATATTAAAAATAGACCCTGTACACATACAAGGTGGTATG
This sequence comes from Scophthalmus maximus, assembly GCF_022379125.1. Classification (NCBI taxonomy): domain Eukaryota; kingdom Metazoa; phylum Chordata; class Actinopteri; order Pleuronectiformes; family Scophthalmidae; genus Scophthalmus; species Scophthalmus maximus. The sequence continues at coordinate 18,110,753 of NC_061517.1, read as the reverse complement.
AGTTTTTGTGTTACTCTGGAGCATTGTTTTTCAGTCTCTGCCACTGTTTCTGGGTGTTAGGGTCAGACCAGGGAAGCCCAGCTGGCCAGGGAACGTCTCCCGATCGAGCCCCGCGAAGAGCGCAGCAAGGTGGAGGGCATCGCCAACATGCTTAGCCAGGCGATCACCACCCAGCACCTCCTCTTCGCCAGCCTGGGCTCCGCCGAGTACATGGAGTTTGTCCTCAAGAACCCCTTCAACGTACCTCAGACCGTCACCATCCTCAGTGACGACCCCGAGCTCAGGTAAGACTCTGCAGACGGCGAGTTGATGGCGAGGTGGCGTCAGTCCGGCACCCCCACCTTGAACTGTTTCTACAAAAGCCTTTATGTGTTGTTAGTCATGTTTCTCATCTCCAGAATTGGGCGCATCTTACATGCTCATAAATTGCGTCCCCCAGCCTAACGCGCAAACTGTGCGTGCGTTTCTTGTGCTGTGCGTGTTTTCTTTTCCATTATCAGACCTTAACAAGCTGTGGCCCACTGTGAAACTGTCTTCGCACGTTCTGAATGTGTTTTCCAAAGGTGATGGTGTAGCTCTGGAGATGGTTTAAGAACAGGAAATGCTTTAGGAAATGATGCTGCACCCTCACACTTGAGCTTCCCAAACGTGAGACATAATCCAATCCTGAAGAGCAAAGTTCATAGACACGCACACGCACACGCACACACACACGCACACACACACGCACACACACACACACACACACACACACACACACACACACACACACACACACACAAACACCCCTTTGCACCAAGTTTTTCACCCCCAGCCTTCGCGTCAAGGGTTGCCTATAACGTATTGTGAATACAACAGTGAAAAGCAGAGGGCTGTAAAACAACATTATACTGGATATGACCCATTGTTAACACAAGGAGAAAGAAAGAAAGAAAAAAAAGATGGTCCTCCTCAGTCTTCTCATCAATCTACTCGTGTCTTATTCTGTGCCAAGTTCAACTTCTAACCGACTCCCAGCTCCAAGGTCCACTGAGGTCCGTGAATCTCCGAGGTTGTTCGCTGTGGAGTCAGTCTGTACAATTTATTCCTTCATATTACTATCAGTGGGTTATCACATTACATTTAAACTACACTACCCTTAATTCTATTGTTTGAACCAGTATTTTCCCTGCTGCGATATGTATACAATGTCACGTGGCGTCAAAGGACGGCAGACCACGGACAATTAAAATTGTCCGGCGATAAATTTGCATGTTAAAAGATGTTGTTCGTGGACAACAGTTTTTTTCTTGTGGGTGGCGTCTGCTCAGTTATCTCAGTTGTACTGTTCCCTGAAGGTTCACAGAGGAATTGTCTCTTTCTTGTTTCCTTGCGGTCTGTTGGTACAGTCAGTTTGAGGACACCCTGTGCAAATACTAACAGAGAAGAGAAATGACGCAACGCCTTATATTGTGTGTTTATTGCTCATTACCCCTTTCAAAAGGTCAAGCTGTGACAGTACACAGCCACTGGCTATGAGCAGAGCTGCCGCTGCTCCGCCTGGCTGGCTGTGGTTGCAGTGGCTGTGTATGTGTACATATATATATATATATATATATATATATATATATATATATATATATATATATATATATATATGTATATATATTTATTGGGACTACATCTGCAATTGTGGATGAATGTATGTGGCTATGGCCATGGTAGCTGTGCTGCGATGACTCTGGATTTTGATCAGGAAGCACTTCTTTCTGATATGTAACCAACACTAGAACGCTCAGCCAGCTCTACCATGTCAATGCACTGCACACATACTGTACAACCGTTGCAGGAAGTTACTGTGACACCTAGTACATACTTGTTTGGAGTCTATACCGTGAAACGTAATGCTAACCGTGTGTCATAACTCAGCCTCTCTCTCTATGGACCAAAGGGAAACAGATTGCGAGGAAACACACGAATTGTATTTGCGAGGAAATGCCAATAAAATTCCACCCCGACCTTTCGGGAGCCCTATACGGTCGGATTCAAACTCTGATGGATTTTTATTTTTTCTTAGCAGTTTACTACCAAAACAAAAGCTTCTTCATGGAGACCAGGGAGCAGCTCAGCTACACTAAAATATTATTATAATAGGATTATAGTAATATACCTTTAGCAGCGTCAGGAAAATAATCACAGACATGAATTTCGAAAAAAGCTTGTGTTATTCGGCGTGTTCTGTTCTTTATAGTCCTTGCACCACAGTGGAAACTGAAACGGTAAACGACACCAGAACACAAACGGGTTCTAAAAGGCTCACGCTGGAAGAATTTGCAGGACGCGGCGCGTCGAAAGCTGAAGTCACAACAACGGAGCACGTCTCTTATAGAGACGAAAGCCAAACCGCTCTGCGAATATGATTGAGAAATCCCAGCGTCCCACCCCCCAAAAAAAACAACAACCGCACCCTCACACCAGAAAGTCAAGATGAAGAGATTCCATGAAGAAGATGTTGGCCCTGTGTGCGACTGTGTTTGCTGTGAAGGTCGTGGGCGTCGTGATTCACAGCTTGCTCACTGCTTTGATATGATGTGTGTGTGTGTGTGTTTGTGTGTGTGTGTGTGTGTTTAGGTGTGTGTACTAATGTGTGCACCTTTTGCAGGTTTTGAAAATGTTTTTTTATTTTATTTGCTGTTTTGACACATCTTGCTTGTATGTGATAGAGGAATGATTTACTCTATTAATTTATCCATTTTGTATGTGCATGTGCGGGCTTCACAGGCTTTCATTTTGCTCAGACTTTTGACACGTGTTTGTGTGTGTGTATTTATATTTTCGCTATGAATAATTTCTGCGATTCTGCACAAATAGCAGCCTCATTTTCAGAAGACAGAATGTGTGACTGCATGATAAAACAAGATCAATTCTGAATTTTTCCAAAAAACGTTCATTTCACTTACCAGTTCATAACTCAATTTTTTCACACAAACAAAGACATGCACACACGATGAGGCTCCTTGAGCAGAACGAACAGTCGTCCTTGACACGGATGCAGACATAATGTCAGTGGGATGCCTCATGACCCCCTCTAATCCGCACATGGCAGCCACTATAAGGCTGATGCTCCCTGGATCAACCCTTCCTGGTTATCCCGAGCCATGTTTGCTTGAGTTTGTTGTTAATTCCTCCGCATTAAGTCTTTTGTTATGGATTCCGCTCATGCCTGAGCTCCGGATTAACATATATCACGTTGATCAACAAAGGCTGGAGCGCGCTGCGGATGAGTCATTACGGCATTAGCCCAGCCACCGGGCCTACCAGGTCTAATTGAGAGTCATCAATCCCTGCATCTGTCCTCTCGCCGGCTTAGTGCCCCGTTAGTTTGTTTATTTATTTCCCGGTGAGGCAAGCGTGACACTTTACACCGAACCGTCTGCCACCTCTGCCGAGAGCCAGATTTGTGTAAATGGACAAGGAGGAGTCTGCATCTCGAGTGCACACGGCACCGCCTGGAATACTTTAAGATTTCATGACACCGTGGTATTTTATCTGAGATCTGCAGCGCTCTTATGTCATTGTGGGCTCCACAGAGGAGACGAAGAAAAAAGAAAAAATATATATTTTTAATATTCCTGTGATTTAAAAGGTTACTCACTACCTCTGGCCTCTTGCTCTGATTTGGGTTATGTGTGATTAATCCGTCCACCTGCTTTACTCCCTTACAGATTTTGTACTCTGTTTTGTCACCACTTTTTCTGAAGGAACGTTTTGCCGCTTAGCCGAACTGTAAGAAACCAATTTTAGGATGACAAGTAGTTGTTAGAAATGGCTGCAGCCTAAAGATCGATAGTTCTATTACTGCAACTAGAATGGCACTCAGTAGAGCGCATACCTCCACCGAGGCCCAACAGTCCCCTTTAATTCAAACAAGCCCCCACACACACAAATAGATATCAGTCCTTTTTTCTTTCTTTTTTTCCTTTATTAAGAACCATAGAATTATTACTCGGGAAAATCTGTCTCTTGATGTTAAAGAAAATGATAAAAAAGTTCCTGGGTCTGTCCCCTTGTCTGGATCCTTGCCAAAAAAAATAATAGGTGCTTTCCTGGCCCATGTCCTGTCCTGTCCCTAGCTTCATGGAAATCCATTTTTTATAGTTATCCTGCAGAGAAACGAGCAAACGGACAGGGGCAGAAACATAATAGTGGATGATGTAATAACTAGGCATTTCAACGTCGATCTTCAGCATTCAGCTATGACAGTTATGGCGGTGATATTGACATACTTCAGGTACTAGTCTCCAGTGCGCCAACACACAGGTGCACGTAGGTATTAAAACTCTCAGCGCTGCCAGTAAGAATCCTTTCTGTGGAAAGGACGATGATCATCAACCCCCCCATTGGTCTGTTGTTGGGTTGATGTAGAGGATGTATCAGCCGTACTTGTACAGTTTCAGAGGCAGACAAACACAAACAACCCCCCGTTGTACTGGACTACATGGGCGAGTGCACCGAGCCTACTCGACTGGGACTTCCTCGTCAACATTTAAAACCAATATTTGACGAGGAACTCGGAGATCCCCGAGACATAAACCAGGCCTCTGGTTAGCTCTTTGTGGTGCCGGAGCAAACAGAGACAGAGTCTGACCCTCAACCCCCCCGGAATCGCAGCGCCCGACTTTTGAAGGGGAAGTACTCGGAGAGAGAGCCTATGGGCCAGCTGCAGCTTTGATGTGTGCTCCGGTTTGGAGCCCGGAGGCTGCTCCTGACGTGGACGAGACGTTTGCCACCTGTTGCCATCCATTTTGCATGGCTACCTTTTACACTTGGCCTCGCAGAGCCCAGTGTGAGCCGCGGCTGCTGGCAGGTCCAGAGATAGGGGACTGCACAGCTCCTGTGCTGCTTTCCCAATTCTGCCGCTTGCTCTCTTATCATTTCTCCTTCCTATTATCTGTCTCTCTCTCTCTCTGCTTTGCGACTCTAAATTCATCCATTTCTCTCTCCTTGTATTCTTTTGTCTTCAGATTGTCCCGTATGCTCTCTCTCTCTCTCGCTCTCTTTTTCCCTTTATTTGTCCCATTCTGTTTCTCTCCTGCACCTCCTGCCTTGTTCTACTTCCTCCACCCGCGGTGTTTCACGGAGGCTCAGGTGAAACCGTACGCAGTCAGCCTTTGTTGTCACGAGAAGCCCCGGGCAAAGTGTCCTATTCAAAAAGCACAGGTGGGAATCTCCAAATGAATTTAATGGAACTGACTGTTGCATCTCGCACTAATGTCAGCGAGTTGGGGCCCTGAAAAATTCATAAACTCTGCCCCCTCCCCCTGTCGTCCATGCCCACGGGTTGGAACCTTTGAAGTTTAAAGCAGCACTGCCCTTTATGCATTTGCGCGTGAAATTTGTTACATTCAAAGGAAGAAGAGGGAGCGGAGACGAGACCTCCCCGGTGTTGAAATGCGTTATCGGTTCCTGTTGCTTTCTCCCTGGAAATCCATTTGTTTGGGGGTATGTGGGTGGATTTCACTTTCACCAACATCGTTATGAAAACCGCCGTCTTTGATTAAGGAGAAATCATTATGTTTGGAGGTTTTGAACGATCGGCCTTGGAGTTGAGCTCAATTAATTTTTTTTACTCTAACTTCAGTATCGTCGGGAGTCACCTCTCGTCTGAGAGGCTCCCTCAGTTCATCCTGACTAGTGGGAAGTTCCAAGTTGTACACATGTACAACTCCTGATGATACCACGACCTGGATGACTGAGAACCTTCACAATACACAATCCTACAATAAGTGTTGCTCAACAAAAGAATAGTTAATCGTTTGGAGAAATGAGTTTGTTTGCTTCCTTTCCTACAGTGGGATGAATGGATCAGTATCAGTTTCATCTCATTTTATGTCTGAACACAGAGTCAGGGTGTGATGTGCAGCAGTAATGTAACATTTGTCATTAAAGTGTTTTGATAAAGTTGACTTACTTATGATTGGAAAACTTTCTTATCTTATCGTGTTGTCAATTTATTTTCTTCAGAGTTGCTCATGATCCTGTCACACTCATCAAACTTAGATCAGAGGTGTTGAAGTTAATTTGGAGTAAAAATAGTAAAAAATGATATCAACAACTACCGGCTACATTTCCGCAAAGCTACTTCCTCTTTTAAAGACTCTCAATGTTCTGTACTCACTGACTCCACCATCAAATTTGAACTTCCCTTTTCACAGTACACACCCTGAGACGAAACCAATTTGATTTGATCGATGTTTGCATTAATCTCCGTATTTTCTTTCGCCAAATATCTGTAAAGACTTTGAACACCATCTTATCACAGGATGTCATGAACACTGCATGTTGCACAGTGAGGGCGGACAGTCCGGACCAGTCCAAGTCTGTTCCCTAACAGATATAAGGGGCTGCTTTTTGATCTCACTCGTGTCCTTTTAATCTTTCCATTCAGTGTCATCGCCAACACCGAGGAGTGGCAATACTTCAAAGCACTAACCCAAACTCCTACGCCGCTGGAGGAGAACATGTTCCAGTGGGAGGAGGGCGCCCCAGGCCCGAGGGTTTACCTCCGGCCCAAGGAGAGCATCCATATTCCCCTGAAGTACCAGAGCTTCCTCTGTGACCACACCATGGCCCTTCAGGTACAGCGGAAATCAGAAGGATGATGCTGATGGATTCAATTTATTTTTCTTCAGCAAACCGTGTCCTCGGAATGGTAATTATTGCAGAATGCAGCAGTTTCGGCAGTTAGATGAGAAAAGTTTGTTTGGTTTTGAGAAGTGCGTCGTTCCATCGACCACGGAGGAGAGATCAAAGTAACCCCATCTTCCTAATTTTTTTACGATATCGCACTTTCGAAGGTCCACCCATTGATTGAAGTTTCAAGAAAATCTTTTGAAATTGATTGGCCGGGTGGTCTGAAGGTTGCGGGGTTTTTTTTTTTTTTGGTGCGAGAACAGCATGAGCATAGGAATAAGAGCTGGGGCGCTGATAAAAGCTTGAGTTTCATTGATATAAATGTCACGATACCTCAAGCATTATTAGGCATAGTTGATCTATTCCGAGGGGCAGTTGTACACATGTAACGGCAACTCCGGCTTGACAGTTAATCGGAGGCCGGGAGGACATTTCAAACGAAATGTCATTTACACAGGCTGCGCCCTTATTGCCTGTGGAAGTTTTATACCCTCTGCTTCAAATCTGCTCTTTGTGATCATTTACAGTTTTTTTGGTGTCCAATGTACAGATGTTATATTTTTCTTTGCAGTCATTTGTTGTTGTCTTTTTGCGGCAGATGCTCAGTTTTGATAAACATCCGGTTTTCTTATCGTATTCCTCACAGGGACCGGGCTACTTACCTACAGGCAAAGGTTCTCAGATGGCCAAGAAGAATCTGTCCAATATTGTTGCTGCCAAAACTATCAAGGTACAGTGTGTGCTGCATGCAATATCTTCTGTGAACGGGACCATTCTTATCTCCATCTCAAATCTTCTGCTTCTTAATCCCTTGATTGGTTTGTCCCCAGGCTGGAATTATAGCAAGCTTTAGACTTGAGGTGCGTTCAGTATGTACAGAATATTTTCTGCCGTGATAAGGGCCTTAATGTAGTCCACCGTCTTTAGCGTCTTGGGGCGTATTGACTGTTAGATTCCGGAGACCAGAAGAAGGTAAAGCCAAAACGAAAGTGTATACTGTATAGTATGAAAGCTTTGATTTGGAGTTGAGTCAGTTTATTCTGCTGCATCCCGAGGTGTAGAAACATCTCCCGGACAACTCTCTGCGGAGTGGCAGTGCGCCGCCTCCTCCCTCCTCTCCTCTCCTCTCTCTCGCAGTCACAGCTCAGCCACAAAGAACACTTTGAAGTCTCAACTTTTTCTTAAAGTTACAATCGCCAGACAAGGTTGTCAGGCTAAATGATGTGCCCCAAATCACTTTTATCTTTCTGAATAGTGTTTATCTACCCCAACGGGCAGATGTCAGGCCGGAGACTTAAACTAACTCCGATTGGAGGACGGCCTGACACGTCTCATAATCGCCTTTAAATTAGCTGTGCATATGCAGCATTACTCGGGAGTCCTTTTTTCCATTATGAGCGCTTATTCAACCGTTTATGTTATGTTAGACGTTTAGAGGAAGGAGAAACAATGTTACTGCAGCTAAAAACAATGTGCTCTATATATACATTTGCTGTAATGTGCTCTGCAGCTCCTCTATTCTACAGCTGTCACCGAAAATTAACTTCTGTTCCTCACAACTCTATTCAAATTGAAATTTCCACTCTGCCTTCTACAAATGTGAGCTTATTATTGGCACATGGCTTTATACTTTTTAAAAACAAGATATCCAACATTGCTCGCCAGTGGCGCACAATAATATTATTGTTCATGTAGATTACAGTGCCCTGAAGCTCTCCCGTAGCACGGGGTGATATTTGAAATGTTTGCCAGTCTACCAAGTGTGTGTGTGTGTGTGTGTGTGTGTTAGTGTTAGTGTGTGTCAGTGTCATCACTGCTGCTCCGAGCAAAAATCCTGTCGAGAGGTCAGAGAGGTCAGGTCTGGATCAAATCTGTGTCCCGCTAAAACTGACAAGCCCCAACAGCAGAGCTGTCAGGATGCCAGCCCTGGCACCGCTGTCAGTCAGCACACATCACCCGAGCCAGATATGGGCCTCTGCTGCGGGTCAGCCCAGGCCCACAAATCTGACACATCAATGACTTGGACAGCTGCCGTTTGGCAGGGATCAGCTTCTGTGCGTGCGTGAGTGTGTGTTGAATCAATGACCAACAGTGTGTACAGTTGACAAAGTGCACTTTGATTGTGTTACGCAGGAGTAATGAGGATCCACCTCATCATTGGGGACGTTCCTGTGTTGTAGCCCTGGATAGAATTACTTGCAATCTGTCTGTTTTTAAGAATGAATGTAAGAAACAATAGTGTATAAACTATACCTAAACTATTTGAGACGCATGAGCGTCATAGGGCCATTGGGTCATAAGGCCTGGATCAAAGAAGCTGTCAGTGTTCATTCCAAAGGTGTTGTACAGATTCAAAATCATGACACTGCACACGCACTTCGGATTTTACGACACCAGAAGAACACACATAGGGATTTGAAGGAAATCTGACATTGAAATTAAGAGACATTAGACGTTTTTGGCCTAAGATTGACGGATGAGGAAAGCTGGTGGAATGTTAAATCTCTAAACGGTTCATCCCGTCAATCAGCCCATGAAATCTCTAACCTTCTCTCTAATCTCTGATCGATAACCTTGCCTCAGTGGCAGTCGCTCTCTGGGGACCATGACAATCTGTCCACTTGTTGTTGACATCCGTTCCAAGTCAACCATGTGACCCAGACATATGAAATCGTCAAAGAATGCTTTCAATTATTTACTTTAATATATAACCCAGCCGTTTTCTTTTCTTATCTTGTCATCTCTGAAGTAACATTATTGAAATGTTTCATATCCTGCAAATTCAGATGTATTTTAACCTATAATTCCTATACTCCACTTTAATAGCAATGTATAGCAGTATACCAAGCAGGCCTTCTGACCAGGGCTTACTGGTTGTCCAGTACACTGACAAAACATGAATCCACGGCTCCGACACTGTAGCGCTCCCTTCCTATAGACATGGGATGAGCGTCTCTGTTGACGCCTTTTGTTGACACCCTCTTGTTTTCCAGATGTAGGATCATTTTTCATTGTCTGGTTCTTTTATTCTTTTTTTTAATTTTCGACAATTGTGCTTCTGAGAAGCACTTTGTGACTTCGCTCTGTGAAAGATGCTACGCTACCTAAGTAAACATTCTTATTATTCTTGTTATTATTAGGGCCCGAGCCACTGAAAGGCGAAGACTTATTGTAATTATTGTTATTCTTGTTATTATTCTTGTTGTTGTTGAATCAGGCCAGCAAACACTGATTGGAGATGCTGTAGAGTATGATGGTACTTGAGAAGGTTAGCAATTCCAATGTGTTTGCATATGTTGGGGGGGGTGTGTGTATGTGTGTATGTGTGTACACCAGTTATCATATGTGATCAGTACATGTGTAGGAACACATTTGTGTGGATTTGCTCGGATCCTACGGGCAATTTCAATGCAGCACACACTTCAAAGCACACTCGGCGTGTCCGCAGGGGTTCAGTAGTCAGATTGAAGCCAGTTTCTATAATCTAGTGTACAGTGCACAGCTCCATCATCATTACACCCCGGTGGGGTTTTTTTTTTTTTTTAAAGGAACCCTTTCAATGACTGTTTAAAAAAGGGGGAGAAGAAAAAAAAAGAAGCTTCATATGTTATTTAGAGCTTGAACCGCCTCGGGAAGAAAACATTTCAGAGAATCGAAGAATTCGAGTGTAGGTTTTCTCTAAATGTCTGATGACACCGGACCAGAATCAGCGTCTCTCTCTCTCTCTCTCTCTCTCTCTCTCTCTCTCGCTCACACACAGAAAGCAGAAAACAAAGAACACATTAACTCATGTGAAATTACCAATGATTGCAACCTTGGGGTCTTCTTTTCCATATTATTCCTGTGGGTAAGAATAAATCAAATTGTACTCCACACTTTCATTGCCGGGAATGTTGCAACATCACTGATAAGAAAGTAGGACGGTGCACAAGCACTCACTGGAGACACTCTTGCGGTTTCAAACGAATCCCCGTAGCTTTGGCTTTCAGAGGTGTGCTCACTTTCAGATTTACCTCCAAATGAAAGCGGTTTAAAGCGGTTTGGAACAATGTTTCCCACTCGGTGGATTGGGGCCCCACAAGGGATCCATATATATACAGTATATACGTGTGTGTGTGTGTGAGAGAGAGAGTGTGTGTGTGTGTGTGTGTGTGTAATTCTGGTTTTCCTGACTTTTCTCTAAATTAACACGTGAATATTAATTTCCCTCTCCTTTGTTGGCCCGTGTACACCCTCTCCTCACGTGAGTGACCTTGTGTTTTCGACGACTGGTTCAATGCACTGCTCTCATACCGGCTCCGCGATGAACGGCGGTGACGAGAGCCCGTCGTTATGAACTGTTCTCCTTCAAGGAGAGCTTCTCCGCAGCCCCCAGCTGTGAATGCTTTATGGGTTACGACTTTCCTTGCAGAGTTTTACTGCCTCGCTGATGATGAAAATTCTCTTTCATTCGCGCCGGAGATCTGATATCAAGCGGGGGAAGTGGCATGCCGCTGATAGTGTTGACTGTCTCTCCACAGGTTGCCTTCAAAGCAGAAGACGGCAAGCCGATGGCCATCTGCCAGGTGAACGTCGAGCCGACACCCCACGTCGTCGACCAGACATTCCGACTTTACCACCCTGAACTCTGCTTTCTCAAGAAGGCCCTCCGCCTGCCACCCTGGCACGACCCCGCAGGTGCTGGAATTTATCCCCCGGTTATCCTCCATCAGCCATTACCCCTGGCTGTGTCTAGATCGGATAGATTCCTATGTTTCATTTCATTTTATTGATTTGCATATAATTGCATTTTCAGTATTGCTTTCACTGACTTACTCGCCGACCGGGCCATAAAAACAAATGTGCACATACAGGAATACAATAACATAAAGGCGACATGGGCGGGCAGATGGGAATGAATACTGTATTCTACTTTCACTTTTATTGTTTGGTTTTTTTACTAAAATATCAGCATAAACAATCTTACAATATAATACATTTTCTATCACCACAGAAAAGGGGCTAATAACAACAGAGAGGCATCTGGAAATAGAGCAGGAAATGAAAAGCAAGAAATACTGAAAAGACACAACATGTATAGAACACATGCATAAATATATATACTGTAAATATATGTATAATACATCTCAGCTACAGTATGTGTTTGAACATGAATGATTCCATTGTCGGAAAAAACAACTGCTCACATACACCATCAAGATGAAATATTTAATGTCACTATATATTTCTTTTCTCCTCTCTCTTTCTCTGGTTTATGTGTTAACCAGTCGAAGCCCCAGATGGTAGAACCCACATTTCCGTGCGCTGCAGTGACCCCAACATCATCTGCCAGACGAGGATGCTGGTGAGAGAATAAACACTGTGACACAGCTCCTGTTCCAAATCATCCACACTAATATTAGCGGGGCCTAATGGCCGAACCTGTTAGCGTGAACACAGTCTCCCGTTCGGCAGGGAAAGCACTTTATTCTTCCTCTCCTGTCATGAATTGCAAGCCTTCCGCGATACACAAAAAGCTCGCCCCTTACATCATGCCACACACGCCTTTTGAAGTGCTAATGTAGGGTTCCTTTTATTTCGGCTTCTTTCTTTTTTTTTCTTTAACCCTTCCACATAAACATGTTTATGTATTTTACTCTGTTTCTGTCTAGGTGCCGGGGGAGCCTCAGGATGTGTACTTGAAAGTGCCAGGGAGTCCCAGTCCAACCGTAAAAAAGTTCTTTGTGATGGTTTTCACGTGCGTATTATTTACTGAACCGGCATACTGTACACACACACACACACACACACACACACACACACACACACACACAGCTAAGCCTAAAGAAGCATTGCATTTTGGACTAATTCAGTTTTTTCACGCAGACTTGAATTCGTTAACTAATCAGATCCTCTGCTCTGACTGCCTGAAGTTACCGAACCCTCCGCCGTCAGGATTGATTTTGGGTTTGTAGGGGCCAACGTCTGCGGGTAGGATGCAGTGTGGATTAAGTTACATATTTACTGCACAGAGTTGATCTGCATCAGATTGGTTAGTGTGGTTTTGTCTACTGGAAGGCCTACAGTACAATTAGCCATCGCAACACAGCCAACCAACGTTTGCACGAACAGCTGTTCACTTGTCTCGCAGAAACGCCGTGAGTTCAGCATCAAAATTCATTCCTTTACTCACTGAGAGCTGCGGTGGAAAGCATCATCAGGGCTTACTCTTGTTTTGCTGCTATTTCTACTGGGGTTAGCATGCTGACCAGCTTGCCCCAGCCCAGCAGGCCCATCTTCTCGAGTGTCTGATACTGCTCCTGGCAAGAAGCAATGTTCAGCGCAAGAGAAAACATGCATACAGCACATTTAAAGGCACTGTATGGGGCTTGCCTATAAAGTAGCATAATTACAGTATTCTCTATACAGTTACTGTACTATATTTAGTGTTCCTAAGCAAAACACTTTACATGTATCCTATGTTTCCCTCATGAAGCATCTACAACGCCAGTTTTCTCGTGTTGGAGGTGCTTCATACTCAAGATATAGTTATTATATACCTTGACACTGAGATCATTAATTTCCCTCGTATGCTGAAGAATATGATAAATTAATTTGTGGTGCTTTTAGAAAATGTTATTAGGAATATACCATATTATAAGTTCAGATGACTGGTCTCTTGAAATCAAAATAAGATTCAAGTCTAGGATAAGAGATACATATGTCAATTAAATAATACACAGCAATGTAATCTTACAAGATATGATGGTAATATTGTAGGAGTGTGGTGTACATTAAGAAATCAACAACAGCTTGGTTGATGATGAATATCAAAACAAAACAAGGTTGAGCCAGTTTGATTTCAAAGCAGTTTTATTTGTGTTGCACCAAATCTCAAGGCGCTTTGCACAGTAATGTCAACATCTTACAATATTATTAATAGCAATAAGAGTTGTTGAATTGAAGAAGATACAGTATAAGATTAATTGAATGTAGTTTATGATACATGCCACTAAACTGGCCTATGATGCAGCGCCCTTCTTGTTTTCTATTTTATTTTCATGGCTCATATTCACAAACAAATTAGCGGAAGGCCCGGGGCAAAGCCTCGCTTGACCTACATGATAATCCAGCCTGGTGTCAAGAAAGCTTTGTAGAAAATAATTGGGAAACTACAGGGACCTGTTGAATAAAGTATTACCAGAATACCTAATTCAATTCAGTTTCTACATTTGTTGCAACGTGTAAGAAACGGTGACTATCATCTGAAAAGATCCCACAGCGGCAGCTTCAGCACAACAATAACGATATTGCGTCTGCGCTCAAGAACCCCCCACATCACTTGAAAGTCTATCCCCCCCAAATGCTCCTTGAGTGCCGTTGTCACAGAGCTAGGCTCAGTACGTGACTACATGGCTTCCCACTCGCAGTTCTCAGAGTCAGGTAGAGACTGAATTCCCTTCATCTCCGCAGTGAGATGACGATGATGGTGATTATGTTTCTGCTCATTAGGGCGTAGATCAGCTCACCTCGTCTTCCGACCTGCTCCTGCGGCGTCTCAGGGGGGCTTTAGCTTAACTGATCCTGATGATGTCTTTTTTCTTTTGCTCTCTCTCTCTCCGTAGTGATAAGTGGATGGCAGCGCCTTCGCAGATCTGGCAGGTTTACGTGCACTTCTTGGAGCGGGTGGATGTCGGCTGTGTGACCGGCCAGAGGACCTGTCAATCACTGGTGCTGAGGGGAAAGCAGACTGTTCGGAAGGTCAAATGCTTCTCATCACACCCCAAGGAGATTCAGGTACATACCATTGATATCGACTTATCTCTAAATCCTTTTGTTGCTCTTACTGCTCCTTCCTGCTGCTCCTCTTTTCACCCTCTGTCTAAAACGCCTGGATTTCTTTTAGCCCCGCCCTCCCGATAAACCCCCAGTCTGCTCTGATTGGCCAGCTGCCCCTGTCTGTTGTGATTGGTCAACCCATTTCAAAACTTGTGGGAAATTCCACGCTCCTTCACCAGAAAAGTGGCGATTTTCATTCTTCCTCTTACCCTCAAAAGAGTCCAACTGTGACATCACAGTGGGAGAGAAATCGGAACCAGTTGTTCAGAGACGTCTTCTTCCACAGTTTGTGGGCTGGCGGGCTCCACAGATACACACATTCATGTGCACAGACACTGACAAAGTGATTTTTGCGTAATATGTCACCTTTAACTTTGACATTGTTACTGCTTCTGACTTGCCATTTGCTCCAGTGTGGCCGACAAAGAGTAGGATTCTTCACAGGTCCACTCGGTGTCTGGTAGCTGAGACCCAGCCTGGTGTCCAGCTCGGTAAACTCTGCACTAGTGCTCATGTGATTTGTCCACGGCTCTGTTTTGGATTTTAGACCCACGAAGAGCTCTGCTATTGATTCTCTATTTGAATCTGTGTAACTGCCAGAGACACAGGTGTGACACCCAGGATTCCCAACACTGTGATGGCTTGCCTACGTCTTGTTTGGAGTTGTAATGTGAAAAGAGATCAAACTGTGAATTGATTTGACACTAAGCGTTGGAGCGATTCACCACTACGTCTTCACTTTTTTATTTCTTTTCACTTTGGACAAAACGACGCTGACACAAATGGCAGACGAGAGAAAGTGGAGTCCAAATAGCTCGACTCAAACCTTGAATCTTAACGTACTGGTTGAAAAGTTTGAGAGTTTTGTTCTTGGGATATATATATATATATATATATATATATATATATATATATATATATTTTAATATTAGCAATTTTCAAACTGCAAAATGATTTCTTGCAAATTGTTCTATTACAGCAGCAGCAGGAAACAATGGTGCGCCGACAGCCTCCTTTGTAAAAACTCCAGGTTAAGATTCAAGTCATTATCGAGAACGTTCAAACGCGGATTGGCAGCATAATGGGTCTTTTCATGTCATTCCATTCCGTTTTATTCGGTTCCCCCATTACTCCCTGCAATCATGTCACATCGTGTTGGGATACAATTTGGCATGATCGGTAAAATTTGCCTGGTCTGCATGCTCCCTGACCATTTGAGCATATGTTCCAGGAGTGTCAGATAGCTCTCTATTTTTAATAGATAATTTCTTATTCATAACTACATTGAAGAGAGGAGGGGGGGGTTGACAATTCCTCTCACTCAGTGCTGCAGTAAAAGGACAGTGCCTTGCCTTGTACTCACTCATATTCATAAAAAGAAAAGAAGTAAGTGATGGACTGTCACATCCATCATGTCCCATCTAGTACGACCCAAACGTGTCTGTCTTGAAGAAAGGGGGTTCTGGCTGAAAAAGAAACAGATGTATTTTTAATAGATTTTACCGTATGCATCGGCAGCCTCTTTGATCTGACTCTCTGCAGGTTTTCCGCTCGCTGCGGAATGCATTGGAGGAGTCTTATAAAACAGGATAAAGCTCACCGCCGACGAATTGCTTTGCTTTTCTCAACAGATTAAGAAGGAGCTCAGCAGTGATTGTCATTCTCACATCCTTCTGTCTCTCTGTCACTCTCCTGCCTCTGCTTGCGCTCGTTTCATCGTCTATCGCCTCTCTTTGCCTCTTCCGGCAAACCTCATTTGCCCTTTTCTCTCACCCACTTTCTCCTGTAATTTGTCCATCTCCTTCACTTTCCTCTGACTCTGTTAAACAGCTTTTCCCATTAAGTCTGTTCTTCTCTTCACCCTTTTTTGCTACCTTTTCTTATATAATGTATCTCTGACCACTTTGTGTAACTTGGTCAACGCCTCTCTTCCCCTTTATTACATAGAAATGTATCACCCGACATCCCCCTTCACCCCCTTCTGCCAAACCAAATCAACCTTCACCGCCACGCTCCCACACCTTCTCTGCAGGTGGATCCAGAGGGCGTGTTCGTTTTGCCCCCCTCCGCGGTGCAGGAGCTCCAGGTGAAGGTGCAGCCGTGGCGGGCCGGCAGCCGCTTCCTGTACGTGAACGCGGTGGACGTGGAGAACCAGCGGCTGATCACAGCCTGGCTGCTCTGTCTCAACGTCCATCAGCCTGTGTTGTCTAAGGTACCCAACCCCTTCTCCCTGATCCAACATTGGTCCATTGTTCACCAGTTGTTGAGGCTTTGACAGCTGTATCACTGGTTCAGCCGCAGGATGAATGTGTAAACCAAGTGGCAACCCGCAGGGACGTCACCCATTGGTTTGTGAGCTGCCGTTTCGAAGCCTCACATTAGCATGTTGGCCAGCGCCATGTCTTTTTTTTTAAAGCCAGAAGTAATCATACTTGAAGGAGCGGGGGGGTAGGGCCTTGTTCACCTTCACCTTTGACCTGCACCTATTATATCATGTATTCGACAGAATGAGACCATTATTTAAAATATGAGCATCATGCTGTTTTGAAGAAGACATGGAACTAGAGATTGAGAGCCCCACCATATAAATCAAGAGAGAAGTTAATAATAAATAATTTTTCTCATAGACTAAGACTAGAAACTGACTTCTTTTCGACACCGCTAGCATCGCCATCTGCTGGTCATTCAAGAGAATACAATTTCCAGCCACATGACGCATTGTTTTTCCATTTTTCGGACCCAGTGACGACGTCCATTTTTACATGCATGGTGTGAACCTGGTAACAGGCCTCTGCTCCAGGAGCCAAGGGTGGAGCACTATGGTCACCTACCTGCTCATCGCCGTTGTCGATTAGCTTGTTTGACAAATACCCAGGCAACATTCTGGGTAAGGTAGTCGCCAGGTTTTGGCAAGGTAGAAGAATGTATGAAGTAAACAAGATGATATCTCTGGATCTGCTGAAATTCATTTTTTTGAAAATGTCATTGTGAGTCCATCAATGTTTAATGAGTGCAGGGCTAAATCGGCATGAGTACGTTTACACTGTAATTGCCAAACGTGATTTTCGATTCAGTTCGTACTGCGGCTGGCATTTCTAGCACCTTCAAGAACGGCGATATGATGAAGTGTGTAATTGCAAAGCCACTGGTGACTCTGAGTCACAATCGATCCTTATTAAATCCGTCCTGGTGGTTTTTTCCCAGCCGTACGTTCCCGACCTGTTTATGGCACGTGTCATGAAAAAGGCTAAGTACAGCTGATCCCATGTGAGCACTCAAGGCTTTCTCTTTGATAACTGCTCACAGCAGTCGTCTATCTGACCGTCTGACAAATTATTAAATGGGTTCACATTACAGTTAAGAGTCTAAATTCCCCTTCTTTATGGTGTTGCCATCAGTCCAAACCAGAGAAATAAGCCCTGTTGTTTTTGTGATCTCAGTCACTTAGACATGGGTTATGTGACACAGTAATGTGGCCTTAATGTGTGTGTGTGTGTGTGTGTGTGTGTGTGTGTGTGTGTGTGTGTGTGTGTGTGTGTGTGTGTGTGTGTGTGTGTGTGTGTGTGTGTGTGTGTGTGTGTGTGTGTGTGTGTGTGTATGTGTGTGTGTGTGTGTGTGTGTGTGTTCATGTGTGTGCAGGCATTTGAAGTGTCGGTCCCAGTTGGTGGTGGGCGCGGCAGTTCCCGTAAAATCACCTACACCAACCCCTACACCAGCGGCCGCACGTTCCTGCTCCGCTCCGACCATCCAGACCTGCTCCAGTTCAGGCAGGATAAATTCCAGGTGAGATAAGGAAGGAAGCTGTGCAGCTCCCATACTCTCATTAGGAGCTAAATCAATACCCTGACGAACACAGAGACAAAAAAAAGACAAACCTTTCTCCAGTGTCGAAAGCTTGCCTCTTGGATCGGTGCACCCAGTTTCATTGGATTGAAGGTATCTGTCTCCTTACCCCCCCTGTAAATAATTTAATCGACATTAATGGGGAGCTCTATTGACCAATAGTTATTTTAATTCAGTCAAGAATGAAATAGTGGAAACAACAAAGAATTCTCCACATTGCTTTTGCCAAACATGACGGTGAATTTTAAAGATACATAAAATACAGCTAAATATTGGTGGTAGCCTTTGAAACTTCAAAAAGATTGCACCCTTTAAAACAATTCTTTTTGATGGGATATAATGCATTTGGAAAGAAAGATGATTTTTTTTCCCCCAATATTAAATTCTACATTTTTCTGTGTGTTTTCTGTTGTACAGACTTTTGGCAACACAACTGTAAACCTGATTGGAAATGTAGCTGCCACACAGCAGGTTGTTCAGGTGTACGTCAGTGCTCCGTTGGCGTCTCCGCAGGATGCACTGGGGCACAGTAATGAGTGTAGGTCACTGGGTTTCAGCAGCTTTCGGAGCCCTCCACACAATAACTTGCAATTTTTCACATAAGAGGGACTTCCGGTGTAAAGCAATGCTCGTGTCATTTTTAATGTTGCAAATGAGGAGCGAGTGAAAGGAGCTTTTAATTGGACAGCATTATTGGTATATCTGTTTTTCGTATAATGCATATATCTGTCCTGGCAAAACGTGTGAAGCACGGGGTCTGTGTGGACAAGCCTTGGACAAGCTGTAGCACAGACACCACGCCGCGTCCAGCGGACCTGATGGGTTCCATATTTTAACATTGGATTATATTTTAGCCTGGTGTCAGCATTAAAATCGGTTTTGGTGCACTCCCGGGCTAAAGTCAAGCTGCAGCACCGCCGGTTATGCGTCATACTCACGCACCGCAGACATGGCGTCGGTTAACTTTTGGAGGAAGAGGTTTTTTGACGCCTTGCTGATTGCGGAGAGCTCGACGGAACGAGAAGAGCAGCCATCTCCGACTCCCATCAGGAGAACAGAGTGAAACCCATCAGGGATTCCTGCCCTCACATCACGACTGCTCATTCCACAGCTGAGACAAGTGAATGGTTTCCTTGTTTGCCCCGAGAACAAAACAGGAGGAATATTACAGAGTCACTACAGCTGTTGTTTTGTCATCGTGTTGTCAGCCTGCCGCGTCTCTAGTAGCTGATGCCCTGGCACACACAGACACGAAGCGCTGGAGCCGCCGCCGCCGCCGCCTTTCATTTGCTGAGGTGTGATAAAACGGCGAAACAAATGGGAAGTCAGCATTTTAAATTAAGAAATAAATGAATGAGATGCAGTGGGAGTCTATTTCCACATAAACTATTAACGAGTCTCGCCGCTGCTGTCCAGAAGACACTGCATCAATTAGACAGGAGGAGGTGGGAAGAGTGAAAAACAGCCCATTCTTTCGCTTTTTCTTCCCGTTTTGTCAGCGCGGCTCCTGGTGTCTTATAAAGAATTTACTGTGCCCGAAGCATTAAGCAAATGTGGAGAGACTTGTCTTTTTTTGACATAACTACCTACATGATAGAACCAGCTGTCAGGAGGGGAAGCGAAGCAGAGATCCATACTGCTTTTTGGGGGGAAGATTACAGCATAAATCCCCAAAACTGACTGATTATAATACTGTGACAGCAACAACAAAACTTTAATATTTTGCACACTATCACCCCTGAAAGGAACAACAATAAAAAATCTAATGTTGTGTGTCGTTATCTAGTAAACAGAGTAGTTAATGTTGCACTCTGCACAGAAAAAAAGAACTGCACTTCAGACCAAAACATCGAGTGTGATGTCCGGAGTTAGGAGCAATTAAGGATGTGAGCCATTTGAGATTTCCTCATGTAATACGTTTCTGGTTCTCAGATAACTCTAATGAAATTGGGGGACAGTGAGAACACAAAGTATCGATGTGCACGTCAGTATTTTAACATCGTTGTCAAGTCATTCAACATTGTTATATCCATCAGCAGTGGGGACTGGACCAAAAATGTCACTTTAGAAAAGTTTGAACATGTCTTCTTTAATTTTTTTTGGACACTAAATCGGTTGCTTTATAGAGTGTTTCTGAAACACTCCCTGAAAGAAATACTGTCCAAGAGGCATGAACATCTGATCACAGATTAATGAAAACAGGGAGGAAGAACTGAGTTGTATTTCCCACATGTCCAATCAGGAGTAAGTGGAACTTGACTACACCTTCGTGGATAACATTACAACTTGGTGCATTTTATGAGCTAAACATTTCTTGGGTGTATAACTGTGACTATTTGTTAGTATATGAATGACAATAAGTCCCTTCTTTTCTTTTTAGTTATTGATTTCAATATTTTTTCTTTTCCTTTTTACCTCTTGTTTGTTTGTGAAAGCCTCGACTGAGAGGGAACAATGCATCTCCGAACCAAAAGTAACATTTAACCTTAGATCAACATAAAATACATGAACTAATAACATGTAAGAACTTGTCATCATCCTTACTGATTCCATTTCAAACGAGGAAGGCTATCATCAAGGTCGTGGGGACTCTGTGTTTGTGGACATGGTCACGTCTGTTCAGCGTTGCTCGCCGAAAAGAAAGCAATGATCACGAATGAATGAATCGTGACCTCACGCCGGCAGAGCAGATTAACCTGAAGACTGTTCACTGTGCTCAGATCAGCGGGGGAGAGAGCTACACCATCGGACTACGATTTGCCCCCAGCCAGAGTCCCGGCTCGGTGGAGATCATGGTCTACGTGAACAACCTGGAGGAGAAGACGGAGGAGACGTTCTGTGTGAAGGTCAACTACTCGTGAGCCACTCCGCCGCGACTCGTGTTCGCCTATATACAGCTCCCTAGAAATGTTGACTGCTTCGCTTTAATACTATACTCAGGCAATAAGGGGGGGACCTTTCTGGTCTACGTATCCCCACCTCAGCTGAATTATTTTTATCCCAGGTGGGGACATAAGTTCCCCCCCCTCCCCCTCAAAGTGATCAGTGCTATTTTACCAATAGACCATAAATACCTAAATTAATAAAAAACTAAACATGAACAGTCTATAGTGAGATAGAACGATCATGTCCAAAATGGACCACCCACCCCTGGCGTTCGTGATACAATGGATGACATTGCGGCTAATTTACCTAATGGACCTGGTTAGAGCTGCAACAGTTAATCGATTAATGGCTTAGTAATCGATTAGTAAATGAATCTGCAACTATTTTGATAATGGATAAATCGGTTCAAGTAGTTTTTATGAAAAAAAAAAAGATTCTCTGATTTCAAATATGAATATATAATGGTTTCTTTGCTCCTCACCTTTTTATGACGTTTTATGGACAAAACAACTATGAAAATAATCGTTAGCTGCGGCCCTAATCCTGGTTCCATTAGCCTTGATCAATGCACGGCTTCTTCAGAAAATCACTGGCGGACACGTTAAGAGACATGCTTGTGGGTGATGTTAGCGCTCTGGCGTTTGAGCTCACTTGGTGACGCGTGCCTCTCCCATGCCGGTGGTTGGGGGTGGCCAAAGCCACTCCGTGACACACGGCCGAGTCATTCCCCCCTCTACTTTTTTTCACAAATCGCACCCTGACACCCTGAATACTATATATACTATACTTTGTCATTGTGAAATAAACACAAATGAGCTGTAATTGTTTTTTACTTAGTGAGTGAAATTTTATATTTGTACAGATTAAGAAATAAACCATTTTTGTCACATACTTTCTCTCTTCAAGTCTGTATGATTTTTAAAAAAAATGTGAATGGATGAGAATTTGTTTCTGCTGGATCAATGATTCACTGAAGTAAAGTGTCAATTATGTAAGTGAAATACAAAACAATCGAAAGGCTTCGACCGCACCCCCAAATACCACATTTGGTTGACTTAATTCTAGCAAGACTATAGCAAAGTAGAAACGAAACCTCGAAGCTGTTTTATGCATTGAAGGAACAGATTTTGGTGCAAGAAACCAATGAAAAGATGACTGGTAGAAGCAAACTCGTAGCAGAACACAAAAACAGCAATATCAGCGACGGGGCTGGATCCCAGCAGTGGGATCGCCCTCTTCCAAAATGTCCGGCGAACGTCAGACAGCTCATCCCCGACCCGAGCAAGGCGGTGCCGAGGGTGGAAGCAATAACATTTTATCGACTTTAATTATCCGGCAAACCCACTCGAATGCCACTTGATGGTTGAGTTTTAATCTGAGCCCCCCCCCCCCCCACCGGCCCCCTCTCTCCCTGTCCCCTCACCTCCTTAAACAACTAATCCTCATCACTGGCATTATTAGAAACGGTGCCATAATGAGGTGTGATTTTCCAGCGAGGCACACTTCTCTTCCGGTTGCCCTCATTAACACCAGCAGCCTTTAAAAACCCGCCGTCCTCTCCTCCGCGCTCGCTCTGTCTGAGGCACAGAGAGAGAGAGACAGAGAGAGAGACAGAGAGAGAGAGAGAGAGAGACAGATAGACAGAGAGACAGAGAGAGAGAGAGAGAGAGAGAGAGAGACAGAGAGACAGAGAGAGAGAGAGAGAGAGAGAGAGAGACAGAGAGAGAGAGACAGAGAGAGAGAGAGACAGAGAGAGAGAGAGAGACAGAGAGACAGAGAGAGAGAGAGAGAGAGACAGAGAGAGAGAGAGAGAGACAGACAGAGAGAGAGAGAGAGAGAGAGAGACAGAGAGAGAGAGAGAGAGAGAGACAGAGACAGAGAGAGAGAGAGGCCATGCAGATTGTGTTATGTAACACAGAGTTACACAATACCCCCCCCTCCCCCACCACCTACCCAACCCCCTCCCTCCCTCCCTCCCTCCCTCCGCACTTTCTCTCTCATTAGAATGAAGGCGGCAAAATAAGCGAAGCAGCAAAGGCTCATAAAAAGAAGACGGCAACCGAGGCGGCTGCTCTCGCAGCTCTACCTCCTGGAACAAGCAGGAGCCTCGGTGCTTTCTCTTCTTTTTCCTGTTAATGTGTTAACAGCTCGCGCAAACACACATCAAAGGTCTGTTCATTTAATAATTAGCTGCGCGCAGCCTGTGGCATTCTGGGTCCTGCGCGATCAAAGATGCTCTGGTTTACTTGGACCGCTGGGGTAGTTTGGCATCTTTTTAAAGAGATAAAGGGACAGGAGACAACTTTGGCGCCCCGCGTATTGTTCGGTCGCTTTCGTAAAAGACGCTGCAGTCTGCTCTCGCTCGGAACGGCTCTCGAGAAACCCACAGCTCTCGCCACAGACCGAAAGCTCGTCCGAGGCTCACCTCTCTCCCCCTCTTCCGCTTTTGTTTCTCCGTCAGGGGGATTTTTCTTTCCTCTCGTGAGATTGAGTTTGTGCTGTTAGTTTAGGCTGTTCCACCATCTGCCATTTGGTGACGTCGTAAGTCATAATTTCAAGAGCGTAACATGGTGAAAGCGATGCCTGCAGGGCACCGACAACATGTGTCGACATATGATACCCATGAATGTCGATAAGGTTATTGGTTGCTGTCATCATTCATCCTGCTCATACTGGACCCCGGTGTGATGGCCACAGTGTCAGAAAAATACTGTCCCTCAGTCGTCATTCTGTACAAAATACATATTCTGGAGCTAAAAATGACGCTTTGGCAGTTTTCCATAATAAGTAGGTGTCTTCCAAAGTTAAAGCTTTTTAAGTACAAACATTTCCTCTTTAAGTCGCAGGATAAATGAACCTATTGGCAAAAAACACCCACACATAGGACAGACACTAGATTTGGCTTTCTCGGACAGAATTGCCTGACACCGTCCTCATGTCAGCCGCTCTCTCTCAGGCACGGCGTGAACGTCACGCTGCGTCCAAGACGACTTGAAACTAGGGACCATAAACTCCTCGGTAGAACGTTTGCTGACTTATTAAATCAATGTGTGAGGTAGGGACATTTTACCCAAAGACTTTCATAGAAGCGGACTTATTTACACAGCCAGCGGAGTCGCCCTCTGCTGGTCATTCGAGAGAATACAGGCTTTAGGCACCAGTGACTATGTCCTTTTTGTGTATACAGTCTATGCTTTTTGCACAGAGTGAAGAATGAGAATTTCTCACACGCTGGCTTTTACGTCATGTTTCCATGCATCACTACCTGTGCGATTTCCCCAATCCTTCCCCAATTTGGGCAAAATAATCCACAGCATCTTTGGCATGTACGGGAGGCCTGTCCTTTCTGTCGTCCCTCTACTTTGTGATTCAACGCAGGCCGACGGGGCAGTTGTGTTCCGTGTACAATAAAATCTTTTCCTGTAGCCGTTGTAAATCCCCGTCGGCGCGGCGCTGTGAGCTGCGCGGTTGTTCTCTCTCGGCGAGGGGGGCGGAGCGGCGCTGACACCTTATTAGCGCTGCCAGGCCAGTTGTTGTCTGTTCCTCCTGAAGGAGCACAGACACCCGCCACAAAAGGCTCGCACTGTCTGCTCACCTTGTTGGTGCGCCGGGACGGCTCCTGTCTAACTGGCCGGCAGACAGACGCCGCCTTGGTATTTTTGCCGGGTGGACGGGTGCCTGTTGTTGCCCTGATTTGGTGAAACCCACTTCTACCTTGCGGGTGCATGTCTGTTTGTTGGCGTGTCTGTGTGGTAGGTCTTTTTTTGTCTGTGTGTGTGTGTGTGTGTGTGTGTGTGTGTGTGTGTGTGTGTGTGTGTGTGTGTGGAGGTGCCTGGCCTCAGCCATGTGAGTGGGCGTGCGTCTGGGAGAGCGCACGGGTATCGAAGAGCTCTTCAAACTGCAGGAGCATGCAACCTAGCAACCAGCCCTCGTCGTCGTGTTCACCGCTGGCCTGGATCAGGGAAGAGAACCCGAGAGTGTAATTGCGATCTGCTTCGAGCTTTACACCGTCAAACAGGGAACACGCGTATTATTAAGTGAAAGAGAAAGGTGTGGCTGGAGCAGCAACAGGCGTGTGCAGGTTCGACTTACTCCTTCAAACTGAGAGGTGCTGTGGGGATCCATGTAAACAGTAGGAGGGACATAAACAAGTATCTTTAACAACAAGGTTAGAAGTACAGGAGGGTGTGTGTGTGTGTGTGTGTGTGTGTGTGTGCAGGGGGTGGGGGCTTGAATCCGATCAGACTAGATGTGAAGTGTGTGGAGGAGCCCCTTGACAAACTGGAATTCAATTACCTCGTTCAGCAGGACTTTTCCCTCAGCCGCGATTGCCGAGCACAAAGAGCATTTTACCGGGCGAACCTCACCGTTCCTCTCACGGCAAGCGCACGTCCATTTTCGAAGTCAGTTCTCAGTAGATGGCAGCCTCACACACACACACACACACACACACACACACGCACAGCTCACACTGCTCATCTCAAGACAGAGGTCGGTGAAAAGAGCCAGTGCACTTTGTCCAGCAAGCTGACATTATCACAAGGCACAGATGCCAACCCAGCCTCTACGACCAGTCATTATTGGTCTGGAGAATGCAAGGAGAATGTGGCTTGTTATGTTTAACCTTAAAATCGCTGTTTCTGGCCCTGGCTGGATCTACTTTCAACGACGTTGAAAGTAGATCAACGTCCTGCAAGTCCTGCATGCATTTTGCATTTTGCTTTCTGCATTTTGCCGTGCTACTTTCCGCTGAGCTCTCAGCTGCAGCAGCTTCTGGTCCCACGGGGGAAAGAATGAAGAAGTTTTGGCGTCGGTGCAACTGGGTTAACTAGGTCAGTGGTTCACATTGGTGACAGCTACTTACAAAATGGCCACAGTGGTCTAGTCTGCATGGTGTGCAGGTAAATACTTAAAGGTGACATATGCAAAAATCACTTTTTCGGTGTTTGTGCACATAAATGTATCTGTGGAGCTTGCCGGTCCACAAACTGTGAAGAAAGATCACCCTGTTGTCTTTTTTTTTTTGTTGTGAACTGGTTGAACCCGACAGCCTTGCTCTGAACTACTGGTTCAGATTTCTCTCCCTCTGTGATGTCACAGTTGGTCCCTTTTGGGGGTAACCCCGCCTGCAATCTGGGAATCTCCACCTTTCTGGTGAAGGCGCGTGACATTTCCTTCACAATTTGAAATCGTCCGGACCAATCACAACAGACTGGGCCAACTGGCCAATCAGAGAAGACTGGGGGTTTATGGAGAGTAAATGACCATAATATGTCACCTTTAACACCCATATGCGTACTTAAAATATGGATGCAGACCAATGTAATTTCCATTTTAATTTCTGACAACGTTCTTAAATTGAGTATTGCAGCGCTCCATTCACTTCCATTCATAAATTACACTCTTGAATGGTATGGGAGCCAGGTGGCCTCCCATACCACACACGGCTGCATGGATTTGTATGTGTTAGTGAGCGTGGTGGCGGTTATGAGGTATTGTTCTGTGTGAAAAAAGGTGAACCCGGTCTTGTACTGGCCATCGGGCCACTGTATTGGTTCGGCTGGTTAAATGTCAGAAACAATAGGTTTACCATCTTTGACTCTTCACCGTCCCTCTCTGTGGAAGTGCCGTTCAGGGTGCACATGAGGGCGTGCTGCATGAAGCCAGGTCCCACACCGAATTCCTCATTTCTTTCCCAGTACACCCATGCGTCAAGTCAAACCCTCTACAGCAAACTACACTGCGCCGTTGGGTGTCCTGCAAGTGACCCGTTCTGAGTGTCCTTGAACAGTTTGTCAACCCTTCATGCTCCCTTAACTGTAAATAAGCTCAAGTCAGGAAAGGAAAGGAGGGAGAGGAAACCGCTGGTGCGGTGGGTCGTGAGGCAGATTGAGAGCTGTGCCGAATAAATACATTTCTCTTGTTTTTTACTTTGGCCCTAAAATTCCTGTGAAAACTTTTCCCCATCTGTTTTTTTTTTCTGGGGGGGGGGGGCAGTTGGCAGCAGTAATTCCTGTAGGCATTAAATGGAGAGTTCATGTGGGTTTATCGGACAGTAAACCAAAGATATATTGAGGGCTGGTGACCCCTTAAAGATTTAACGATAGAAGCAGTTACACAAAGTGAATGATGATGCCAAATCTAGGACTGTGTGATCATACTTTTCTAGTTTTCTTGCATATTCTGCCTGCAAAAGGTTTAAACGTGTATGTGTACTTTTATGCATCTTGGATTGGGACCACCGCAGTAGACGTGTTTACATAAAAGCCTATGTTCTGAGTATAATCTGTTTAGAAGACCAAACAGAATAAAACTGACCCGTATAAACACCTCAGTCAGAATAACGAAAGGCACAAACTGATTGAAATTTCAGTGAAGCCTTTTCAGGTATTGATCAAAAGAAAAAGTGCAAAACGATTTAACCCGATTACTTTCCGGCTGCATTCTTTCTGTCCTCCGTCTCCACATGAATGCGCAGAGACCTACGTTTCCTCCGCTTCTGAAAAATTGCTTTGTTATGGAGCCGCCGTTTGATTTGGAGCAACACAATGATGGCAACTAGTGTGCCGGAACAGACGAGGGACACGCGTCCTCAGAGAGCTGATCAAACGTGTACCAGTGCGCCGCCGTTGTTTGTGAACGGTTTGTTCAGACTTACGGAGAGAGTGATTCACGTCGTGTGTTCAAGAGAGCGAATTCCACATCTGGCCCGGGCTGCGGACATTTTTCTTGCGGCTATGATTCAACAACATTCAGTCTGGGAAACCTTGGAAAAAATTGACATCGGCCCCCCGAAAAATGAATGAAGCAATATTGCTCAGCGGATTCCCGTCGCTGATGTGAAAGCTTGTATTGACTGGATACAGTTAAAACAAAAGGAATGTGCAAAGTATTCGCGTGTTAAAACCAAACAAGCTCTTGACCCTGAGCATTGTATTGACGCAGACAGAGTCTCCAAAAGCAGTGTTCTAGACCCACCCCGTGTTGTGTACCTTGTTATTCTCGGCACAAGAGGTCAAGTCATTTATTGAAACAAAAAAATCTTTTATATTAGACAGGGGTGTGGAACTCTTATCAAGGGTCATTCCAATTTTTATGACATCCTTCGGGGGCCGTATGGAATTATTGAACATATGTATCACGCTAACCTCTCTGACCTGATGGCTGGAGCGGCTTCTCGGCGAGGCGCCTGGTGATGGTGTCACTCGTGGCGTGTTCTCCTGGTACGGGTCGGTCGAGTCTTTCGCTGGAGTCCGTTTTTTTGGAAAGCAACTGCCCGCATCAGCGGGTCGTCCCAAACAGATTCCAGACCCAATTCGCAGGGGGCGAACAAATGGAGCTGCTCCTTATGCAGAGCCAGTTCCCAGGAGAGCTCAGACTCCTCAAAAAAAAAAAAAAAAAAAAAAAGAGTCACGGAAATGAGGGCAGGCTCACACCATGGCTCACTCCAAAGAAGACAATGAGATGAAGAGGGGTGGAGGACGGGGGAAGACCAGGTGGGACGCGCGGGAGGCGAGCCAGCAGCGGGCGCCGGCTCTGAGAGAACAAAGGGGAGAAGATGGAGGACAAAGACAACGCAAAGGTGGAGGTCTGGGTCCCATTTTTCTCTCTCGATACTTCTTGCGAGGGTGCGTGCGGCTGATTTAGGTGATCGTTGACACAATTTGCTCTGACAACAGAGATGGTCAAAAATGAAATATCGCCTGGATGATCTGATAAAAGCTGCCCTTCCCCTACACCCGAAACAATCGTGCTCACTGTTGGGGGGAAATAAATCCCAGCTCGGGCCGTCCTGCGTCCAAAAAGTAATATACCACGAAATGATACTTCCCTGTCCACATACATTTGTCTACTTCTCGTCTCGGGCTTTTTTTTCAAAAAAAATGATGGTTTGAACTGTGTGCCCTTTAGTTCACAATAGAGGAACTGCCCTGTAATGTGGCTCCACTCAAAGGCTAACAATGGCATTTATACTTCATTTATAAATTATAAGAACGAGTGGATTGGAGTGAATTTGTTTCGGCACTAGAGGACGGAACCTGTGCGTCGTCCTGCAAACAAGAAGGCAGAGGGAGGAGCAGAGTGTGTGTGTGTGTGTGTGTGAGAGAACGTGAGAGGCCCGTTCTTCAGAACATACTAAAGAAAAGTTATTACATTTACCTTGATTAATATCAACAGGCGTAAACACAGACGCACAGGGTTGCATCTTGCTTCATGAATCAGACTGTACAATGTGACACAACGGCATTAAACAGCATTTAAAGAAGATACCGTAAGAATCCCTTTAATACTTATTAATATTGTTAATGTGTGTGTGTGTGTGTTTGAATCAAAGACAGTAAGAAGTGACACACTGGGGATGCCGATCGACACTACTCTGACAATTGAAGGGGCCCGATGAACGCCGGTGTGTGTCTCGGTCAGTGCGTCTGATCCTAAAAGAACGTTCCAGGGATGCTGCGTCCAAGCGAGAAGGTGACGAAGGAGACTGAGCCCCCGATGATTTGTCGCGGAGGCAAGTTGTAATGGAAATTCTGCCGCGGCAGCCAAATGCAGTAACGACTGCCACAAATCTGCAGTACTGCTGACGGCTGCGTGGACTTTGATGTGGGAGGGGCTTTCGCAAAACTCCTTGCCAAGGCGAGTGCGGCGCAGAAGCCAGAATCCCCGGCAGCCGTGCCATTAGCTTAGCTTAATAGATTTTTCAGCACTTCTTCTCAATCGACATCGTCCCCCCCCTCGCCATCCCTCCGCCTCGTCTCGTCACTTCACTTTCGAAATAAAGCCAAAGTATTTGTCTTTGGCATTTTTTAATTGCACAATTAGAGGAGAGCCATAAAGTCGGGGAGCTGTGAATGTCAGTTTCACCTGACGCTGCCTGTCATTGCAGCATTGCAAGTGTATTTCGTCGCTCGTAATGTACTTCATGAAACAACAGAGTCCTCCCTTCGGAGGCGAATGCTCATATAAAGGCACACACACGTACAGTCATAAGTCTTAGTTACGGTCCTCTGTAACTTCCAAACTTGGATCATGCTGTGCACAAGCCTAACTCGAGCCCCTCTCGTTTGCCCTGTTCAGTTAATTCATTATGCTATTAATACAAGTTTTCCACCATTCACCATTTCAAATTAAAAGCACTCCAGCGTGTCTTTTGAACAGGAACCTTCGATTTCTTAACGGGGGATTTTTGATGTGAAACATTTGCAGGCATACCTCATGCGACAACGGACGGACGGGCGTCATGGACCACTTAGATGATACTTTGTAATCCAGAATAATAAAGTGTTGCAAATACATACATACATTTAGAGAGGTGCAAATGCACATTATAGCATGCAAAAAAAAAAAGATTTGACAGGCACCAGGAGTCAACCCCGTTTCTGTATTCGGGGCCTTTTATCCGTTTGCCTCCACCATGCCCTCCGCTGTTATCGGAGCCCTGGCTCTTGCCCGACTACTGGTCGTAAAGTGAGGAAATATAGGTCGGTGCTTCCACACCGAACACGATGGCAATAGGCAAGCGCACGGTGAGTACACCGATGGCTTATTCATAACGTCAAACAGCTGAGTGACCAAAGCCGGAGACGCTCAGTGCTACGCAGAAGTGAAATGAGGGACCGTTTCGTAACCACTGCACCGTTAACAACACGTTCACCGGGGAACACGTCCGCCAGATACAGGGCCACGGTCCCCTATTGTTTTCCTCGGCACCAGGTAGATGAAAAAGAATGTGAAACATATTTGAAAGGGTAAGTGAGTGGAGAATTTATACGCACAAAGGCCTCTTCATTTCCCGTACAGAGCCCGATTTCAATTAGAGCCGACTGGAAGGTCAAGCAAATTGAATTACAAGCAGCGGTACATTCTGGGGGCCTGTGTGCTGATTGCCAAGCCCTGGAGGAAACCTTCGCCGGGGCGCTTCGGACGGAGCTTCGCTCGCCGTTGCGCTAAGACCAAAATGGATTGATGCGGCGCGGGGAAATTATTCAATCTGATGCGGAGACCAACGGCCTCGATGGTGGAAGGGAATTTAAATGACTTAAGTGTTTGCCTGTTATGAATTTTAAATGGGAAATCATGTCCCATTTCCTGGGTTTAATCAAGTCTCTTTGAAAATCAGCCGCACGGAGTTCTGGTTTAATAGACCAACGTCAGGACGGACAGAGAGAGAGAGAGAGAATGAGGGAGGGGAGGGAATGAAACATGGAGTACTGATTGGGCGTCACAGAGCACTTTCTGTCTGTCAGCAGAATGTCTTTGCCATAATTAGGAAAAGCAGCACAACGGGAGCAGGGAGCACTGTGTTCGAAGCCAAGAGCTCTACTCTTGGCTTTTTTTTTCTTGCTTCCTTTTTGCCTTCACACGTCCAGACCTTTTGGAGACTGACTGGAGATCTGCCTGGCTTCTTTTTTTGTTTTGTTACTGCTGCACATCACAGAGAGCAGCCACTCAGTGAGTGGCCGGGGATGTACAGAAACATTATCAGTCGCATCGGAGACACTACGAAGCTGCCTCCCTACTCTGTCTTGTCCTTTTACATTTACCCAGCGCATTTAAAGTCAAAGCGGCCCGTATCAGAGACACGGACTATCTCATCTGTCGGCACACTGTGCACATTCCCTGTGATTGACTGTGACCAGAGAATGCCTTTAAATCTAATCAGATTAGGGCCGAGAGACAGAGAAACTAAACTGCCGTTATTAACCCGCCGCATCGACATTGATTACAAGTGCAGTCCTATTGACCCGAGTGCACCGCTGCAGACGTCGTGTAAATATTCATGAGTGAGCCGCCGGTGTGTGGGAGATGACTCCCCCGTGCCCGCCTCATCGAGCGAGGGGGTCAGGGCTCGGGGAATTTTCCTACGGCAGAGTGCAGGCGGTTCAGAAACCTTTCCAGAAAAAATCCAACGCAGAGTGGAAAACTCTCATCAAACGGCGTTCCTGATATTTCCTCCAGTCAGCAAGGATGAACCATTAACTCAAAACAGTTCGGGCCCCCTGGTGAACTCGCATGAATGCACGTATCGTATCTTGTTTGCGTCTGTCGACAAAGATGAACTGGTAGTGGAGAATCAGCAGGTAGTTACAAGTCCTAAAAACAACCATGATTACAATTATGAATAAAGTCCTTGCGCATATACTGTAGGTTTTGGTCCGTCCTCTGCGATGCTCAATATAATGACCATACGCTTATGCTACAGTTATGGTTCAGTTGGATTTAGGCACACAAAAAACGACATAGTGGGTTCAGGGACAGATCCGGGTTTTAGGTCAAAATAAGACCTTTGTTAAGGTTTGAGGAGCTCTGTCATGGTTACGATGATAATAAAAAAAAACGTGGACAGTATGCTCCCCGCCCAGTGTTGGACAGCAGGCAGACAAAGCGAGCAACCACCTGGTGAACATAGAGGAGCAGTGTTTTTGCAGCAAAACACACAAATCTAATTCTCAGGAGTTAGTGACGAACGAAACAGCTGAGAGGAGAGAAAGTGCCAGAGACACACGTCCAAATAAATGTTACAATATGTGTCCTGTACGGTAAATAGACAAACTGCTTGCTTAGAAATTAGACATATTTACTTGTTGAGGCCATACAATGGCAAACTTATACATTTGTGCTACTTTAGTCAAGGATTGCGATTATGATTCTTGAGCAACAAAGAAAACTGTTTGAATCAGGAGAACTATTTTCACAATAGAGGTTTTTAATGGCATCTATAATAGCATATATATATATAGATATACATATCTATATAATATATATCTATATAGCAATAGTATAATTAGCACTGAGATTGCTTATAGCAATGAAAAGTGCTCTATAAATGAAATTTATTATTATTATTATAATAACATTTTTGTACAGTGATGATCAGGGAGTGAGGGATTCCTGGTTTCCCCTGCCGCGTGTTCTTGTCCCCGTTCTGTCCCTCCCCGTGGTCGAATGGTCAATTTTGCTTAGCATGGTTCCTGACTGAGTGAAAGTATTTTATCGGCTGCCCGTGATAAGAGCTGTTTGAATTCTTTAAATCGCCTTCAGCACAGGGTACATTGGACCTTCGTATGTGAAAGGAAAGGTGAAATAGACGCCCACAGTTTAACGTGACGCACCACTGAACACAAACTTCTGTGAACCTTTTCCTTTCAGTTTCATTGCCTATTCTTTTCATTTCAATTCCCACCTTGGTAATGAATATAGACTTCTGAATCAATCCTCTGAGAACGCACGGGGCGAAGTCGCCTATAAGATGCGCTTTCTGCAGGGCCATCTTCGGGGAATGTGTAGTTTCACCGCGGCAGACGCACGTCAATGACATCAGCCGTCGCACATGTAAGTGGAGTCGGCTTCTCCTAGCACCGCTGTTGGCTGTTTCTTAAGTCTTATGAATCCTCCTTAACACCTCTCCTTGACCTCATGACGTTTCCCATTGAGGAAAAGTGGTTAGGAAAAGGTGATGGGAGGGACTTTCCGAATCCAACCCCCCGTTCCCCTGACTGTGCGTGCTGCCAGCGGGGGGGGGGGGGGGGGGGGGGGGGGGGGGCGTGGCTTCCAATTCACTCATCCCTCGCCCAATTCTCCATCCCGCCTGGACTCCGTCTCCTGACCAAGACCACATGGTCCCTGCTGCATGTGAGGACCTGTTCCACCCCCGAGACGCCTCCAGTGATTGTCCTCCACCCTTGCAGTATAGTAGCACGTTTGGCCTCTGCCTTTTTTGTTTCTTTTTAAAAGTTTTGTTACTCCTCGGGCCTGTCAGCCTGAGACTAACCCTCTGTTGACTGTTGTCTGTGCATAGGATCACCTACCTGCCTCTTTTGCCACAGCCTCTGCCACCGCCACATGCTCATGTTGGGGACTCCCGCCCACTGCTCCGTCAAGACTCTCGATTTAGACTGGACTTCCCAGAAACTGAACTTCCGAGAACCTTGGCAGCAGCTTCTGCCTGCCTGTCTGACGTTATTTTACAAAGTGGTTCCTTTTTGGATTCGTGCCATTAAAAAACAAAGACAAAAGCAGGACCTGCTGCGGAATTAGTATTTGCTGTTAAGTAGACAAATGAAGTTAGACGTTGTGGGGGCGACCAAACTGACAGAAGGGGTGTGGGTAGTGTTATCGATCTCCTTTTAATGTTCATGTCAATGTGACGTTTAATACCAGTTTTTTATGCCAAGCTGAAAATCCAGGGGCCTCCACGGGCCGGCACAAGTCGGTTGACGCCCGAAAATGCATTCAAGGCATCAAGCCACTCTGGAGTTTTGCTTCACGGCAGTGGAAAAGGGACAACTTTGTCTGCAATTTTATGATTTTGGAACGAGTTACAAGTGGCATTTAGTTTTCAGGTTTTTTAAGTCAATCATGAAAATTACTAAACACTTTCTTCTTATTCAGTTTTTCATTTCATCCAAATTCGGAGCATTGCGTGACACCTTCCAGGACTGAGAACTGGGGGGGGAAATCCTACCATTGAACCAGTGATGAAGATGGCATGCTACAGCACAAAGAAAAGCAGGCCTTGTGGATCTTACAGGCAATAGTCTAATGTGAATTAGTTTAGCCTTGCTGACTGCGTCGCCGTCAGCCGTCCTCGTCCATTTGTGTTCGGCTCTTCTCTGCCGCCCGGCGACAAGCTGCCGTTTCCTCCGAGCCAGCCGCGGACCCTTCCGTGACCTCACACTCTTCCTTCCTGCATCCCCTCGCTGTCCGGCACCTCTTACACTTACAGCACATTGATCTTGCACTCTGCTGTCCTAAATTAAGATGGAAGTCAGGGTTCGATCCTTCGGCACCGCCCGCTTTGGTAGTGCACCGCGTTCCTTGAGGTCAGCCCAAGTCTCCTTGCCCTCAGCGCCGCAGAGACTCCGCGTCCCGGCTCAGGGCAGAGGGCCAAGCATCACCATCCACGGCCCCTCTGTCGGCCTCCGGAGCTCGGGGTCAGTCGGGGTTCATCTACGCTTCGGGCAGAAAAAGGATCCAATGTGTGTGGACAAGCTCACAGTTCATAAAAAACAGCGGGCGTCCCCGCAGTAAAATAAAAGAATCACTGGCCCTCGGACGGGGCCGCTGTGGTTTTATGGGCTGATCTGCACTTTTACTTCAAGATAAAATAATAATCACATTCAGTATTCACATTGATCGGTTACATATTTGGTATAGAAACATTGTAGTCTCTGAGGTATTTTGATCAGATTCCGCAGGATTACATAAACATGTCCATGAGTTTTAATGCTGCATGAGCTAAATGCTGAATCTGGTGTTTTTTTGGGAAAAAAATCACAGTTTTACATGGCCACTTAAGTTGGGGGACTCACAAGAGACAGATTAAGACTGAAGGGTCACAATCGAAGCAGCAAAAAGCTGAGATGTCCTGACATTTAAAATCTCGGGATAGGTCAGCGCGGCCCACGTTTGCCCGTGGTGCAACCGACAGCATCTTTCAGTCACATCCTCCCTGTCGGTTAAATTCACACATCTATCAAACTCCCCACCTCGGTCTTCAGAAAAAAACTGGCAAAGACTGGTGGTCCCCGGGCTCGACTGCTGCTAACGCTGTTGTATTGAGGAGACAACAAGACTCCGTTATTATTCGCTCGTCCTGCTTGGACCTTGCTCTCTAAGACGATGGTCACTCGGCTGACGGTAGTAAGTTTGCGGACGGACGTACATATTTTGAGCGACAGTGTGAGTTGATTATCACAGTATTGACCCTTCTGACCACCGTTGGCTGTGGGCTATTTTTTATTTTGTATTTCCTGGGATTGTTTATGAGAATTGTTTATCTGACACATTTCGCTATTTAAATTGTACTGAAAATGGCGTTCGATGTCTTTCTAACAAGGGAAGCTAGTATTGTGTCCGAGCTGTGCCTTCTTTACTGTCAGATGTGTGTCAATGGCCGCGCCCCCTTTAAATCTGAGGGGTAATTTGGCAATAGTCGGAATTTAATAGAGAAATTGACGAATTGAATTGTGTTTTTTTTTAAATAACTGATTGAATAGAAGTGCGCTTGCCCGAATATTCATGCAAAGTAATATCATACGCAGTATGTTGGAAGCAACTAACTTCTTTTTTTTTCTCCTAGAATTCTTTTCAGGGCACTAACGTAGGGAACTAAAGCTGCTACAGGCTACGTCTTTCATGTCATCACGGTCCCGAATCAGCTCCACACCAATGTTCAAATGTAAAATTACAATTATGGCCAAAATTATGGACAAAACCCAAACGCCGGGCCTTCCAATCGTCCACTTTCATCAGCAGAAGTGAGTGGATGTGGTACCCCCCCCCCCCCCCCCCAGAAGTGAGCGTCCAGGCTTTTACAACGGGTGAGACGAGATGACATGTTGTGAGCCGCTGTGTTGTTGCCGGGACTCGCTCGGCGGCCGCCCTCCTGCAGTGGCGCTGTCCGTGGTGCTGAGAGCCCCAACTGGCGGCGGGCAGGGGAGCGTCTCTGTGAACGCAGCGTGCGCTCGTCCCTCGCACCCACTTGCTCATGCAGCGGACCTGCAGGCACACGCCGACGGCTACACGCTTCGACCGACAGCTGCGTGGTCAGCGGTCGGACCTTGGTGTGAGGTCAATGCGTGGTGTCCTTCTGTGGTTGCCTGCTACCTGGAGACAATGATCCCATCTGACTGACTCACATCTCATACGCTCCCCCATGGGGCCCTGCCTGAACATGGAATTTCACTTCTCTGCTTTACACCAGGCACTCGCGTGTGTCTCTCCCGTTGCTTTTGAGGCTGTAATGTTGCGCTATAAATAACGCCGGGGACACAGGGAGAGGGACGGAGGGCGTGCTGCCATCCAGCTCAGTAACGAGGAGCGTCATAAGTCATTAAAGATTTTTTTCTTTTCTTTCTGTAATTAATGCAGCATATGGTGAGACACCTGCCTCAGAGACGTGGTAATGTTACAGGCCCTCCTATACAGTTTTCAGCGCCGACTCTTTGATTAAGACAAAGGGGAAAATCAACCAGCTTTGTCAAGTTCAGCTAAATTAAAACGACAATGTTTATCTCATGTTAGTTTTGGCATCTACCGCTTTAATTAGCCAATTAGTGCCCACGAAGTTCTCAAAGCAAATTACATCAAATTCCTTTTTTTTTTAAGCCTAAATGTGCAAGAATACACTTGCTTTATTCATCGGTGTGAGAGGTATGCCTGTACCATGTGTGCAATTACACAGAGCTTTAATTAACGAGTCCGAAACCCCATCGATTCTCAGACGCCGGCAGCTTTTCGGAGTTAGATGCGTCTTGACAAAGTGTGTGAACGTCCGACTCACGCAGCCAAAGCTGCGGGTGATGCAGCAGGAAGGGATCTTTATCGATCCGGAATGCAAAGCAGGTTTACTGGAGGTCATGATCAAAAACAAAGTACCAAATGGGTGCAATGCCAATTTTGATCCTTCCACTCAGGCCACTCTCATCATGATAAAGTGAGTGGCTCTGATCCCGGAACGGTCAGAGCGGCAATTATAAAGACAACTTTGGTACATGAGCCTACTTACTCCACGCGGACATAATTAATACTAATGTGTAAGGCCCGATAATGGAGGGAGCCGGGCTGGTGGATGGTGGCAGAACATCAGGAGGAGCGTGTGCCAGCTCGCGGTCGTGTATGAGCACCGAACGACTGTAGGATTGATACACGGCGTCTGCGTCTCTGTCTTCAGGTCCTGGTAACTGTCCAAACTATTATTACATTAATAATAATAATAATAATTATTATTTTTATTTTGCCTCATAACAGATATATCTTTCAGGCACAGCAGTCACAACATCCCGGTAACAGCATTAACTTTTTAAGCATTAACATTAACGACGCTACGACTCGGGGGTTTTGGCCTAGTGGTTAGTGCGTCGGCCTCCCCCACCCCCGAATCGCTTATTGCCCCCTTTAAAGTCCCTGTTTCATAGTGTGGCCCTGTCTTAAGAGCGTTGTTGTTGTAGTTATTTACGGGACCTTTCAGTCGGGGCCCTGCAGCAAATTATTCCCGCAGCTCCCCTAATAGTTTAATGTGGTCATTGTCGAGTAGCTGACAAAATATAAGGGATAGGAGATGGCACTACTTCTGCCTACCTTTCTGATGGGACTACATTATTGTGGCCAGTAAAGTTATTTATTTTCGAGCGTTTATGTAAAGCCTGCGCAATGAGGCCCCATAAACTCAATCTACAACAGAGACGCTGTTATGAAGAGGCGGTAAAAAGGGAAATTGCCGACAAGACTGATCTCATGAGTGGTGTTACTTGTAATGTGAAAATCCTTGCACTTTTTTCAACTCTCTCGCCGAAGTTCTGCAGCAATTTTGTCGAGCTTCCGAATAGTTCTGTCATTCCAGGCCAGACCTACACACTAAGCTCAGACCAACAGAGAGGTGCAGCCCAAAATAATCAGCTGATCTTGATAAAGAAATATATATATATATATATATATTTTTTTTTTTTTTCTTTATCAAGATCAGCTGATTATTTTGGGCTGCACCTCTCTGTTATATATATATATATATATATATATTTACATCTAACACTCTCTCAGGGTCAAAATGGAAATGTTCACAAAATAGGTAAAGAGCCTTTAGAGTCCCCGAGGCTGCAGTGTTATCAAGTT
This sequence comes from Scophthalmus maximus, assembly GCF_022379125.1. Taxonomy (NCBI): domain Eukaryota; kingdom Metazoa; phylum Chordata; class Actinopteri; order Pleuronectiformes; family Scophthalmidae; genus Scophthalmus; species Scophthalmus maximus. The sequence goes on along the minus strand of NC_061517.1, from coordinate 18,071,918 downwards.
TTTGAATCCAATACAATCTTCTCATGTTACAATATTAGCTCCCAGAGTAAACCTTATGGATCACAGGGGGAATCAATCCATTCAATACTGAAGTAAAAAAAAGCAAACAACCAGGACATGGTAGAGAGAAATGTAAAGGCTTGTTGTTCGTTCTATTAGTGTACAAGAAACAAGCGCCAGTAGCCTGGATCCAGGACAGAAGAACTCGTGAAAGACACAAACACATGAGATAGTGAGGCTGGAACTCTGCTAAAATGAAATGCTCGATGTGTCACTCTCACCACATTCAGTCGTTTCAAATCTCACTTGTGAAAAAGTTCAACTGTACTGAGGCAGAGACCTGCGTTTCACACGAAGATTCTCACAGATTGATTCCACTAGTCACGAGTTGTTGAAAATCCCATCAGGGTTTTCACACTGTCGGTTCTTTTTCTCTCTCTCGTTTTTAAGGGAATCAGACCAGTGGGTTGGTTTTAACTCCTTTTCAAACATTTAAAATATACAGGGAAATATATATATATATATATATATAAATACATATATATATATATATATAAATACAATAAGACATACAATAATGATTTTTTTTGCTTTTGGTTTGACAGATGATTAAAACATTCGTTCTGAAATATGTCTGTCCTGCTTCTTTGCCGTTTTTTATTTCATTCATTTCATGCGTCCATCATCGGACGTTAGTGTGTGTCGCCCCCCCCCCCACAATCACCCAGCTGTCCAATCAAGACATATTAATCTGGAAAACGGGTCGAGCAACGTGTTTCTTTGAAACGGCGACAAGTGAGTTTAGTGGTCCGTTTCCTAATCAGCCGAATTTAAAAAAAACATCCACACATCAACAGGGCGTTGAACGCACCACCGCCGTTTCCGTTTAAACGAACGTTTCGTCTCGCCCGGCTGTCCAGCGCTGGAGGGGGCGGGGCGTCAGGATCACCTGCGCGCGTCATCAGCGCGTCATCAGCGCGTCTTTGCGGAGCCAGATTGACGCCCGTCATCAGCGGAGGCGGCTTCAGGTGAGGAGTCTGGAGAGGGAACGGACCGGCGACCCCCTCAGTTGGACTCACCGAGTTCCCGGGCCGAGGCGGAGCTGATGGCGGAGTCCACCTGGCTGACAGACGGCCCGCAGAACCGTGAGTCCTCCTGGAAGGTTTCTTCCAGTACTCGCTGTGACCTCGTCTCGCTGGTTTGGTTTGATTTTCGAGAGAGAACGTTGTTGTTGTCTTTTTTTGCAGCATGGGATCTGAACTGAGCTGGAAATGTTTGAAGGGAAAAAAAAATAAATTGTGAACTGACTTTCTGACCAGATGCATTGAACCTTTGACAGTTGAACGGACTCATTGATGTGTTCGCACACCACATCTCTGTGTGCATATAACAACCAGCTGAAAGATGAATTTGAAAGTTTGTTTTACGCTTTCATTGCTGGGTTGCTGTGTTGCTGCATGTCCCATTGATGATATATTAGCCGTCATTGTTCTTTTTTAAAAATTTGCTTTCCACTTGACTTGGACAACTGTAACTTTAGCTCCATCGAATTTTATTTTGTCAAATGTGCCTGTGACGAGCTGGATTCCACTGGACGTCTTGCTTGCACACGAGCTCAATCATCTTCGTCACCATCCAAAACAACTGGACCACCATGTGGTTACGGCCCTCGCCGCAGAGGAAGACTGTGGGACGTCGGTTTGAGAGCGTACGCATGTCTTCTCACGTGAACATAATGCTGTTAAAGTCAATGATGGTGAGAGAGACGCCAAGTTGTGTCTCACTGGACATGAATTGGTCAGTGATCCTGGAACTTGTGATTGGCCGGCCGTTCATTCGCCTGCGCACCTCACCACAGGGCGGAGCTGTTGTCCTCTGGGCGAGCGGCTGGATTTTTACCAAGAACTCTTTCGGTGTCAGTCTGTCCTTGGAGGAGAGACGTCAAGTACTTGTGCACACGCAAATAAACCACATGGAGGAGCTCCAAAAAAAATCCTTTATTAAAGGGCGCAATATTGTGATTGCTTTCAATTAAGTAAAAGACTGGAAAAAAAATTGGTTGTATTCCAAATAAACTACCTCACATCTACATAAGGATGTATGGGAACGAGGATAAAATGTTGACATGTCGCAGAACATCTATCCTCCACAGCGTGCAGTACCTGTCCACGCTGGCTCTCCTGACCAAGACGCTCCCGACCCTTCACCAGCCAGGGTTGACCCAGGCACAGCACCCTCCAATCAACCATGAACGCTGCGGTAAAGGGACGAGATGGAATTAATGACAGCAGGATGTATTATAACACGTGGAGCGACGTAAGACGGCGGGGATGTCACTGTGTCTCGTTTTAAAACGCATACTCGCCCCGTGTTCCTAAAAATTGCGAGTGGTCTTAACATCTTATCCCTGACAAGAAAGCCAAGTGTCCACGTCAGTTCCGCGAGTGACCATCCCCAACCGCCGATGAACACATTCGCTCAAAGGAGTGACCAGCCTCATGGGCTCCATTCCTTTCTACAGGGTCCAAAGAGATCCTGCGCCCCCCGGAGTGCACCCTGGCAGAGCCCCTCCATGACAGTTGACCGTTAAACCCTCACAAAAGTGGGTCACGCAGGCCTCACACTGAGACATCAGTTTCTTTTCTTGCCAAACCCAGCACCCACGGGACCGAAACCTCAGCGGGTCCACCTAAGCCAGGGGTGATGACAGATCCAACGCGGCGACATGCTGAAAGAGGATGATATTGAACCCCTTCTGTTGTGCTTGTGCCTCTCCACTGCTAATGACTCCCAGGAGTCCGGACTGACCTAGATTCCGTGGACGTGTGTAAAGCGTCACAGGAGACGCTGAACGGTCCTCGGCTGCAGTTTTCTCCTCCACGGGCCCGAACAGTGGGCGCCGGGCGGTGTCATCAGACGCCGACATCTGAAAAAGAACGAGAACAGCTGTCGTCTGACCTGGGTCTTGTCCAGCCTTTTGACTAAGCAATGCTCCCGTGACACTCCGCTGAGGCAAATGGAAAGAACCCTCGGAGAAGTGAACCAGGTCATCTGTTTTGGGCCTATGGACAACGCGATCCTGGGAGCAACATTTCTACAATGTCTAGGCTTTCTTTGGCCAATGTTTAGACACTAGGCCCTTTGTGACTATGATGGAATTAGTCTCTGGGATTTCGGGATGCATGTTGCCTTGTAGTTGCCTGTTACCCGGTGCCAGAAAACAAGAGAGTTTTGTGACGAACAAAGTCTACGTTTTAGCCAGCTCCACACTACATCCTGCTGAAGGAAATCATTCTGCCGTAAAGTTACAATGCAATCGCTGCGGTCTGGGTGGTGGAGAAACCGGAGACCTACCTGGAAGGCTGCCGCTTCCCTGCGGTGACATGACATGCTTCTCCCCGGTGGGTTATCTGAAACTGATAAACCCAGCGCTCCGCTAATCAGATGGACCCGAACACAAACAGCGACACACGAAACCAAACACCCTCTCACAAGTCCCATAACGACACCAGCACTCATCACCCATTTGGACTATGCTCACATCTGCTATGTCAAAGGAGCCTTCTATTTTTCAGCTCTGGAAAGAACAGCAGGAAAACTTTATCAAAAGATCAGAGAAAAAACTTGGAAGTCACTGTGAATTGAACCACTTTTCTCAAACAACTTTTACACAGCTGCCAGATTTCGGATGCTACTCGTTGGTCATCGGAGACTGCGAACGCTGGCCGACTGAAGATGAGTTTGGACGTTTGGGTGAGGACATGCACAGCACTGGAAAAAGGCATCACTTACACAAATCTGATCATAAAAAGCTTGCGGAAAAAACTTCAACAAACCCCGGTCTACCAGAAGCCTGCATCAGAGGCATGGACTCGAGGGATGATTGCCTCTATTACATGATGAAATGTAGCCAGTCCTTCATAACCTGACATGACGGGCCTGCTGACTCATGGTTCATTGATGTATGTCTGAAGTGTGATAACAGATTATGTCACTCGTTGTGCCTGGCTGGTTTTTGTTTTTCGGTCGGTTCGTTGCACCGAAAAAACCCTGCAGTGAACTTTTTAGTTTGTGCGGAACTGCATTGCACTGAAAGGGAGTGTGGGAACACACGCGGAGGACTGAGTGGAAGACTTCGACTGACTGGACTGCACTGTTGAAGTGTCATTCATGTGCCCACACTTGTCACACGCACACTATATTCTCGGGCTTGGTTTTGCTCGCGCTGCCGCGTTGACTTGTTGCTGTGAAATTCATGCACCCCCACGCACACTCTTGTTTTGTGGTTTTGGCATTTGCTTGTGCCAACAAACAACCAACTGAAATGTGAACTGAACTACTGTCTGTTTGCCTTGATTTCTGCATCACTTTTTCTTTTCCCTTCCCATTGCTGATATTTTCTCAAAATCCTGTGGAATGTGACCTGACTTGGAAATTGTCCATTTACAATTATGTCAGATAGGATCCCGACTGGCAGCTTTAAACAAGTGACTGTCACCTCGCTTTATTGTCCTGCTTGTATTTTCATGTCATCCAAAGAAGCTTGTCATGGACATCAGGCTTAAAGCTGTCAACCAAACACATTTACAAAAATGGCCGAATATAAAATTGTGTAGAAAGCCATCGGTGAACGGCTACAAAAGCTTTGTCTTTTTGTACAGAAACTCTATTAGCTGCCCTGTGAGTCGTCGCAGGAGGAGTGTTGAAGCAGTTCTCCTTTCACTTTTGGATTATAGGGATGTCATTCACTGTCATGCTGCCGCCTGCACTCCGAGGTATTGGCATCCTGTTTACTTTTCATCTTCCTGTGTTCATAAATGGAGATCATAACAATGGTTACCACTGCATTTAATATGATGGGGTCAGTTGACCTTTCCTGACTCATGCTTTAACTACTGGTACTTACTACTGATAATACCCACCTAAGATGTCATCTTCACTACCATGGAAAATAAATTACTTTGCTGATCTTGCTGATGCATTAGCTGCGCTGTGCTCGAACAGATTTAGGAAAAACTGCTTTAATCTTATTTTGTAATAGACATTAAGCAATTGACATTAAGCATGAGGCCCTGCTAAAGGGAAGGTTTGTTTCATCCTGTGTTGTCTTTTATAAACCTCTAACTATCGCCATATGCTTCAACTGACTCCCGATACGACTTTCGGCATTGTGTATTAGCAATCATAGAGGGACAGTGCAGGTGAAAATTGGCTAAAAAGTAGCTAAATTGGCTAAAAGTAGCTTTACTTTGGTCTAATTTATGTGTAACACTGAGGCCTTCAGCCTCACCCTGCAAGCAGTGCTATTCGTTCTCCCCTCAACTTCAAATATGTCCTTCACAGTACAGCGTGTCTTTGCGTCGACTCCTCTTCTGGCTAGAGGAGCCATTCTTCTCGAATGGAAACATGCCTCAATTCATCCCTATGACAAATGTTTGAGTCCTCTTCTAGAGTTTATTAGCACGTGTACCATGTGTGAGACTGACAATCCCACTTACACTATACTATGTAATGATGCGACGGCGGATGTTGTTGACGTGCGTCTACTGAGCTGAAGTAGTTCTGTAGGAAGACTGGTCCAAATGGTCTGAAACTGTAGATCGTTACACCCCAAGTAGATACTGTACGTTTATATAGCACTCTTCCCCTTCTTATCACCCACTCAAAGTGCGCTACAGTACAGTAAAGTACACACACACACACACACACACACACACACACACACACACACACACACACAGCGATTCTACATCAAGCACTTTGTCTATCAGTCATCACCGAAAGGATACTTTGGTATGTTAAGTGGAGTCAGGAATCGACCTACGACCCGCTCTACCTGCTGAGGCACAGCGGCCCAGTCCACATGTATACAAATATACAGTAATATACACCAAACAAAGCTGTATTAGTTCAGTGGCTACTCTCACTAGAGATGGGCGCCCAGATTAGATAAAGTAAGACTCTGAAGAGCGAACAACTCCTGAGTAACAGCTAAAGGCTTCAGGAGCATTGACGCCTGGGAAACATCTCCGTCCATTAGTCTATTATCATAAGCGACTCGTGGTTCATGTTGGGTCTTCAAAACAAACCTCACCGAAGTTTGCCAAAGAGCATCTTGACACAACATTACTGGGGAAATTGTTTTGTGGACTGAGGAAACTCTGGTTGAATTAAATTAAGAAGAAAGTAAAAGGGGCCAATGCATACCAACATGAAAACGTCAATCGCGAGGTGAAGTGTGAGGGAGGGAGCATCATGATTTGGGTCTGACTTTGGCTCTGGACAGCTCAACGTCAACAATGGTAAAATATATTCCGAAGTTTATCCAAGTATCATACAGGATGATGTAATGGCTGCTAAATGACCCAGAAGTAAATCTAGTATAGAATGACTGCAAACAATGAGCCCAGACCTCAACCCAGGAGAGATGCCAAGGAATGACGTCTAGAGACATTCTAAGAATGTAGCTGAGCTGAAGTAATTGTGTAGGAGGAACGGTCCATTGTTTATTTCTGATCAGCAGTCACAGAAAGAAAAATGGTTGTTTGAGGATATTGTTTCCAAAAGAGTTTGACCAGTTATTAAATCCAAGCAGTGTGAAAGTTTTAAGGAACGTATTCAGTGAAGACGGGAAATGATTACGATTGTTTGTGTGATATTAGTTTAATAACAGTTCACATTTTTCAATTAATTCAGAAAACCATGTAATTCCACAGGGTTCACGTTTTTTTTTCTTTTCTTGCAACCATATAACTGCATCTGTACCAACTTTTACCTCTTTTGAAATTATTTAGAAATTAGTTTTCAGCTGCTTCATTGGAAAACAGGTAATTGGAAAAAAAGGAGTTTTGTTATAAAAACTTCATATAAATATAGTATTTTAGAAATTTAAATGTTATTTTATTTCTGTGTTTGGGAGATGAGCGTTAATTTTCACAGATATTGATTTTTCCGTCTCAGATTGTAAGCATAAATTAAACACGTTTTTTGCTATGAATGGGGCTATTGAAATTGCAGACACATTCAAGAAAAGCAGCATATTCAATCCATTGAGTGCATTTTTTGAGGCAGCTATAGCTCACTCTGTGGTCCCTAACATGAATAATGATTTAATGTATCCATATATAGAGGGCTGTAGTGCCAAGCAGCCAGTTTCCCCACATATGACAATGTGTTGGTGTAACTGAGCAGTCGGCTGTTTTCAGTTAAGAGTTCATCAAATATTTCCTTCCTTACACCAGCTCTTAGTTTGTGGTGGAAAATATGTTTTGGATTGTTTTTATAGGCTAAAATTAAAGGATATCAAATCCTACAGTGACTGTAATAAGCGTGAATCAATGTTCTAAAGAGCAGTAAGAGACTCTTTGGACGGTAAAGACTTTCTGCCATGTTGGGTGATGCATTGTGCATCTTACCATTGCACAGTTTCGCCACTTAACTGCAGGCTCACAGTGTTGCTTCTGTCTTTGAGAGTTTTTTAGATGTCTATCCTTTTTCTGAAGGATGTAACTGGGTACAGCAATTCAAATCCTATACATAGAGTAGTTTAACATGAATAAATCATTGCTCCATTTATTTTGAAAGGTTGAATTTAGACTATCATTGAGGCCAGTGTGCAGCAACATCTGCTGCAGCCTTTCAATCCCAATCTTAAACAATCAGTGAAAAAGAGGTGAGGGGAATGGGGAGAAGACTTCCTAAATGTTTGTCTGTCTATCATCTTGAATAAAGGCAAAGACAAAACACAGACTGGCGGTCAGATTGTCGAAGCAGTCTCTGAGCTGGTTTTTTTTGTTTGTCCGGCCTGGTTTGATCCCCATTTCCACCTGGCCACATTTTGAAATGTCATGCAGTAAAATGTTGAACCCTTAATTGCTTTTGATAGCCATGTCAACACGTTGCATGGTGGTATCGGGGCAATTGCTGTGTGTGTGTGTGTGTGTGTGTGTGTGTGTGTGTGTGTGTGTGTGTGTGTGTGTGTGTGTGTGTGTGTGTGTGTGTGTGTGTGTGTGTGTGTGTGTGTGTGTGTGTGTGTGTGTGTGTGTGTGTGTGTGTGTGTGTGTGTGTGTGTGTGTGTGTGTGTGTGTGTGTGAAGCATTGTTAATGTAGTGTGTAACTGCAGTCCATTTACAGTTATGACAAATCTACCATTATTTTTATTTAAGAATTAAAATGCTAAGAGAAGGGGGTGACATAAAAAAACATCTGTGGTCATGCACGAACAGTACAATGAAATTTCAATTATGAAAAAACTCATATTCATGAAGTTTCAAGTTCACATTTGAGACATGGTTCATTTTAATCGTTTAACTTGAGTAATAGGAAAAATATGCTCTAACACTTTGTTTAGCAGTTTCTTCATAAATAAATACATATTTGTACAACTAATTATATAAAATATGAATGTTAGAATTCAAATTGATTTCTCACTGTCAATTAGCCACACTCATAATGTGTTTCGTTTGTTTTACATTTTACCACATGTTGAAATAATCGCAGGTAAAAATAGGGACTATCAGCCGGGATACATCTGGAAATTTGTTAATATTTTTCTGAAGTTCCTCAAAAGTAAACAGTGTTATCTTCTGTTAAGTCCCCACTCACTATAATCTGTTTATCTCCTATGAGGGAAAGGATTTAAGTTCAAGGCCAGGTGGGCAAATCGTAAATTCAGGCCCTGTTACAATAACCTTTAAATTTCTGTCAACCATTTATATTTTTTTGTAACATAAAAACTTCCCATTAAAGAGCTATGACCTTGTTTTCAGTCAACCTTGTTTGTAGTTGTAGAAATAACAACCATATATACAATATTGTAAAGAGCCAGTTGATACGTTAATTTGGATTAGCTGAAGTCTCCCATGTAAAGACAAGGTGAGATAATAAACTGGAATCAACTTAGTACAGCTGTTGCACAGTGGGTCATAGTGTCTGCAAACCTGACTTGCTGCACCATCTCCAAGTGTCCTAGAACATCAATTGTGTGTGAATTGACATTCTGCCGATTCCTGTGTGCGATGGAAAAAAAGATCTAGTGAGCCGCTGGAAGCTTTTGGAGACCCAAGTCTTAAGCAGACGCAGTTTTATTGATGCTGGAGGCATCAAGGAGAAGATTGATAAGCAATACAACTTAACACTGTGTAATGCCATAAAAAATTCTGGAGTCTGTCCTTTTGCAGGTCGTGTTGAACCAAACGTCCTCACGTGGCACTTTGTAGATCCAAATTATCTCTGTCCCACTAAGAGCGTGATCTGATCACGAGACACAGACACGCTGGCTGTTTTTTTTTTATCACTATGTATTTAAGTGACAAGGTGATGGCTATCCTAGAAATGGAGAGTGAATATTCTTTCTAGTAAATTACATTCAAGTGTGACCTGTGGACAGAAGCATGGTCTAATGTAACATAATACACAGATCAAAATACCTTAAGAACGATTTATTTCCTGACACTGTGCTGCCGGAAATCAGTCCATCAATCCGATCTGTAATTTGAGGACTACCACCTACTAAAAGTGTAGCGGTTGGGAATACCAATGAATTGCTGCAAATGTACATTATTTCCAGTACTTATGCATTGTGCAGAATAATGATAGGAACGGGAGGTGGCCACCTACTGTGCTCGTATTTCTTGGAAACTCTTTGTGCGAGTTGCCCTGCAGACAGTATTCCAGCTTCACAAGGCACAGTCTCCACATGTTTTTGGATATATGAGTGCATGTCTGCATGCTAATGAGGTCTAACTTGTAGCTGAGCTGTATACGATCACAGCGACTCCTCAGTGTCCCGAGGCAAGAGGAACGATGTACATTGGGGCCTCATCTGCAACACTTGCAACAACTGCACAGATTCACCATATCATTTTTTATTTTTTTGCAGCCAGTGATTTAACTCTCATTTACCCAGCAGGTGTGTTTATTAATGTGTCACCCATCTTCTGGCTTTGGACCAGGGGCCAAAAAACAGCTCAATTTCTTCCCTGGTAAACACACATTTAAAGCACACATACAAAATATTTGCCCCCATTTCCTCCACTGAGATCCGTTGTGCAAGGCGGAAAGAAGCGAGTTCTGTGCGACAACACAGGGATGGCGCCCCTGCTTGTTTGCACTCAGTCCCTCCTCTGCCATTTGGGCCCCGTCCAACCTTGTACCAGCAAGCGTGAAGGGAAGAGAGAGAAGAGCTCGACATGCCGACTACACTGACTTCATCGCTCCCCTTTGCATGGGTGGACATGGCCCCAGCCATTGGGAGTTGGCTGCCAACAAGCGCTTTTGAAATTTCTCTCCCATTATCATGATGGAGAATGAGACATTGGAGATGTCCCTGCGCCTTTTCGCATTATGAGTTAAACATACTGCAGCGGTTACAGTCAGCAGGGAAGTTGGTTATACCTCAACCTGCTGTTGGAATACCAGCTTTATGATACGTTGTAAATATTGGAGATGTTGCTCATAACCAGGAAGTCTTTATGGCAGTGTAAAGCAGCGCCCAGTCAAGTCTATTCTGTCCTTTCACTGACATGACACATAAGTCCTTACCTAATCATCTCACTGAAGAAGATGTTTGTTTGAACTCTCTTTAATAATGTGTTGTGTAAAAGTACATCATGCAATGAATAGTTATTATTCTGTAAACACACACACACGCAAACAGCCAGTACTTCACTACAACAAAGGCTAATAGCAAAAGGTTTTTCTACATTGGCCACAGACACGTGTGCGTTCTCTCCTGGTGTTCTCTCCTTCAGCAAATATTACAGTTGGCAAGATTTCTGTCAATTACAAAGACACAATGGAAGGTGAAGAGACCTGAATTGGCTCTAGACAGATGTGCTGAAAATGTTCCAACAATTTGCTGTTGCAGTTTTATCAGACTAGGGAGCAAAGACATGTATCAATGTTCTGTTAAAGTACAACCAACAGAAAATAGCATTTTTGATTTTATGTATCACAGAGGCTCTTTGTGAGAATAAACCAGCACACAGAGAGAGGGTATTGATCTTCGTCACGCTCCCCTTCTCTGTCCGACTTCATGACAGAATAGGAAATTTCAAATGGAACTGCCAGTCACCCGGCACTGAGCTGTGACTGTTTTTTAATATTTACGTACCTTCTTGTAATGAGCAAGTCGAGTCAAATGTCAGTGTTTCTCTGTGGAGGCACAGTCCCACCTACAGTAAGCATCCAAATGGGAAGACACAAACAAATGAGAAAAGGCGTGTTTGTTATGTACGAGTTCCACGGACGGCTTATTCTGACACTCATGGGAGGAAGAGTCTGTGGCTGGAGAGACGCAATAACCACAGGTAGCAGGGAATGAAGTGAGACCTCAAAAATCATCAACAGCAAAAAAAACCCACTCCCAGATGTGGCGATATGGAATCTGCTCTCAATCCTCCGTCTGTCAAAATACAGGAGGTTTTATAATCTACTGATAAGCCCCAATTTCCCCCAGGCTCCCTAGACAATCCTTTTTGTCTTCTGTGCCTTTTCAATCATGTCACTTATTGAGTCACAGAAACAAATGGAGCTAGACAAAAGTTCCCTGTTTCCTTCCTTTTGGAGTTGCTCTATCACAGCTGGGAGAGCAGGTGGTGGGAAGGAGCCTTGGGGAAACTCCAGTGGAGCAGACCTGGCCTGTGGGCAGCCTCAGGTATTATCGTTGTCTTGCCAAAATGACAGGCACAAAGCAATTTTACTTTCCCTCTGATAACTCCATACTTAGGTTAGACCAATGTTCTCAACTTTTCTTTCAGGGAAATATCATACCGTGTTGTCCATATGGCAGAATTCAATTTTAATATAACATTATCATGAAAACTGATTGTAATTAATCATCAAAGTACTTGCACATGCACTAGAATAACATTCCCAGTGTTGACTTACTTATGATTTACTGCAAGTTGTTTCTGTAATGTTTGCTTCCGATCAACAATAACTGTCTTGATTGGCAATGAAATCTGTTGCAGAAGTACATGTTTCCCACATCATGGATTTTAGTCATGAGTCTCCATCTAGTCTGTCATGTTAAAATTTGTTAAATACTTTTTCATGCCCATCATTTTTTTGAATTCCCATTGCCCTCAGATGTACTTTGTGTTATTGTGCAAGTTTGCATGTCATAATATCTTAGCATAATATTGATATTATTGTTAGCATGGAAACAATTGCTTTTTTTTTTAGCAGCATGACTGCTAAGGGAAAGATTTTTCCATCTTACAGTTTGGCTTTCTTTAAAATGAGCTGGATCTACACTCTCGGTCTTCCTTCCTTTTAGGTAGCCCCCACTGTTTCCCATCCATTTCACTACAATGTGCATGTAGTGTCTTTGGAGTTAGGTAATCCATATTTCCTGGAGATGAATTAGAATATTTTACTCACTTAATACTTGTAATTTAATGAAATACCTTTTAAATCATAAGATGGTATTTTCTGTATTATAGTGAAATACATTTTAAAAGTAACCGTCCCCCTGTCCCTGTGCGATTGATGAAGTCGGGGACAAATTATCAATCACCTCCCCCCATATTTGCTATCAACCCTTGCTATCCATTGCCTCCTACAGTCAGTAGATTTGACTGAAAAGTCAAAAGACCCAGGATCAAAAGAACAATACTGCAAAAACACAAACAATATGGTGGGATCGGATCTATCTGACAGAGGACAAGCAACTCCAGCTCTGCATGGTTTCATGACTTGATTTGAACAAATCATCTGTAAAGAGCTTCTCAATCTGCATATTGCATTCACTGCTTCAAAGTTGACACCATAAATACCCCTCTCACTGCCTGGTTGAAGGCAAATGACACATTTCACCTCAAACTGTCTCCTTGTGTGCATTACCCTGCATGGAGGAGAAATAACCAGCCTGGGGCATCGTAAGAAATCAATAGAAAATCTGGAATCTAAAGAAAGTTACCATCACTGGTTTGCAAACTCGTTTCGCATCATGATAATGCCAATAGACAAATGGCCTTCAGGCTTGAATATTCGTGATATAAATGAGTGCCTCATTTAATACCCTTATTTTTCATTTTGGGCATTATGGCAATTGTTGTGTATTTCCTCTGCTCTTGTTGATAAAGTCAACAGGCTCGCAGCAGATAGATGTTGCACAAGACAACAGATGTGGCCCGGCAACGTCTGTTGTCATGGCAAAAGTCTAAGATTACCACCGCAAAAACCAACGACTTGCTTTGTGCCGCCTCCTTCATTGAACCTCCCACCTGGTTGCTCTCTTCCTCCCACCTGTGCCCCATGTGCTCTGCACTGTGAACCAAAATCCAAAAGGGAAAAACCCCACTCTTGGAGCGCTGCTTGCACCGGTCGTCCTCACTGTGAAAATGTCCAAAGAAAACGGGGCAATTTTAGGTATTGACATTTAGCTGGTGTTGGGAACCGTTGCTCGGTCTCGTTTCAGCTCCTTCCGAAAGCTGCCTCTGATTCTCGTCATTATTGAAGCAACCAAAATACCGAGGTGGTCACCGACCATAAAGTGTAGCAGCACGGTCTCGTACCACCATGAGCCTGCAGACCATCGCCAGTGGTTTTTGGCATTGATTCATTGAGTTTCTGGACTTCTACAGGAGGACAAAGCGGCGTCCTTCAAAACCAAATCCCCCGGATTTGTTTGCACCACCATTATCAAAATACCATAGTGTTGCTGAACACATCACAGTTTGCAATCTCGTCACTGTCAAGGCCACAGCATATGACTCACATCTTTTTTCATAGGCGTCAAATCATTCAGAGAGCCCCAGGCCCCGTGGGGGCCTTTTGAACCCTCTCTCAAAGTAAATCAGATCTTTTCATGTTGCCAAGTTGATGCAAAAACCATGGTCGAGCGTGTCTGCTCAGCATTTGTGAACATCGCAGCACATGATAGGACAGTGACTGTGTCTCTGCAGCTGAAACATGGAATACATCTGCATGTCCTCTACAGCCATACAATTTAATTAGAACTGCTGAATTGCAGTTGAAACAAAAGGTATGAAACTGGCCTTGAGCGGCATGTTTGTAGTGGACCATGTATCTAGACGCTGTGAATTTCAAATGATTTGTGATAAATGGATGCAAGTAACTGATAAAACACTTTTTGTTTAACACATCATCACTTTACAGAGCAGTTAACTTAAAATGAATCTCCTCTCACTGACTTCATTTTCCTTTCATACAGATTTTTATCTTTATTACAACAACAAAGGAGAAACAAACAGGAGATTGCGAACATGGCCGTACGTAGAGCTCCCTCCCTGGCACAGTGCTTATCTTGTGAACATGTGTTTGGAGAGGAGGTCGGCCCCTCAAGATCGAAGCAGTTTCAATCATGTACTTTGAATTATTGTTACTTATTGCCTCTGCATTACCTAGTCCTCACTACAATGTGCTCTGTTCCCTGTATCTCTGTAAAAGTGAGGTGACATTCAGATAGCCAGTGTCTTAAGTGTCTTTCCAGCTCGGCGTACTTTCTGTACAAGCGGCGAACATGGTGAGAATGGTCCTTTGACAGCGCCGTTCGCGGTAAAAGCTTCCTTCTCCAAACATTTCTCCACGATGACAAAGAAAATGAATTTGTTATGGGGCATTATGTGAATTATAGCCTTTCAGTGCAGCGAGACGTGATTTTCTTCAACACTGGCCTTGTCATAATCATCCAGAAATCGTCAAGCTCTGATGCTGTCAATGATGATCATCTTAAAATGCTGATCCCTTGTCGTCAGGACAATGCAGTGCGTCTCCAGCAGTGGACAGAGAACGTTAATCGAGGTGAGGATTAGAGACGGGATTAAACTTGTCACGCTGCACACTGGGTGCTTGCATGTGATGTTTTTTTCACCCCTGCTGGTGCTTTCATTTTGCAGTGGCGCGACCATTACTGGCATAATTGCATCTTCAAAACCGCCAAGAGATGCGCCCTCGTCGCAAAATCCCTCAGCGCGCCACAACACTCTGCCCCTGGGACAAGCATGGGGGTCTCCGGCGAGGCTTGATATCACTTAGGCGAGAGTGAATAAAACATAGACACTTTCCTCCTCTTATCCCGCCGCTCATTGATTGTCTCACCGAGACGGGGAGAAGAATGACTCACTTGGCATCCAAAGGCTCTTTATAATGAAACATGATGTCTGGCGTCTTTCGCGGTGCCACAAAGTTCAGAGTGCACTCTTAGCAACTCAAAATAACTGACATCCGTTTGTCTCAGCAGCTACTGGGGGGCGTTTGCGTCAGAACCCACAGCCTCACAGTATTGTTCTGTAGAACAAGAAAAATATCCACTAGTTAAAATGTTGCTTTCTTTCATGCGACGTTCAATCAACCTCTCTCAATGTATCGTGTAGAGCATTTCTCTGTTTTTCTCATGCGCGTCCCTGGAGACCCGCGATTGCTGGCTTTCTTGTGTCAATTTTTTTTTTTCAGCTCCATCCCCCGGCTCTGTATTATCTGTTACGTAATGCTCCACCCGAGGGCAACAGTTCTTCCAGCGACAGGGGGGATCTCACAAACAACCACTCTCATTTTTATTTAGCATTAGGCTCGACATTAACTTATTCACAGATGGTCTCAAGCTTGAGACATATCAGTAGGAGCTTTGTACGGGGAGCAATGAGCTCTGGAATATTGCAAGAGCTCGAGCAATATATGGAACTCCGATAAGGCAAAATATAATTCACAGGGCACATTATACACAGTGTGCAGGAAATTAAAGTGGTCCTCTCTCACGATGGCAGCATGGAGAGACGGTGAAAGGGTGGAAGTCGTCTGTGCGTGGCAGAGTTTACAGTGTATTTGACACCTTAAGGACGAGACAATAACCAGCAGCAGCTTTGTTACAAGGCAAATGGAATGAAGAGTTGTCATGAAAAGTTTGCCACAGATGCAGGCGTCGGACAACAACGACAATGATTGTCCACAGTGGCGATATTTAGAAAAAAAAAGGCTGCATGAACAATAAGCTGTACATCACATTATTGAGTCCTGCATTTTAAATCTGAAAATATGACTTCAGGAGATGCACAAAGTCCCTGGCCTGAAATAATTTGACGTTTTCTTTATACTCCAGCTTTGAAAAATCCAATCATAATTGCTCATTCTGTGCCGTGCCAGCAGCGAGGCCACTCAGTTGTTCACCTGGTCCAGAGTGAAATAGCTGCGGTCGCCTTGAAATTTGGTGCAGACATTCATTTTGCCCTCGGAATGAATTCGAATAACTTTGTTGGACCTGTAACTTTTCCTCTGGTGCCATCGTTGGGCCCCAGAAGCATTTATTTGTGCAGTTTTTTGGGGGTTTATTCCCATCGGCCAGAGCTGGACCTTGTGTTAAGTCCTAATGAGCAGTTTTTTGTTCCTGGTCCTGCACAGCCTGTTACAGCAACAGGGGCACGTCACTTCACCCATGTATGTTTAAAATAAACTGTGCACAATGGTGCATTAAGGCACCATTCATTAGCATGTGCACATTCTCACATGGGAGGGTTTTTTTTCAAACCCCGCGTGTTTGAATACTAATATTTGAATCAACCAAATGTTGGGAAGTGTATTACAAAATGCAAAAAAATTCTCCAGTGCACTGGCTCTGTTTTGGATAAACTTTAATGAGATGCTGCCCTGTATTATACCATTATACTCCACCCTATAAATGGTAATTGGGAAATAAAAACCAACTTTCAGTTGTATACTGTTTGCATTTATAAGTTAAATCAACCATTTACCACTATTTCTCATCAGGTATAATACAACAGTAAAATAAAATTATGATGGTAGAGATCATAACATGCAGCATGCTAACAAGAACCTGTGTCACCAAATGTCTGCCACAATAATCCATCCTCATTGCACAGCATTATAGATGATTGATCCATTAAGATGACAGAGCTTCAGAAAATGTATTTTATACACACTGAGATATGCCCACATGATCTGGACAAGCGAAACGAAGATGAACAAATAGAACTTTAACTGTGGGCGACTTCTACTGGCCAATTTCTCCTGAGATTCAGTGGCGCGATTCAATGGGCGATGCTTTTTTGAATTCCTGTCAGCTATTTGGCCGCTGATGGGTCTCCAGTCTTAAATTGACCTCTGTCATGAGTCAAGTATCCGCAGCACTTTTGGCCGCTGCACGCAGCCATCCTCCCCACTGGACATCCAGCATCCTCTTGCCCGGTAACACTGGCTGCATCAGGGAAGAGTTTCCGCTTCCCCGGGAGTTAGCTGTTTGCGACTCCACACATTATTTCAAATCACAAATGCACACAATGAATTCAGAGAGTCAAGGAGGGAAACACATCACTATATGCATTCACAGTTCCTGGCTCCCTGCGGTGCACTCTCCCATCCATACAGAATTAAACATACAAGCAATTTCCCCCCTGGCACAATAATTTCTCTATGCTGCCATGGGGGTTAAGTTGAAAACACTGCAACAGCAAGAGCTCAAGGGGACTGAGTTTGAAGCTTTCCAGCCATTGAGCAATTCAATTCACTCAGGTGAATCTCACTTTATTTAAAAAGTGCATAGGAAACGTTGTGATAATTGCAGGAACTAAATATACTGGATGTCTACGTAATTACAGTTCAGCATTGAGCTGACATCGTGAAAGTGGCAAGGAGAGATGGTGTAGTTGCTACGAAATTTGCTAATGATAGCAAGAGTCCATTGATTTGTGAGAAAATAAATCAATTCAAGTGTGTCCATATGGCCTCTTGGCGGTCAAGTTACTGAATAGACAGACACATACACACACACACACACACACACACACACACACTGTAGCACTGGTAGCTCCATCTGCCTTGCCGGGAGAACCCACCGATCCAGGAACAGCTGTTCGCTGGTGTCCCTCGTGGCCCTCCGCCAAGCGAAGTGTGTGTGTGTGTGTGTGTGTGTGTGTGTGTGTGTCATCCATCCCACAAACCCACCTTACATGGTGAGCCGCACTGTGCGCGGATGGCTAAATAAGTGAAATGACGAAGTGTATGCAACACTTACTCTATCTCCCAAGAGCACAACAGCCACCGAGTCTTTGAGCATTTTAATGTAGGAAATGCCACAAGAGACCGGGACGGAGGGGTTCTGTTGAGAGGAGCGTGAGCTCGGGCACAACGGAGTCCACCTGTAAACACTGTATAAAAGATGCGGGATTATGAGGAATTGAGCTCCTGTCACTCAAAGTAAATCAGATCTTTTTATGTTGCCAAGTTGATGCAGAAACCATGGTCGTGCGTGTCTGCTCAGCATTTGTGAACATCGCAGCATCTTATCAATCATAGAGATAGAGCTGCCTCCATATTGACGATGCACCGAACAAACAATATCGTGGATGAGGTCTAAGTGCGATTGCCAATACAGGCCACATTGTAGATCATTCCTCTGCCAACGTCTCTTGGGAGCACATTGAGTTATTGACAATGCATATATGTGTGTGTGAGTGCAGAGCGTAGTCACTTTGAAAGACGCGGAGCATTCGTCTGCTGCCGGATTACTGCAGCAAACACCACTGAAGGTCACATTCACTGTAACATATTAGAGGCTGAAACGGTCTTTTAACGGGGGGTTCATTTTAAAAAAAGCTATGCAAAATGTGTGGGAGTCTATTTGGAGAATTATGCTAATAACAGTAATTCAGGGGTCCTCCCGTAATGAGCGCTGGCCCCGACCCAAACATGAGTCATAAATTTGGCTCACAAATATCTATGTGATATATATCCCAGTGACCACTGGCTTGACTTATGCATCACAAGTCACAATGGTGCTGCATGTGATTACTGTTATTTTTCTGGATATTCTCAAAGTTGCTAAGCAACACCAAGAGTCTGCAGGGAATAAAAAAGATAGATTGTTGGGGGGAAAAATGAAATTGTGAATGAAATCTCACAGATTTTCTATGATTGTCATGGAAAATCTTACTCTGCGAAACATTCCTGCGGGTCGTTTTGAATTTTTACGAGTTTACAAATCCAACTTTTCCATTGAAACCCCGATATTTATTGTATATTAGACACACACACACACACGTGCTGTGGGTGCAGTAACTTTGAGACTTTGGGGAAGCATGATGTTGATCCCTGTTCTCCTTCCGGCTGACCTGTTTAGGTTGGGAGTCATGTGCACCACAAAGCGCGGCATTCATCGCTTAATTTAGCAATGTGAATCATAAGCACAGCGAAAAGACTCTCTGAAGAATTGTGAGTGGAGCCTTTCTGGTTTTCAAGATGAGTTTTTTTGAGCATAGTGATATATGCACAAGCTCTGCATGGTCTTCCCATTTGGCCATGTTATTCTGAGCTTCAACACGGGCTGATGTTACAAAGATGCAACTACTACCCACCAAGTGTACATGAGGGAGGTGACTGGGTACAATATTTGTTTCACTATACAATCCTGGCTGAATTAACTGGTGAGAGGACACTGGGGCACAATTTTGCTTTGTGCCCCCTAATTGACTAGCCTGGCGTAGCCAGACTAATTCTTAAATGTGTATTAGTCTGGGACTTCTCGGTTATTTATTTATTTTTTTTTTGATTTCCAAGAGGCGCAGAGCAAGCGCAGAGAAATCCACACTCGCATGCTCTGACATTGTTCTACAGCCGAACTGTCTGATCTCCAGTAGCTGAAGTGATGCAATTTGCATTTTGTCGCGTACCCATTGCCTCTCAGCCAGCATTGCCAACTTTTGCTACAGTAAGCAATTGCCTGTATTTCCCAGAATGGCTTTCAACAGCCCCCGACAAAAGGCCGCTGTGCACTGCAAACGCGTAGGTGGAGAGAGCGACAGCAGCAGAGCAGCGAGTCTGAGGAAAAAACGGAGAGAGGAAAATGCCACAGAGCTACATGACTATTCAACACTGGCACAAAATGGTTGGTGTATTCACTGCATATGTTTTTATTTGTTTGGAGACAAATCTGCTATCAATCACCGTTTTAGCGGAGATATTCATACAATACATGGCCAAAACGAAATGGACATCACATGGGATTAATGAACTCGTAACCCTCTGGGACGGCTTTTCCACAAGGCTGTTGTAACCTCGGTGCAGTTGTTTACTCCCACTGAGCCCCAAAAATGAGGTTGTCCACTTCCCTTAACTGGAACAGAGGGGCCTTGTCGAAACCAAGCCACACACTCTGAACAAAAGTACACAAGAGCATGTGGACCCACTATCTGTATATTACTAATATCCATATCCGGGGTGGGGAACATTTTCCCTACCAAGGGCCATTTCAATTTTTATAACATCCTTTGAGGGCCACACTACATCATTGAGCACATATATCACACTACTCTCGCTAATACGATGGCTGCAACTGCTTCTCATTGGCGAGGCGTCTGATGTCAGACGATGGGGATGATGATGATACTCACAGCTGGTTTTGGTCAAAAACTTACTCTAATAAATCCTCACCTCTGGTAGTTCTGAATGAGGTTTCAACTTCTTAGCTATATGCTCCCTCAGCACGAAGGTTGCTTGCGCAACACTGAAAAGCATTTGTTCTATCCAGGTGTATTGGTGCTTGTAACTCATCATCTTAAGCTGCATGGTTCCTGCTGAAATGATGCTTGAAATCGCCAGAGGTTCCCCGCCTCTGATTTATATGTATTTATACTCTTTTGGCCTTATAACATATATTTACATTAGGGTGTAGCCCTTTCTACAACATCAAGGAATTTATGGTAATGCGTTGAACTGCACTGTCGGGCATCGTGAACACTGTCCATACAGTACCCTGAAGAACATGTCAAAGATCACAGCAACACTGCAAAAAATGTGTAAATCGAAAACTTGTTAATTGTTTTAAAGACGATGCCAACATGAGCAACCAGTCACCGCATCTCACACGCTCCGTCGTCGGGTCGTGAGGTTAATGATTTTGGGCTTTGTCAAATCAGATTTATCATCGGAGCGCGGATTAATTTGTCAGTATTGTGCGCTCCATTAAGGCACTACCAAGCAATGCCTTAATTAGAAGAATGTTAATTGCAGTGATTACAAGCCTCCTCTTGAGGCATTGTGAACAGGCCGAGCAGCAGAAATGGCCATCAAACTTTTGGGAGGGACGCAGATTAAGCTGTGGTGCTCCGAGAAGGCTCCCGCTACGACGGCATGCGAAGCCTTGCACTCTGCGTGTTTCCGCCAAGATATGATTTCCTTAATCTCTCTGGATAGCCCGAACAAAATTGCTGAGTGATTGCTCATGTGTTGTTCACTTCGATAAAGTTCTGTGCGGAAAATAGCAACAAATTAAATTATTCCCACCGAGGGAGTATGGTATGGGGGTGGGGGCTGCTGGAAGCAAGTACCGCGACAATCTCATGGAGAAGACACAAAGACAACCCAAACAGCTCTGCTGGCGGTGTGAGTGTTTGTTTGTCTGTGACTCTGATATGCATAGGCAATCTGATAAAAGACTGGAAGGCTGCTTTTGGATTTGAGGGCCGACATAGAGCAGACACAAGCACGCTAGCTTATCTCGAGCTCCACTAAATGTTGTCTCTCTGTGGGCTGTTCCCCCGTACAGTAATGCTCCTCTGCCTCATCATTCTGCAGGTAGAAACTGAGAACCCCAGCTGTGGTTAGGCTGGTCTGTGTTTTCAATTGGTATTGTATTTCTTTTCACACAGATACAGCCCCAGAAAGGCAGAGCCCAGATCCTAAATCCAGAGTGGTTTGTAATTTAGTAGAAACATAATCCTGCCGGTTTAGAGAAAACGTAATACACAATATGAAGAACTCTTCAGGAGTTCTGTTGTATATCAATGCAAATTTGCATCTATTGTCTTCACTGAGTATTCTAATGCCATATGTATGAGTTATTTGTTGCTGTAATGGCCTAGCTTTGGACTACATTTTTGCACGGAATGAAGGCTGGATGTCGTCTCCCATCATGTGCAGCGTGGTCATGCTTGGACGCCATTGCGTCATGGCCAGCGTGGAGGGAATGATCACAGGAACCAGCCTGTTAACGAGCAAATCGCACATGAGTTTTCAAGCTTAAGTCACTTCGTGGCAGTGGAAAAAACTGAAAAACGCATTATTGTCAACCTGCAAAGTTGTTACCCTCAAAAGTCCTCCAACCTCACAACCATAAAGGTCGCTTGTCCATACCTCTGGATATGACCCATTGTGTCCTAGCAGGAGACCAATCTAACCTTTTGTTGCCGAGGGAACACGCAATTAAGGTTCTGGCAATGTTACAGTTGGGTTAAGTTTAGAAATATTGTGGTTTGGGTAAAATATAGTGCTTCTTCAAGCTTAGTGGAGCTCCATGTTCTTCTTTGTGCTTATGATGATAAGCTAATAAGCATGCGGTTAAGGCCGTGGGATGGTCATAGTTACGGCTAAAATACCCTGTTGCCCTGCATGGGGGCACTGTGGAGTGGAGTTATAATCCTCCCTGGATCCCTTAATGCAAGTGACATCATTCATTTCCCTCACTCATTTGATCCATTGTAATTATAATTTTTTTTTACATGCAGCTGTAAAACACAACGTTCAATCCTATCGCGTAGCTTCCTTGGGAAGAGGATCTGTTCTATTAAACGTCAGACATAATTACTCGGGGCTGAAGCAGGAGCAGAGTGGGAAAAAAAGTGATGGAATAGGTATTCATGAGGTGAATTCCCATTCTCGTGCAATTAAGGGCGAGGACATCTTGAACGTACTCGATTTAATGTGTTGACGCACAGTCACTCACCCTTTCAGACCACTGACCACACCCTTGGGCGAGTGTGTGACGTACACAGCAGGTGAGACATTTATTTTTGTATCTGATGGGAACAAGGAAAGAACCTGGATGTTGTTATTCATAATTATTATTGTTTGCATGCAAAAAATGGGGGAAACCACAAGCAAGTTGAATTGAACAAAAAAGCAGCTTTATTAAAAGGTTTTAAATTAAAATAAATGCGCAATGTCGATCTGCATACTCTTCTGTAAAGCTCAAGCTCAACAAAGACTCTTTACAAACCCAAGAGCTTAAAACAACAAAACGGTGCGTTCGACAATGAAACCCTGACAGAGACATTTCACAGCGACATGAACAAAAGTGCACTTTATCCAAAATGGTAAAATAAAATCAAGATATGTTTGTGAATCACAGAGGCACGGCAAGGTCCAGGCTGTCACAATGACAAACTATTGTCCCGAAAGTAAAATTGTAGCTCTTCCTTTACGATGAATTAAACATGTGATCACGGCAGATGCATCTAGATCAGGGATGGGGAACGATTTTTTCTTTCAAGGGGCCATTTCAATTTTTATCACATCTTTCGAGGGTCATACTAAA
This sequence comes from Scophthalmus maximus, assembly GCF_022379125.1. NCBI lineage: Eukaryota > Metazoa > Chordata > Actinopteri > Pleuronectiformes > Scophthalmidae > Scophthalmus > Scophthalmus maximus. The sequence goes on along the minus strand of NC_061517.1, from coordinate 18,048,631 downwards.
TCATTGAACACGCATATCATACTAACCCCTCTTGGAAAACCGCTTCTCTCTGTGTTTTGTAGGTTTGGGTCAGTGGGGTCAGTCTTAAGGGGAACCGAGTCTTTTCAAGAGTCTGTTTTGAAAAAGGACTGCTCACAGCAGTGTTATGCCCCAAACCTCCTCAGCATTGGAAAACCCTCAGGATGAGGAAACAGTTTATCGAAGTGGAGCAGAGGGAGGTTGTTGTAGCGACTGTGGCTTTGAGCTTGTTGTTGCTTTTGAGACGGATGAGTTCACTGTGAGTTGTTAGGAACTATTTGTTTTCATTTAACAGCTGTTATTCAAGCCTATATGGTCAATTACTCAGGTTTAATTCGACATATTTTCATTATTACTAATTCTGTCCTGGCTAAACAGAGAAGAGTGGCGGTGTAGTAGATGGTGCTAATTATATTTATGATAATAATGATATAGGTGGGAGTACATGTAGTGACAAAAGTACTATTTCCGTTATCATAAACATGTATTTATTGATTTCACTCCCCATACTTAGCCAAAATTGATTATGGCTTTGTGAAGCCATCCATCTTCCGCCGATTGGTTCAGGTGCCCTCAACTTCTGAGCTCGCTGCTTGTGTTTAAGCAGTTGATGGCTATCGCATGACATATAACGAATCGATTGCAGACGGCGCGATGGAATATAATTCATAGCTGCAGGCGTATTTGTGGATTGAAGATCCCTTGAGATGAGTGTCGATGGATGTGTGTGGGTGGTGGCGAGGTTTCTTCTGTGGAAAACATGCCCGTTACTTTTAATTGACAGGCTGCATGTTTGAGTGCTTCCGTCCAGATGCGCCTTCCATGTGTGTGTACTTGTTTTGCTCTCCCTGTGAAACTAATTTTAGCGTTTTAACTTTGGGGTGATGACATGAGGTTAATTTCAGATCCTCAACTTCCTGAACCTCGTGTGAGAAAGTAGTGCTGGGATTGTTTTTGTTAAGGTAAATCATACACAGGGTTATGGATGGAAGAATGTGGTGGTTGAATTATTATTTTTGAATTAACCAAATGTAAATGGTTGAAAGCAAACTCAAGCATGTGTCCTATCAGCCTTTGAAAGATTGCCCCATTTCAACCTATCCTAACTCCTATGGCGTCCAATGTTGTTATTTCATGGCGACAATTGCTGAAATTGAGCAAAAAGGATGATTTGATCCTGCAATTGTAATCTAATATGATAATTTTTTTATATCTGCATTTATTGAACAACTAAACAGTACCAATGAAAAGTTTAAGAACACCTCAGTTTTTTTAGTTGCTATTCAAATTTATGAAATCAGCGTTGCTGAAATTAAAACAGAACAAATAAACATTTGGAGATTATAAATACAAGGTAACATTTCATCACACATTTACGATTCTCAGTTAAGTTTCAAAATCGTACAAAACTAAAGTGCAAAAGATTCTTGCTGAAAAATCCCCTCCTAGTTCTCTAATGTGCTCTTGAACAGTGAAGCAGATGGTGCCGCACACAGCGTCCCTCTTGAGCCCAATGGACAGGCTGCCGAGGCTGATCCACAGGGAGCACTCGCTGCATTTCTGGTTTGTTTTGGTTTTGTTTGTTTGGTTGAATGGCAGAACACGGGTTTAAAATTGCTGCACATTGCAAGTTGATGATTAGCTGCTGCAAAGCAGAGTTGTTGCGTAGCCTCTAGTCCTACTGACGGAATTAGATCAAGCCAATGTCTTTGATTAACCTATTGTCCAGTATTGGAGGATTGATTCCATTAAGTCGCTTTGTTTCACCATCAATGCACACACTCTTTTAGACACACGACACCGGCAGAGCTGCATCCCCTTTGTATTGTGTTATTTAATATAGACATATCATTTAAAAAGAGCTATATAGACTGTTACATAAATGTTAAATGTCACAATATGTCCCAAACTAGCAAACACAGAGAAAACAGTATGCCAGTGCCCAGCAACCCTGCGACACACATGCCTTAGAAGATTCATGAATTAACATTAATAAAACTTGAGCTTTAAAACCAAAAATATCAATACATTCGTAATATCGTGTGTTGTGTATATTGGAAAAACAATGAATGTAAACCGAGCAAAGAGTTTACATACCTTCTCCGATACAGACGAGCATGAAGAAAAGGCAAGTTTATTTACAGAGCGCCATTCAGGCACACGACAATCCAAAGTGCTTTGCAAAAACATGAAAATCCAATAAAGTAAGACATAAAGGACATAAAAATAAGACATTAAGAAGACATTAAAATTGCATGTGAAAGACAATAAAAGGAGGCAAGTCAAAGTGCTTTACAGGGGCATAGAACAATGAAAAACATTTCAAAATAAAACAATAAAAACACGTTAAAATTGAATTTCAAAGACAATAAAAAGCAAAAACAGCAGATAAAATAAAGAGATAAAAAGAGGTTACACGTAATTTATTTGGTAAGCAGCAGCAGACAACAGTGTTTTAAGCCCTGATTTAAATAAACTGACAATTATGGAAATGGAAAGCATAGAAACTAAAAACTGCTTCATTTTGCTTTAATTTAGGAACCTCTGTACCTGTCCCCGATCACCTGAGGGGTCTGGATGCTTTGCTTTGCAAATGATTCAGTACTTTCCCGAATTCTTTGTTATACAGTTGAAACTGAGGCCCATAGCTAATTTAGTATGGTAGTTAACGGTATTCAACATTGCAAACTGATGGAAAACCTAACCTAACCCTAAATTAAGAAAAATTATCTGGGAGATCTTGTCTATTCGTTTCATGAGAAACATTATTTCAAGACGTGCAAGTGTCTGAATGAAAATACTTCATGAACCAGCTGCAAGGCATGACCCGAAATGGCAAAATAAAAGCTGACGCATGGTTTGATTGCATTCACAGTATTATCACACTTGCAGGATAATTATCGAGGGAAAATGATCTCTTTGATTGGTTATTGATAATTATGCCCTATACAGAGAACATATTTTTTTACCCACAGTCTTTGTTTTGCTCCCCGCGTCAGCACATGAAAACCCCGTGTGACTGTCAGTGTGTGACAATGTTTCCACCTCTTTGTCTTGCATATAGCATTGTACAACGCGGATTTATCTTTACATGATCCTTCAAGTGTTATCAGTAAATCCCACCAAGATGCTGATCACATCATCCAAAAATGTTCTAAGTTCCCTTTTTCTACCGTACATCAACCCCGGATGTCGCGCCCTGCAAACATCTGACGCAACTTTTTGTCTTGACTTCTGCCGTTTCTTTTCAGCTGGCGTGGAGAGGGAACCTGACGTGTGCTCTGTCAGCTCGTCTCTTGCTTACCTTCTGTGCGGCACTCGCCTGGGAAAGACCAAACAGTAATCTACAAAAGCACACTGTGGCGAACTGTCAGGGCTGAGGCTTGTCCTGCCGTCCTCCCCTCTGTATCTAAAAGCTTCGCTTCCCCTCTTTGATGTGCCGGCGCCTCTGCGCTGCTGGGTATGATGCCCCCAGCTTTTCCTTTGCATTCATCCCCCTGTCAGTCCAGCTGACATCAGTCAAGAGTCTGCATAAATGAATGCTCTCCAGTCTGCATGAAATGGGTTTGTCACTCAGGAAGAACACTCGGCACTCGAAACGTACGACTACAAAACAGAGGTCCGCTGTTGACGTGGGTGTTTTGGAGACGCGTATACGCGGTGACAAGTGAAACTCCAGATGTTTTCTTCTATGGCTTGCACAGAGCTATAAGATGACTCTTCCAGCGTACATCCAACTTTACCCCTTTGTTTAAAATGATTACAGATTTAGTTTTCTTTTACAGAAGATATTTGTTTTTCTGCAAATCCACACTCTCGCCAAGCACTTTGTTGAGAACCTGAACCCCGAACACCTGCTTGCAAAATGCAAGTATCCAATAAGGCAATTGTGAATGAGAAGTGCAATGCATAAAAAATCATGCTGATACAGGTCTGGAGCTTCAGTTCACATCAGAATGTGGAAGAAATGTGATCTCAGTGACGTATGGGCTGTGAGAGACGGTTGTTGTGCGCCAGACGAGCGGGTTTATTTCTAAATCCGATGATCTCCTGGGATTTTAATGCACAACAGTCTGTAGAGTTTTACTCAGAATCTCGCAAGCAACAGAAAGCCAGTGGGCGGCAGCTCTGCCGACGGAAACACCTTGTTGACGAATATAAGGTTAGAGGAGAATGGCCAGACTGGTTGCAGCCGACACAAAGGTTACAGTTGGTCAGATGAATGAGCAGAAAAGCGGCTCACAACTCGCAACGCACAACACAACAAACCTTAAGATGAGCTACAACAGCTGAGGACCACGTGAGGAACTGCGCAGTATTAGTGTGGCGTTGCTTATAATGTCCACGCTGTGCGATTTTCCAGTCTTCCAAACTCATACTAGATTACGTAGCACAAATCAATGCACAAGAGACCAAGATATCCCTAATTTTAGAGCCTTAGGTGGTTAAAGTACCAAATAACACTGGATGCTAAACACGTTTTGATGTGCTCTTACTACTTAAAATAGAGGGTAAATTGTTGCTATATGGCAACAAAGCGTGATTGTGGACAGTACCATAAAACCATATTTATCTTATGCTCATCCAAATGAGTATTGATTATTCATCATTCATTCATTCATTCATCGTCTACCGCTTTATCCATTTAAGGGTCGCGGGGGGTCGCTGGAGCCAATCCCAGCTAACATTGGGCGAGAGGCGGGGTACACCCTGGACAGGTCGCCAGCCTATCACAGGGCCATATTGATTAATGATTTTTAATTGTTATTCGTAATGCATGGTCATTATTATTTTGTTAAAAGATATTCACATACACTTGAAATATGGCGCAGGGACATCATTTTCATGAAATCATGCTCCTTCAATATCATTCCTTTCATTTAATCATCAACATTTTCTAAGAAATTCACATTATATTTTCCAGTGTAACTGAGATTAAGTAATTGTTGCCATTTGGCACCAATGTAATAAGAGGGTCTAATGCCACATTTCCATAATTACATCATTAGTTGCTCAGACTTGACTAATCTGACTTTACGGACGTGCCCTTTTAAAATAGATACCCAATAACATTAGCATTACTAGCTGTCTTGCAGAGCAAAGTGGAAACTGTATACTGTAACTAATGCGAGCAATTTGCAGCTGTCGCCCTGCAATACCAAGTCTGCATGTTCAACTCATGCAAACACTGCAGCTGAGGCTACATGCATGACAGCAGAAATATGCACAGACAGTCACTTATGCGTCAGTCTCACATCTGAGTCACGCCGACACTTTAACTGGGTCTCGAAGCTTAATTTGAAAACCTGCAGACATGAGAGCGACGACAGCCAACCATGGATTCTGACGCACAGGTGATGCCCTCCAACATCACCAGAGCCGCTGCATCATGGCACCACTGACTCAGTGATTGGTGGGGGACACATGAGCAGGTCAAACAGGTGACTGGTATGAATGACAATATGTAAACATATATGCTGGTGCTATAGAGTAAAATCTCATTGACAGGGACATGAAAATGCACGCACGCACACTATAAATGATGTAGAACTGTTCTGAAACATTGTGTGATGTGCTGAAAAGATTAAGATCCCAAATAATGTGTTGTTCAGAGGCCCTCTGCGGTTTCCTTCCTCTCTTTGGCCCATTTCTTCATCACTCTGCTGAGCTGAGTCATAATTGTGTGTAGACATGACATACAGCAGACAAACATTCTCACAGCCCTTTTTCTTTCATTTTAATACGTATCATTTTCTCTGTGAAAAGTGGTGTATTCATTTGAATATTCCTGACCTTTAACGAATGCGCTGACTAATTCTTGCTCTTTTACAACACCTGGATTGTCCTGCAACTATACATCGATTGGACAGAACTAGCTATAAATCACACAGTGACCGTGCCCCAAAACATGCCGTGCTTTATCGTCTATTTTACAAAATGAACATCATGCTGTATTGTTGAAGACTTGAAACTAGAGATTGAGACCATAAACTCCTCAGGGAAGTGCTTACTGACATTATAAATCAAGTGAGAATTGAGTCATTTTCTCATAGACTTCTATAGAAACTGACTTCATTTTGCAACCCGTGGAGTCGCCCTCTGCTGGTTGTAGAATACTACAACCCCCCCCCCTATTCCTTTAAAATGTACTCCTGTCAATCACAGGTCAAGAAGGCAGCCTGGCTGTTTGTCCAACGCTGCATCGCATCGCTCCGGATGCTCCCACTGAACCTGAATTAGCTGTGTGGATTTATTCAGCTCACCTTGTGTTGTCATCCAGGAGGCTGTTATGTGTCTGATAAGAGCGGAGGATTGTTTCCAGATATGAGTAAATGGCCTCCTCTGTCTTCTTTAAATCCTCTGCCCGATTATTTGCCACGCAGGTACGAGGACTTCGCATCACAAAGGTCATTTCACAAATCAGAAAAGCAATTACAGTGCACAGAGGAGTAAAAATCTTTAAATTCATTTACAAAAGGATCCCGGGCTTGGAAGATGAATTAGCAGATTATCTCCATATTGGCGCCATTCGGGAGACATGCATGTTTGTTTCTTTTTGTTACAAGGCAGAAACACGGGTGATGCTGTGTGGCCGTACGCGGCAACAGAGGTTAAATATTAAGTTTACATGGAAGCCGAGGGAAATGGCTCCTATGTATCTACATCAGTTATTAGCGTAGCTGCCCACCTAATTAAGTAGTGAGCACGGTAATCAATCACGAGGTAAATTGGATTGGGATTGAATTTCTGTGGTCTGTGCAGTGAGCAGCAAATTGTCCAAAGCTGGAGGTTTGACTTTGACGATGACATTCCACGTCAGCTCAGGCAGAAATTAGTCACACGCTACATGCAGGAGAACGATGCGATAAGTGTAATGATGACACTGGGGTAGTTTTACAGTTCAGAAATTGCCATATATCTCCACTAGGGTTGATGGTATGTATGTCGATGTTGTTTTTTAATGCATGATATGCTCACTTTATTATATTATTAACACATGTTGGCGACAAACAGAAAAAGCTTAAACAAGAGGGATTAATGAGGCACCAAGTAATTAATGTATATATTGCTGTCTGTATGGAATAAATCCCCTGTTAATGAGACCTCTGTAGTTTTCCAACCGCACACAGCCAAGCAGATAAAGACGTTTCACCGCGCTCGCTTTGCGCTGCATCGATTTTGGGGTCTCTCTCCTAATACGAGTCAGAAACATTTTAATGATGGGAAAGGCTTTTGGATTGCTTTTCAGCGGAGCAAAAGCAACAAACAAAAAATCTTTCACGACCTTCAATTACCGGTGTTTCTCTCACAAAATCGAGCCAGCATCAGCGGGTGTGAACTCCCCAAGGTTACAACTTCAGCTCCGGTTAGAGTCGCCAGAATGCAGACTAACCTGTGAAATGTCCAGGCATGGAGCCTCCCTCCATCTGTTTGGGCGGTAATGTTCCCGCTTAATGAATATTGCTCAGTTCGTTCAGGCTCCAAATCAGGGTGACGTACGCAATGATTTTGTTGGCCAAATCATCTGTAAAAGAAACACATTGAACATTGACCTTGGAACAAGCAAGTCGACAAAAAAAGTTGATTTCATGGTGTTGATCATATCACCATGCAAAGTACAGCACATTCAAGCCACACTGATTGGCATTGCGTCCCCCCAACACTGTTGGACTGATACTCTGAGGGAAAAAAAGACATTCAATAAATCTTAAATGGATCAATTAAAAAAAAAAGAAAAATCCACTCAATCTTATTCTTTGTCAGAACATGCTGCGTACATTAACCATGATGAAATGTGACCACAGCCAGATGCAGATTTTGGGTATAAAGCCTCATCCATATCACCCATCTGTTTGTGGACAGGCGTTTTGAAGCCTCGCGTTTAGTGTTTTGACTAATTTCTACAACCTGTGGAGTCGACATCTGCTTGTTCTTCCAGAAAATATAGCTTTCATGTACTTCTGCATTGGCTTCACTAAGCGGACCTGGTGACCTCATCTATTTTCATGTAGAGTCTATGTCCTTGAGCGATTATTCTAAAGTTGAGTTGACGAGCAGCTGCAGACGTCTGGCAAGCTCACCTCTCAGGTTTTTTTTTCCCTCTTTCATTTCCTAACTTGTAGGCATCAGTTTATGGGATTTCACACAGGCCCCTCAGCTGAATCCCCAACGCCTGTAAACCGACTTCCACGGGTAAAAGTCGCCTTCAAGTTAAAGGAACAATAATAAGTTATTTGAGCAAATGGGACAGTCTCAGCTCAAGTCTTTCACAAGTCATTGATGGATGTGACAGGTGGAAAACGAGGACCGATTGACTCCCTTCAAGGCTTCCTGGACCACAAAACACCACCGGTGCCGCAAATACAAAAACAATCTCCGCAGTTCGTTTGAGATTGGAATTGAAAGTGTAAAGTGTGTAATTGAAGAAACGGTACGAGGTAATGACTTTGTACATCCGCGCTGCCTGTTTGCTCGAAACGGAGCAGATAAAATCACATGAACTGAAGACCGGAGACACAGGCTGATCAGGCCAAGTCCACATTTATGTCTTTCTTTATATCCACATGGAAAAAATAACCTGCCACTACACACACACACACACACACCATGCAGTTGAATACACACAGCAAGAAGCTGACTGAAAATCTCAAATGCATCCGTTGCGCGCACATTAACTCACCTTGTGTAGTGTGTCAGTCTTCATGCAGCTCAGATTTCCTTCGGGGGGACTCCCCCCTCTTCCCCCTGTCACTCAGTATTCCCCCGCACCGCCCAGAGCCTCGCTTCCCTTTATTCCTCCTCATTTGTGATGATCATTTCAAAGAGTCTTAGTTTCCACCGCTGGTAAACTGAGAGAACTTGAGCTTTGTTGAGATGAATGAGGGCTCTCTCATATCATCCATACGCATATGCCGTGTATTTTACAGCCCAGAATGGTTGAATGGATGATTTGTATATTGGGTTAGGCTCAATTTATTCTCAAGAAATTTCGTCTGCACATTCACTTAGCTGGATAAACTTTTCTATGGGCTGTGTGGGGGGTCTGTCTCCTCTATCACTGTAATTCTTTTGCAAGATCATTTTGTTGATATATACTTCTCAGGGTATTTAGAGGTTTTGAGTCTTTGGACAATTACAAATGCGAGTTTTGAGTGCTAAAATGCTCCTGCATGCACACACACACACACACACTCACTCACACTCACACACACACACACACACACACACACACACATACACACACACCTTTTTTGTGAATATTAAACAAACCAGATACATAATTTTAAACTGTGAACTTTAGATTTGTTGGTAGGTTGATTTTGTCCATTCCGACTTAGCCGGACTTGCTTAGACATGAGAGCTTAGTAGCACTTTTCACTCAACCTTTGAAAGGAAAGTGAACGAGTGCATTTAGCTCAATGTCTTTCCGGCCGGTGGAACCGAGAACCCCACCGCAAGTTCAGTACCTAATTTGTCTTCACCTGTAGTCTAACCTCAGTGTGGACGCTCGCATTTAAACGGGCAGTGAGGAGAGACTCTAAGCGGCCGACCGTGTGAAAACCCCGTCTACGCTGCTTTGCACATGTAGCTTCCTTGTGGTGGGTCGCAATAAAAGCCTTTTGCTGCAGAGGCTACTGCAAGCATGGGCCCCGAGGATCATCTCCAGAGACCGCAGCGCACCACAGCAACTCCCATGTCGTCGGAGCAGCAGGGAACAGGACAGTCATTCAGCTGGTTGAAGAGATGAAACACGCACCGAGTCCAGTACGTCGCTCGCTGTCTGTTTTCATATTGTTCTTTTGTGGCTTTTTAAATGCATGTGTGGGTGTATTCACAGATGTGCGGATATGTGTTTTATGCAGTTTTACTTTTTAAGATGCACAATGGTGTCGATCTATTTATGGTAATGTACAGTACAATTCTGCCTATAATTAGTTGTTGAATGTGAGCATGAGCGTTAATAACCTCTGCCAAGAAGGGAATTCGTGAGGAGCAAGCATGTGATGTTAGGAAATAGTATGTAACGAAAATGTAATTGTATTTAAGCTCTCATCGTGAGATCATTATGACTTTGCCATACGTCTAGGAAAGGGTCAAATTCAAATAAGTCCTTTAAATTTCAGTTTAAACATCTGCAGGAGTTTAAATGCTGATAATCTTCTGCTTAAAAAAATCAAATGGAATCAAAGTGAGACTTCTTTAAAAGCAACAGAATCCCTCTCTCCGGCAGTGACTCAGCTGTAAAAAGAAAAGCAACACGTGTACCAAGTAAGCAGACCTTCAATGTCCTTCAATTTGTATAAGGTCCCTCCCTCCCTTTTGAAATTGAAAAAAATAGACTTTCAGAGGCTTTGAGTCCTCGGCAAGAGGTTTTCAGTGCAGCAGCCGTACAGTATGTACACAATATGACCTCTCACACAGTGCTCTGTTTCAAGGTTACACCAGACGCATGTATACAGCTGACAAACTTCTCTAGAGGTGATGAAAAATGCATTGCTAATGAATGTGATCTAATAGGAGACTCATTGGTAAGCGGAAGTTTGCTACATTGAAATATGCCATCGAAAAAAAATACTGTAGAAAGATCACAAATATCACAGACCAAAGAATTCATATATCATTACTCTTGCTGGTTCATCCTGGAGATTTCACTTCAGCCCTTTGGAAATGAGTGGTGGAGTTCCCCTGACATGCTATCAACATGAATTTGATAACTACGGTGTTACCAAACCATTTCCTGATTAGACAATTTAGTTCTTACATGTTCAACTTTCTGTGGTCATTCATTTACATTTGCCTTCACTTAAAGGCTGCTTAGAGTTAAACATTTGAGTGACTTTTAGCGACGCTTTTCACCTCAAACAGAATCTTTTGTTTCAGTTGTTTCCACCTTTTTAGGGGCCCTGTGCAAAACCATGTGTCCACTGTTCCACTCTTTTACTTTAAAGGCATACATGTGATACCTTTTTTGCACTGGACTCATAAATGAATAACACATTTTTTCAGTTTCTGATTCTTAGATTCCCTATTCAATATGAAAAAAAAAAAATCCCTGAATGATTCACGGATTTGTGTGAAATAAATTTGACTCGATTGATGAATTTGAGATGGATTGGCTAATGTGAAGGGTGATTTAAAGATTTACAGAGAAAACAGCAAAATATAAAAGTGTGGAGAAGATAAATGGGACTCAGCCAGTGGATTTATGGTTGGTCTGTACAACAAGAAGAAAGGGATGATCAACCAATGGTCTGAGTATCTGAGATATAAGGACTGGGAGATCACTGCAAGACTTTATACGCTTCAGAGAACAGAAAAAAAAAGAAAGACTTTTCTTATCAACCGTGTCATGTTTTTAGCTTTGCAAAGTATTTCAAAATTTATTTCCAGACGGTATGAAGTATTTTTCTCTAAAAAACAAAATAAAGGGAGAAACATCTGGTCTGTATTTTGTCCAACTTCACGACCTGAAATCACAGCTCAAGTATCCTTTGGATGAAATATTCCTTTCAGCTTCAGAAGCTCGACACCAAGGATAACTTGTCGCGTTTCGACGTGTCGCCTTCGACATTCTCGAGACACGTTTAGGTGCTGTGTCAGTGAGGACAAGAGGCTGTTTGCATCGTGACCAGTGAAACACAAAATTAATAGAACCTGGCAGCAGGATCACCGTATCACCCGATTCAATTGACAAGCAAGAGATAACAAGATAATGGATGGCAATGTCTCGTACGCGAGCTCTTCGGGCTGATGCAGGCTTTGTTTTCCATTCACAAAGCAGATGTGTGACCATCTTCAGGCCTGTTCTGTTTTTTTTGTCAGGTGTGAAAGAGGATGAAGGTAGATGAAAAAAAGCCAATACCCCCGACAGGGAACCTGAAGGAGGGAATAATTGTATCCACACAGACAAAGGGGAGCAAGATCATTCACTGAAGTAAATCCCATCTCATCTTATGTGGGTGTTTTCATTCTGTTTTTGACCAACAGATCAAACTGATGTCAGTGCTTGTATTTCTTCCTCTTCTGGAGGATATTTGTGTTGTTGTGAGTGAGTGGCGATGACGAGGGCGCAGGTGATGGAACTTGGTCTTAGTAAAACAGACAACACTTTGGAGGCTGGTGTTGTGTCAGGCTGCCTCCTGCCTCAATCTGCATAGGCAATTGGGTTAATTAGGAAACCCACTTTGCTGATGTGTTTCAAAGGATGAAATTAAAAATTAACCGAGAGCCCTTTCACGCCAACGTGAAACCATGGTGGATAAACAAGAAGAACACCCCGTCCTGGTTAGAAGCTCTCATAGAATGTAGTTGGCTGCTCCCACGACATAACGGGGAACAGAAGTGCTACGGCACAGATGTTGTGATCAAAGTGGATTTTGTTTTCCTTCTGAAGCGCACTCCTAAAAAACTGCCTCCTCAAAACTTTTCTCAAGTTTTCTGTTGGATGGCAGCGAAGGGTCCAATATACATTGATATACATTGAAAGCGGAACAAGTGGAAGGGCATGAGCAAAAGAGTGTCCCAAAGTGGACGCTTAAAGCTGCAACCAATTGAGCACGGCGGCTCAAACATGGCGGCATACACAAAAGTCGTGTTCACTTATGTAACTATAATTTACTCATTCAAAGTTTCTAAAAAACATTGGTTCCTTGTTTCAGGTGACCACACATATATGAACACACAGTCATGGACAATATATTCAATTTCATCTCTTCTAAATATTACACGCTGTATTTTTAAAGTCTGCTTCTTCTATGGTAGTGTTGACTGCAAGATATATAATGGTACAATCAAGCATGTACTTCTGAAATACGGAATTTCTGGACGGTTTCCAATTAACAACTCTTCTCTTGTTTGAAATGATGTTTGCTCAGGGCATGTTAGGTCACAGACTCATCACCATGGCAGACGAAGAGGAAACAAGAAAGCTGTGGGAAATGTTCCAGGAAGAAATTTTTGCACCGATGCACTAAGATGTTGCTAAAGATATCAAAGGGAGGGTTAAGAGCAGATTCAAGTGTAGATTTCAGGAGGCAGTTACATCCATTGGCTTTCAAAAAGGGACTGCTAGCCTTTATTGAGGGTTATTATCGGAGTGTTAATCTAATAAACCTGGCATGATTGTGGTTAATTGAAAGGTAATGGCATTATTGATTATGTTAACATCATCTAGAGGCCCTTGTAATGGAATGTGTGTTTCTGAATTCTAATCTTGGTAGATAGGCACTCGGGATTCTCCAGCAACAAGTGTGAATTCGAAGAAATAATAACAAGCAAAGAATTAAGTGAAAGTCACACCGATATACCATGATCCACAATGGTGTCAGACAAATTAAATATGATGTAATTGGCATTTTGGGGCAGAACGTCACAGCAAGCAAAGAAATTGCACACATTTGATGGCTTGCTAAATTGTATATGGCTAAGATGTGTGCAGTTGCCCATTCATGTAAATCCTGCAGCACAGAGCAACAATAGAATTCGGGCATTATTCACTCTGAATATCACTCTGCTTTGGTCTCCACCACCTCCTGATGGCTGAACTGAGGCAGACCATAAATAACAACTGTGTCTGTAGTGTCCACTACTGTCTATGTGCAAATCCTCCAGGGAGTATAATTAAGGCCTTCCCGGCTCAAGACACAGACAGACTCATGTACTTGTGTGGAGTTGATAGGGCTGTTTATCAATATCAGTGACTCCATCGTTGCATGGAGAGCTGCTGAGCCTTCTGGCTTTCTCGTGATGGCTTTTCTAAAGAAATTGCTCTGAGGATTTGGAAGAAAAACTCCACACCAACTGAAGTTCCAAGGCTTTTTCTAACGCGAGGCAAAATGTATCAATAAGCCTGTAGTTCTGCTATACATTCACGTGTTATGCATGTCTTCATAACTTCCTCATTTGCTTAAATAACTACATCACTTACTAATTAGCTCCAACATATAGGTTTTATTTTTGTTTGTTTCTCAGTAGGATCAGGCAAAAACGACTGAACGATATTCACAAAACCTAGTAGAAGGATGGGACGTGGGACGAGTAAGAACCCATTTAGTTTTAGGGGGGAATCCAGACAAAGAGTCGGATCCAGGATTTTTTTTTTTTTCCCTCTTTGTGAGATTGGGCGTTTTTTTTGTTGTTGTTTTGTTTTTTCCTTTTCACCAGTTTCTCAGGGAATAATGCCTTGATTTTAATGGAAAGGGAACCGATGTCTAAGCGTGTGTGCAATTTGGTGTGGCTTGATTGAATGTAGTGTGACTGTTGGGACGCTGCGGAGGTATGCTCTCTACAGGGTGCCATTCTTCTTCTGTCACTGCTGTGGCTCCGTAGGAAGATCAGGTCGTCCACTAACCAGAAGGGTGATGATAGTAAGTTTGATCCCTGGGTCCACCAGTCCCCGTGCCAAAGTATCCTTGGGCAAGACTCTTAACCCTAATTTGCCCCTGATGGCTGTGCCCGCAGCTGTATGAATGTGTGTGAATGGATGAATGTGACTTCTACTGTAAAATGCTTTAGGTGGCAAAGAGTGCTAAATGCAGTCCAATTACCATCTTCTTCTTTCTTCATAATATTGCCTTTTGGCATCAGGACCATTGACACCCTTTATTCAGGCTGTTGCAGTGTGTACCAATTTTCCTATATTGACATTGATCTAGGCATTTGGTATTTTCCATTCCAGTTCATTACTACGGAAACCTTTAACTGCACCAGGGGCAGCCTTATATATATTAAAAGGTATAATGCATCCATATTTTCATTGCTATTTTGAAACATTTCAATAATCCATGCATGCAGGCATACATCAGTTAAATGGTGCGAAACAATTTTTTTTTCTTCACTTCTGAAGTGTCCGGTGACACTTCAGATACTTGAAAGCCATTGTTTGCCTGTTGTTGTAGTTCTGACTAGTCTCTGACAGGAGTCAATACAGGTGATCATATGGAAGGTCAAAGGTCAAGGCACAAAGCCCGTTTTAAAGCCAAATGTCTCATATTGAACTTCTAGGGTTCTTGTCCCCGTGATCTTTCTGTTACTGCAGTATCCCCATCTGTAGGCTGTGATCCTTGTGGAACACAATCTGACAGATTTAGCCTTTTGACCCCGTACTCATTTCAAAGCATCCAGCTTCTATAAAAAGAAAAAATGAACCTCGACGATCAATCTGTCATAGTTATATCCTGAATCAATATCTGACAGCGAACAGACACCTTTTCACGACTGGGTGAGGGGCTCTGGGAATAAGTCTGGAGGTCCTTCAACTCGTTAGCTTGACGAGTTAAAAAATAATAATACTTATATATATACATATATATATATATGTATATATATATATTTTTTTAGATAAATGTGGGTGGTTTAATAATTTACCATACACCCGTTTAGCTCTGGCTGCGGTTCACTTGAGCCTTGTCCCCTCAATAATTCAGTTTGTTAAGGCTTTTATTAAAATGGCCATCAAATATTTATCTCACGTTGGGGCCTTTCTCAACATTCCTCCTTTTATGATCACCGCCATGGGCAGTTACGCTAACTGACAGCCATTATCCTCATGGAACGTTGAGCCAATCATGTCGGGTTGTGTTTAGGTGTGTAACACCTCACAACCAGAACAATTGTTTGAACTAGATAAAATACTATACCATAATTTGAGGCGGGACTTAATCTCATAATGCTTGTCCCACTGAACTCGGCTACCCCTTCAACTTGGCTGTAAGGGTAAGTTGACTGCAAAATGAGGAAATGAGGAAAAGCGCAGTAGAGTTTGAAGGGATTTGACAGCAAAGCACCCAGCATAAGGTGCCACTGTGGATTTTAGGCTCTGCAGAGGATTGTCTGTCACAGGGTAAAAGTTTCACTCACATCAGATGCTCAGTGGAGCTTTAGTGTGTCTGGCCTCTCCAGGGAAATGGCCTAAATGGGATCACTTGTACTCACAAAGTGGCAGGGCGGGCAATGGTCCCTTGTTTGGCACACAAAATAAATCAGAATGTGTAAGTGTTCTGGTCATAAATTAGGATGATGTTTTTGTCCACAAACTGCATGCTTATCCTTGATCCTTCAAGGATGAGCATGTTCTTATCATTGATCACTCAAGACTAAGAACAAACGACTATGATGAGAAAGCATATGATATGACAGTAGAGTAGCAGCTTCTGGCCACAGCGGTTTGTATTCAGCATATTCTGCCCTTACCACTGTCACCTAGCAACGGTGCTGTTGTTCCTCACGGTACGAAAAAGTTGGTCGCTGACGTGCAATGTATCCTGGGATAGCTTGGGCCAGGACGGTTGGATTGTTTATTGCCTGGTATTGGAAAGACACATTTGTCGGCCACATTTGAAGGAGCCTTCAAAATGGGACAGCCTAGTGGCACTCCTGTGATGCAATCGGTTTTCAGATGTATAGCCTCAGAAGGAGGCGGCCCCTGAATTGGAACACATGCTATTGTCACATGTGAATCCTCATGAGCTTGACAGACAACTGTGAGAATGAGCAGCGAGGGGTTTGATGTTTTTAGGCAGCAAAGATTAGAGCTGAAAAGCTGTTGGTGACATTAGAAGAGAAGATTAGGTGGATATCATGAATAAGGGAGAAGCACTTCTACGCATCATATGTACATAAAAATGGACGTTATGAAGCCAATGCCTAATTTCTGTTGAATGAACAGCAGGTGACCAACTCCCCTGCTTGCAAAAATAAGTCAATTTCTATAGAAGCCTATGATAAAATGACTCTCTCCTGATTTATAACGTCAATAAACATTTTCCTGAGGAGTTTATGGTCTCAGTCTCTAGTTTCAGGTTTTCTTCAATGAAGCATGATGTTCATTTTGTAAATTATGGTCCCATTTAGAGTGAAATAGATGACATGGCACAGTACGCATCGGGGCATGGACACCACGTGACTGCGCTATTACCGTCCAATAGGTGTACGGTCGCAGGTGTAGGTGGACGTGCAGCGGACAAGCTCTGAGTGAGGCCCGCCCCCGCTCCGCCAAATATGGTGTTTTAGGTTTAAAAAACAAACAAGATGTCACTGAAAAAAATAATAAACTTGAGGCTTCAAAACGGCAGCCCATAAACCAATGGGTGACGTCATGGTGGGTTGCCTGGAAATGAAGCAAACAAGTCACTGTGTGTTCCACAGTAGCCACATTTAAGTCATTTGGACCCAGGCAATTGCTGAATTCATTAGTTTTTAACCAAGCCATCTGGGCAGTATGTGTAAACCACAGAATGCATCAGACTTCCCGCCAGCCACACCCGCCTCCCTGCCGGTTCCTGAGTGACCCTGCATTCCAACAATTACTCTCTTCTGATGCCCGGTGCATCACAAATACATGTGAGCAGAGAGCGGCGAAAAAAAACCCAGCAGGATCACGTTGAGAAATGTACACCAGGGTAATTATCTCTGTATGGTTTCTTTTGAAAATAGGCCAATTACCAGCACTGCCACCTGCACGTATAGGAATTGAAGGCCAGCACCACGCTCACTTTGAGAACCCTTTCATTAACTTCACTGTCCCGAGATTTAACTTCAACTTTTCAGTGTAGCATCTCATACTATTTTGAATCCATGAAATTAACTGGCGCTTTGTACAAAATGTGAGCACGTCAAACGAAACTTCACAATATATGACAGTAAAACATTCCGCTAAGGCTTGCTAAATAAATAAATATACGTAAGTTAGCAGCTGCTGAAGGCGAGACTTCCCAGAGCGACTCCCCCTGACACTGTCAAATGAAATCAAATCCTCACTGCTGTCACATCACAACAGACGGCATTAACTGGCTGCTACTCTGCTAATCGCTATTCAACACCAGGCTGTCATATTTCAACAAACCGATTTATTGGTCTGCCATCGGCTGCAACATGAGCAAGTCTTTGACCTCTGTTATGTCAAATCATCCATATGTTTCCTGTCATGGCTTGCCACTCAGATGTGACCCTCAATTACTTCATTCGTACAGTTACAGGACCCCCTCTCGCCACTGTGAATCTTTCCTGAGCGCATCGGTATCTCACCTGGGAGCAACAGGGTCCGTCGGGAGGGAGGGAGCCGGGGAGGACGTATTGATCGTAATAAGCCTGGCAAATGACCTCTGGAGTATTTTTAGACTGGAGCCATGGCTGGGGAGGAAGCGTGCCATTTCAGTGAATCGTGAATGAGTCGGTCATTTCTCTCGTTTGGACGACCCCCACCGCGATGTCGAAGAGTATGCAAAACCCTCCCTTGAGGCTCAGCTAATTATTCAGCCCCCTTCCACTCCGTGTAGACCCCCCCCTGCTCCTTATCCCCTGTGCCCTCTACAAGGAAACACCAGTGAGTGATTGAATTGTTTGCTGAGAACAATCCATACCAATCTTTAACTTAAATGCCACTTGCCATAAATCAAAGCAAACATTTCTGCTACCTCAATGATTAATGCAATTTAATATCCTTATGTCAATTCCTGTGTCCCTGGTGCAGCCCAGGCACACATTGAAGTGATATGTAGAAACAAGGGTACAGAACATGATAAGATTTATCAAGAAAAAGTTGCAGGTTGTGTTCATGTCCTTGTTAGTCTGGGCACATATTGTTCCATTACAGCCGTGTAATTTAATCTCTGAGTGGACTAAACGATTCTGACTTTAACTGTCTTTAAATGACGTTTGAAGATAAGCACCTTTTTTATGAATATGGAATTGTTTTTTTTGTGAGAGCATTACATGGCAAACACACCGGGCGATCTATCAATCATTGCTCATGAGAGGAAGATTTGAAAAGCCTTGAAATTAGATATTTTCTGCACACAGACCAAAATCTGCTTTACTGTTTAGTTTCTCAGATGCCCCTTACCTGAGGTAGAACAAAGCATGACCTGGTGTTTTCAGCATTTTGAAGGGCTTTTTTACCAGAAATAATTAGATCATTATGATCATTAGATGCTATACAGCAATCCCAGTTGGGGCCCTTTAAGAAGATAAACATATATTAGGCCTGTCCCTCTCATCTTACAGTCCTCTGCGGGAGAGCACATTTCATTTTCTCTGACGTGTGTGATGTGGGCGTTCGAACCATTTGCAAGCTCTGCATCCTCGCAGCTAATTCCTCCAGATGAAAATAGGTTTGCCTACCCCCCTTCATAGTTCATCCACCCCACCAAAACCACTATACATGACTTTGATTACCGACGTTAAACATTGCAAACACAACACGTTGGAGCCAGATTGGAATTGGACCCAGAGATGTATACAATCAGAAATCAATCAAATTGGAGTAAAATCTGAATTCTAATCCAGTGTCTTTTAATATATTAGAATGCTGTTACTTCACATCTGTTTACTTCCGGTGATCCTAGGAGCTCTGTTGTCTGGGGGCAGTAGTCGCTGAGAGGTTCGCCCAAAGGCAAATTGGCCCCAGGGGAGAAGCCAGGCTAAGAGAGATTTAGAATAACCCTGCTTGACAAACGGTGTGGTGGCCAGGCTTTGATGAATGGGCTCAGCCCAAAAGATCAACACGGACCCGCCACCACGTCAGCCCACCACGCTGCTGTGTAAGCCGGGTGGCAGGCAAGGACCCTGGCATTGCAAAAAATGTAATCTTTCCTTAACTTTTAACTATCCCTAACTTAGCGGCAGGTGGCTGAGAATGTATCAAAGTCCAGTCAACCACCCTGACAATGGTGTGCACAGCCATTTTGTGGGTCCATTGCTTTAACCACTACCACCACCAAAACGCCATCATGCCTAGTTGTACCTGGATTGTTTTTAATTTTCTTTCTTTGCATATATATATATCTTTTTTATCGACTTTACTCAGGTTTCATATTGTACCTTTTCGACAGTGGCAACAAGTTGCAACCCACCGTGACGTCACACATTGGTTGATGAACTACTGTTTTGAAGCCTCGAGTTTAGCCTTTTGACCAGCGCCATCTTGTTTTTTTGAAACCAGAAGTTACCATATTTGGAAGAAGTGTTCGTCCACTTGACGTCCACCTATTGGGAAGGTACTAGCTTTCATTCACACGGCAACCACGCACTGATACATATTGTGCTTTACTTTACTCTAAATGGGACCAGACTCAAAATGATCATCAGGTTGTATTGAAGAAGACTTGAATCTAGAGATTGAGACCATAAACTCCTCAGGAAAATGTTTACTCACGTTAAAAATCAAGTGAGAAGTAGAGTCATCAGACTTCTTTTATCAACCAGAGGTTTTGCCCTCTGCTGGTCATTCAAGAGATTACTGGTTTTAGGCACTTTGGCATTGTATATTATTTATACATAATGTACTTTATTGGTTCAATCTGTTCAATTCTGAATGTCAAACTGAATTAATACATTTTCATCTCTCACTGCAAAAAAAAATGCACAGAGACAACTGGATACTTTAGTGTAGCCAGCATCATGGACGTGATGCTGACAGTAACGTAAGTGATTCTTGGTGAAGCCGAGGAATTAGGCTGGTGTAAGCCATATTTTGTTTTACCAACAGGCATTTGACAAAAATAGAATTATGTATACATGTTTTGTTGCGATGGCACTTATGGATAACTAAAATTCCCTTTGTATTCCATTGAAACCCATTGTGGAGGTGTGACAGCCTCCCACTGAGTCATCGTAAATCAAAAGTGAACCTCCAGCGCGTTTGGTTATTTCAACCTCACCTCATGAATGTTGGAGGCTTAGCAGAGGTATTTACATCTTAACAATGTTGTTTGTTGATCATTTGTCAACACCCACCACTTGCAATTTGTGTTAATGCAATCACTGCCAGGAGTGATTAGCCATGAATAATGCATTTCATTTTTTTTTTTAATTCAGCTCTCAGGGTTTGATTCCACAGTTATATTTTCTCCTCATCTCCCTTCACTTATCCCTGATCCTCAGCCTCCACCCACTATCACCAGCAATACTGCATGTGCTAAATAATTCAAATGGCGCAATAATCAAATGGAGTGGATCCCACACTCTGCGCATTCACTCCGCTTTAACTGCTTTCCCATTTTTCCCTGTGAATGATATCTGAGAGGCAACCTCCTCGCAGTTTCTTTGCAGGAGCCGGTAGGATGAGAGGCTGGCGGAGAGCTTTGGAACAAACCGATTCCTCCTGGCAATCCCTGGCACAGCAATGCACATTTTTTTTCTCGTCTTGTTATCGGTCCACATATGCTGAAGAGGGAAATGGGGGAGTAGAGTGAGAGGCCATGGGGGGGGGGTCTCTGATGGGACATTCTTATTCCAAACTGAAATTAACATGATGTGTGATGTCTGGGATTAAAAGAGTGCCTTTTCTTTGAATATTACTTTTCTGAGTGCTAGACTTCAATTGAACCCCACCGCAAAAAAACAAACCCTCCTCATCACAACATAAGTGTTACTTATAGCTCCTTGTTGCATAAATTGACACAAAATGAGTGTCTGCTTTTGCTCGGCACACTTTTCACAGCTTTGGACGGCTTCATTTCGCGCACTTTATTAATTAAACATGGGCTGGAGCTTTTTAAGTGGCACAACTCACATTCTTATCAGCATGACGCAAAACCCTGAATAATTTCTAAAGCATTATGTAGCATCCGATGGAAGAGGAGACGAAGCAGATGTTTTGTGTGCAAGAAGTCGAAACGTGAGGGTTTGGACATTTGGCAAAATGGACATGTCACTAGCTAATCCAGTAATGGAATACTGTACATGCATATAGTATGCATAAGAAGTATTGTATGCAGAAGCAGTGTTTTTCATTTTCAAGAATTTTTCTTTTGGACTAATGGCATACCATAGCTGCAAGTGACTGGAATTTGTTATCTGCAAATGCATGAAACAATAACAGAAAGCCTGTAGAAATACTCTGCATATGTATTGTCCTCTTCGGGGTTAACTGATGTTGGAATAGAAAAGCTGAATGAACAGAATTAAACACATTTGACAGCAAGGACGATAGTTTAAGAGTTCCACATACAGTTCCTCTGCAGAGCCCAGAACAATCAGTTTCCACTGTAGCCAAATGGCTCACAGGATTATAAAACTCAATATGAAACCAATGAGCCATGGAGTGGCTAAAATTATTAGGGAAATCACTTCTGTATTTGACTGCAGAACCATTAAAGAGATTGTGTCAACTCCCTGCTCGTTGCTGGGAAAATGAAAGCGGAAGTATTCTGCATGGCGATGTATGTCATATAGGATATCTCGCCGATCACTGTTGTGATATTGCACATTAAATTCTCAGCCATAATGTAACCCCCCTCAGATGTCACAGCTCAAGTCCAAAAACAAAATGCCCCACATCATTTTTGGATTGCCATCATGTGGGTGCGTCCTGTGGATTAGTCCTGATTGTGACTTCATGGTATACATTTCAGCAAAGGAACACTGCGCGCTCGCCATCTCTGTGATGTGAGCTGGTGAAAATAACAACCAGGGATGGTCGATAAGGGAGAAGCCTTCCCCGGGACGATGGGTCTTACAAGTTGACTGCACAGTAATTACATCTCCAGAGGATCCAGGAGAGGAAAGTTTTTCAAGAAGAGGAGAAAAGCTGGGGAGGCAGGAGAACTTCATGCTCTGCAGGCGACGCCGTGCTCTCCTCCCTCTTGATACAGAATTTGAATGCTAATATCTCATCAGTAAACAGATGGGGAACACTAGAGACACTTTGGGGCTGGTTCATTCATCCCTTATTCCTTATGTTCCCTATTTTCTTCCTTTCTAACCATGAAATGAAATGTGTTTGTTGAAACGGGGAATACAAGGATGCCCAAGACTTCTTTTTTAAGAAGAGATCCTTGCTTGGCCAACTCGACAACTTAGAAAAATACTTCAGCTGTAGTCGAGGAGGATTTAACATTGTTCCACGCCACTTGTTAATCAGACCTTGGCTTTTTTTTTGGGGGGGGGGGGAACAATAAATGTGAAGACTAACTTAACGTTAAATGTCCGTGGAAAGTGAGTTGCCTCTACATTTGTGGGATGGCAAGTAACAAAGGATTGACCAGCAATGTAAGAAAATTGAGGTGTCGATCATACATTAGAGATACGGTTCTACAAATCGGAAAAAACTAAAAAGAAATGGTGCGGACCACACCACACGAGAGACGTGCTCCTGACAGTTGCTGTGACTCAGGGGCTTTGGCCTCGTTGTCGGTGCGTCGGTCTCCCATACCTGAGGCTGCGGGATCGAGTCCCGGGCAATTGCTTACTGCCCCTTTAATATCTCGATGCTGGACAGAAAAGGAGCCTTTTCAGTTTTATTTGAGTTGCTCATCTTACACAAATGTCAAAAGACGTTCTGGCTACTTCCTGGTACATGCAGTATATACAGTGCACACTGTTCGTATAAGGCATCTGTGGTTTCCACACATGTACAGGGACGAGCATAGTGAGATCTTAGCTTCCCACTAAAGTAACAATTGCAAGTAGTCAGATGTTCAATAAACATGCAGTTCAACTTGAGCATTCTGGGCGGAATCTTGGCAGGTCAAGAGAGCACGGTAACCTTTCGACATCAGACCTACAAACCAATCAACTCGCTCAAAGTAGTAAGTTTAAAATGAAGTGAACGTTTATAGGACATCAGCAACACTTGAATACATTTGCAACTGCTTGTTCCTGACACTGATGGATCGAGCGTCGCCTAGTTTGGACTGAGCACTGCGGCTCGGGGGAAAACGGCATAACTGAGTGAAAAGAAATAGACTTCTTATCTATAAACTGAGATGATGATGATGATGGTACTCAAGAGAAATGACAGATTTCAGCTCTTCGTCACAGCTTCTCAGTCACATGCTGTTGACTCTATTCACCTTTCCTGTTGTTGAAGTCTCTGGTTGTTTTTATTGGGTCAACAGAAGCAAAAAAAAAAAGGTGTTATATATTTTTTTTAAAAAGCCAAACATGTTTTGATGAGCTTTGTCATTAAAAAGGCGCTACAAGGAATTGCAACACGATTAACCTGGCCCCTCATTGGCCTCCGGTGCGGTGCACAGGTGGCTGACATTAGACGAACTTCCTCGTCAAACCGGAGGTCTTCACTTTTCACAGGCCGACGTTTTAAACCAGGATCCTGACCGAACTCGCGGAAGTCCTACCTGAACCCGAATCTGACAGCTGCTACCGTGTGTAAAGCAATCTAACAATCACAGCCATTCACCGGTCGATCTGGGTGTGTAGAAATTAGAAAAGCCTGTGTCCGTCCGTTCTTCGCACAATGGTTTTTGACTTTTTTCGTTCCACCAAAGGTCGCGAATGGCCTCATGGTGAGCCAGTGTGGTTCATAGTCCCCCGCTGAACTTCTCTGTGGTGGCAGACTTTTCACCCCACCTTCGAGTGTTGCCGTTCAGAGCTGCTTCGCTTTAAAGTGTCTATTAATTACAAACTGGTTTTTTTTTTAAACGTTTACCGTGGCTTTTAGAATGCACCATCAAAGCTAATTGTTTGACTCATTTACAGTATGTCCGTGTTACACCTCCAGTTTAGCACTAAATGCATGCACCACAAGCAAAACTACGTGTGTGTGTGTGTGTGTGTATACATAGATGTAGGCGTGTGTGTGTGTGTGTATACTGTACTGTATATATCAAATTCAACTAATCGCTTTGGCCAGTGGCCCTGTTCCTGTGAGCAACCTTCTACTTAATTTGCATTTAAATAGGAAAACACTGACCAAAACATGGTGCTGATGGGTGAGATGACTTCATGTCATCCTGGGTGATTTGCTATGATTTACTGCTTTGGAAGTGTTTGATTTGTGTGCTTAATGATCACCGCCTCTCTTGTGGTTATTATGACAGATTGTTCGATCGCGTCTGCCAGGTAGGCAGCGTCACATTCTCAGTGTAGAGACAGATCATTTTCCCTCCAAATGGAAAAGAAGTCTCTCCCTTTTTCCTTTTCTTTTTTACACTCCAAGGCTGCGGAAGCGGAACATTTCATTTCATCAGTTGAACTGGCAGTCATTGCAGGAAATCAATCCCTTTAAATAGTTTTGATTCCCACTGAAGGCCTCTGTTGTCTCCCTTTCACCGTGGCCATTATCACCGACTTTGAAATGGTAATTAGGTCTTGTTAATGAATATTTACAGTCCTGATTGATGTGACATGAACACAGTCATTACATTCGGGGCAGCTATATATTAGCCACATTTATTCAACATGACAATTGCATTGATGAAGGCATGCTCTAACGCTTATTCGATCTTGTGTGTGTGTGTGTGACAGACAATATTTGTCATACGGAAGAATAGAGCGTCATCTGATTTCTGCACTTACCCATTAACTCGCTATACTGTGACAATTATTTCAAATACCTTTGCACAGGAGTGTCCACCAGAAAGCAAAAGCCACAACGCGAATGTAAAAGCGGCAACACACAAAAAGAATCTCTTCCAAATGGAAAATAAAGAACCTTTAAAACTTACCGGGATTCATTCCTAAATGTTAAAAAAAAAAATCCTTTCCTGATGAAAATCCAAATAAGTCGAGCCAGCCTCTCTTTGGACACAAATAGCCAGATTAGCGATAAGAGATCTATCACTTTATGGATGTGAGAATTTTGTGTGAGTTCACTACTCATTGGAATTGACGGAATTTGCTGGAAATATTGTTAATTTTCCATATATTTCCGCATTACTATTATGTGGAACCCAGGGAGACTGATGGATTTGTACCTGCCGTTTCACCTGTTGCAGTATGATTCTTTTTTGATAATCCAATTCATGCATGCATTACAATTAGGTCTACACTTTTAGGTGCAAATGACACTCCCTTACATTATTCCCTTACAAAATAATCGCACCTGGACAGTACCATATTATATCAGGTAGACAATCTAAAAGCAATAATAAAGAAATCAAATCAACTACACAGGGAGCACAGAGTCGTCACCCATGAAAAACATCCCAATTTTGAAGTACAGCTACTGGTTGAAGGCTAGATTTCCGATTTATGTTGTTTACGCTGGAGAGGCTGACTGAATCCAGTCCAACAGATCAATAGGCCTACAGATAAATAGGACGCTGTAAAATATGATAGGGAACCATCTGGAACGATTGTGCTGCTCGCGTTTATTGAAACAAAGGATGTTATGGGTGACAGAGACCAGGAGAGTGTGGTGTCACATGGAAGTAATACTAGTAATTACAATAATTCTAATACTACAGCTGTACGTGACACTGGTTTTGTCTGAAGTGACAAAAGAATAAAGCTGAAATTTAAACACCGTCATGCTCACTGAGATGTGATCATGGATGCCCCTTATTTTCATTTAGTTGTGCAAAATTCAACCTTCGCTTCAATAGGTAGTGAAGAAGCCCTGTCTTTTATGTACAGAATCCCTCGCATCTAGAATTTCTGCTTCGTCTTGACCGTGGCAGCAGCTGAGAATGCGAAAAGGGTGTGAGTGAACCCAAAAGACATAAAAGGAGAGCGAGAGATGCAGGGGGGGCAAGCAATCTCTGAACAACGTTGTCAGCTGAGTTGACTTATCTCGGTCTGAAGCTCTAAGCACCATGTGTACAACAGCAGCCTGCGATGGAAAGCAGAGTCATTATTATCTAATTAGGCAGACTAATGGCATGCCACAGGAAGCCATAAGGCCAAGACAGCCTCCTTCATGCCCGTCTGTCTTTCAGTAAAGGCTGCTCTCACAGGGGCCAACGTACCTTCAAAAAATGTTTTCCACCAGTGTGGAGGAGCTGCCACAATGCTCTCCTAAAGGAAGTATATTTATCATTTGAAAGCAAGTTGTGAATTAAATTGCTGGCAGTTAAATAAAATGAAAACCCCTAATTGTGACCGTTTACTATGAAGCCATGCAGGAGATGCTGTAATCCAAAATCCTTATTGGATGGAGTTCATGGATGAAATATCTGTAAGATACAGTGTTTTGCAGAATGCATAACAACTTTGCAGTGCAGTTGGTTATCAAAGACGGCACCAACGGGCTGAAAGCAAACGCTGGGTCACTCAACCAACCAGACATGTTCAGCACAGCAAGCTCCACCACCAAGGTTTGTACAGTACCATCCCCCCAAGCCGGGACTGTTCTGGGGGTAACAAAAGGTTCCCTAGTTCCCGGGAAAACGCAGCTCATGACAACACTAGTTAAGAGACCAAGTAGAAAGAGTTTTTGATTGTCCCCTGAGGATTAAAGCATACGTCTGGAAATCCCTTACCTGTGCTTTGATAAGTGCCCCTCACATGATGATATGCTGCCCCCACCTTTCATGGGATTATTTGTAACCTGTGGACACTTCCACCCAAGTGTCTTGGCTTGTTTCAGAGCGACTCAGCTGTCATTTTCCCATCCAGTCGAAATAACAGATGCACTCGTGCCCGTCTGAGTAAAAAAAAAGAGGTGGGGCTCAGACTCACTGTTGGCACCTTGTTATCCCGAAGGCAGTGGAAGATGATTGCATGGCTGGCTGAACACAACACCTGTTCTGAAGCCAGCGTTGCAGCACTTCCCTGTTATTTTCAGGGCACACCATCACAGAAGCGACCGCGCGGACCCGCGTGCTCTCGCCTTGCGCACGAGCAGATCACTCTCCTCTGCTGAGGAGCACTCTCACTTTCTACCTGGCAAATCCGCTCTTATCAGTGTTTCCCATTAAGTACTCAGACTGTGCCGTTCTGCCGCCGTCTAATTCGTCCTGCCAATGTTTCGTAAAACATTTTTTTTTTTATTTAACCTTTTTTACAATTCTTTTTCGCTTTAGATGTGTGTGTTCCCACAGTGGTCATGCAGCTCTCAACAGGCAGGCGGACGTCGGCACAACACCTGCCCTCTCCGTGTATCCGCCACGCATCCTCCGGCCCCCACTGGGCAATCCCACTAATCATCCCTCATAGGCCTGAGCCTGTTGTGTATGCCTCCGCTTCCTTTATTTGCTAACCTTCCTGATGCTCACAGGCTACTGCTATCATTCCTCATTAAACGTACAAGTGTCCTTGAGGAAGACATTAAATTCCTATCAGCTCCACTGTGCCACTCTGTGCAGCTGTCTGACCTCCGACCTGCGGAAAAATGAGAATTTCCCCCCCGCAAATGAATAAATTATTAACATCTTTCTCCCATTACTGACAGAGGGCGTAATAATTGACAGAGTGAGTGCCCTTCAAGACGGTGCTGGTGACGAGGGAAATAAATGAAAGCTCTGTTCTGTTCATTGTATTACTGCTCGACACCCTAACAACTGCTGAACATGGGTACGCAGTTGCAGTTAAAAAAGAAATGAGACTTGGGAATACAATTAATTACACCACAGTGCAGTTGCAATGGTGAGGACTAGAATCAAATATTGAATGGACTTGAGAGTTGTGCTACCCAAAAGCCAAAATGTATATTTGGTCCTGTCGCAAGTCAAACAGGACTCGGGCTCATTTGTAGCTGATCCTTCAGGGTTGGGCTGAATTATTTTTAAAATAATACTTAGTCTGTAATTATCAGCCAATTTCTATAGGTAAACAGACAGAAGAGAGTTGACAATGAACTGTTAGGTGCTAAGAAGATAGAAAATAAGACCCAAAGACAGAATTTGAGGCTTATTATTGTATGCAACAAAAATGAATGTACATGCAGATTGAAATAGTTGACGCGGGCTATTTCGACAATAGTGAAACCATGTCATTTCTGTCAGAAGAGGACAATTTGTGATAAATACATTTGTGAAGTATTCAATGTGAGAACTGCCTTGCATTTCTACTATCATCCTGAGAATGAGTAAATCAATGAATCAATGATTAAGCGTGCCAAGGTGTCAGTGCTCCTGTAAAAAAATTCCGTGCATTGTGCCATCTCTTCCATTGCTCCCGCCGTATGTCTGTTTTGAAGGCCACTACAAAGCTCAGGTGTCGCCACCGGCCAACATGCATTCACTCGTGCCACAATCTGCTTTTGATATTCACTGGCAGCATGCAGCCATTGTGCAAAAAAGCAGTGTAGCAGATTCGTTGAGTCTCTTGTGTTTATGGAATTTATCAATAATGTCTTGAATTGACGTGATAATACTCATTTCTATATTATAAATAAGACCCCTTTAGGTGATACACAACCCTCTCTTAAACAACATACACAACATGATTCCTCCCGAGCAGTGTCGGTCCGTACAACAGGCCACTTCAGTCACGCTAAAAGCTTTTTATCCGCCGATGCACTTTGAAATTACGCGAGCAGCAGCAGCATTTTGCACTGGCTGGTGCTTTTAGAGGTGTTTCTGTTTATTTTTAGATGAGAGTGATGACCAACACCAACTAAATGTCACCAAGGATTAGTAAGAAAATGTCACAACAGATTAGTATGAATAATAATGAGGTCAGCAAAAAGCTAATGGTGTGTGGAGAGGGGTTAGGTGAGTTGATGTCAAACTTGCTTAAACGTCCCACAAATGAATCCTGAAATCTTTTCTTTCCGTCTGTCTGCCCGCCGATTTTCTTGACAACCGATCCACTTCACTTTTCATTGTAAAGGGTTTGGGATGAACTGTTGTCAACCCCCCATTTCTTTCAAACTGCACGTCATTATTTGAAACTGTTAGACAAGTAGTAAAACATTACACAAGTCATTTTTTGGCTGTCAGTCAAGGACCTGATTGAGGAGATATTAAATCCACTGTTTTTATTTCCACTGGGACTTTTTCAGTACAGTATCTTGCCTCAAGCATACATTTCTAAACATTTACATAACAGATGTATTTATTCTGAGATGTTCTTCCATGTATCAAAGTGCACGGAATTCAATACCAGTAAACTTCTGCTGATGTTATCATTAAGCCTTGATCCATATATTTTCATGTTTTTTTCATAACTCATTGTGGGAAAAGTAAAAACAAAGTGGATTCTTCCCCTCTTTGTTTCTATAGTAACCATATGACAAAAATGGAGCAAAACATAGGCGGAGGAGCACCATAGATGGAGATTTAAATATAAATTTGCTTAAACCTGAGGGACAGCTACAAAATTATCACGCGGCTTCTTGAGGTATAATTATTTAAACCGTGACATCTTGGTTTCTGCCCCCTGACAGTCTGAGGCAGGACATGAGACAAATCCAAAGCACCATATGCATACGAGCCGGGACAATTGACTCGTACAAAATTCAGGACAGTTGCAGAGGAAACAAACAGACAGGCAAATTACCATCAAAGTGATTTGTCGGGGGGGGGGGGGCGGGCAGGGACGTGTGTGGCTCAAATTCCTGCATCACAACAGACACAGTTTTTCTGAAGTTGTGCATTGAAACCTTCACACACGCTGTGCACACTCTGAATTTTTTAATGAGTTGGTTCGAGGTTATCTAATGTGGTAACAGTCCCAGGGCTCTTCCGTCAAAGGAGAGGCCTGAATTAGTTTGGTGCATTCATCGAAAACACGAGGTGATTCATTCACCAGTCATCGAAGACGTCCTGCGTTGTGAAAAAGATTTGAGGGTAACACAGCAAACTGTTGTGGATGGAAAATTAGGCTATATACTTAAAAAAACAACAAATACTTCAAATTTAAATTGCGCTGGCCACCCAATTCGCACGGTTGGACATGTTACCCTGGTCAAAATGTGTTTACAGCTTCCGGGGGGGGGGGGGGGGACGTGCTGCTCAGTCCAAATGTACATAGTTGCCTGCAGCCACATGAAAAGTTGGATGCACTTAAACAACATATAGACCCATGAGAGTCTCCATGATACAACCAGCTGCCTTTGGTGAGCTTCATCTCCTGTAGCTCCTTCTCCTTCTTTAATCCGTTGTAGAAAAAGGATTCAAAGCATTCAATTAAGAGACTGTTGTTAAACGACAGAGCTAAAACGCCTCGCTGATAAGTAAAAATCTTGTGTAGCAATTTTGAAGCAACACATGCGTACGTTAGGTTTCAAAAGTAAAAGCACTGAAGGAAAATCGTCTCCTCAAAGTATTAAATGATTCATGCATTTTCATGTAGGCAGCATGTTGGTATCAAATCTGGTTTTGAATTTGCTTTCTTCTGTGGGTTAACAGTATGCAGACTGTATCAGATATTCTGTATGATGCACGAAACCGTTATCTGTGAAGCTGAATCTGCCAGTTGCTATATAAGGGTTGTAATATTTGCCCCAGAGATCGAGTAGAATATTATTTAAATAACTTTACTTTTTGAAGGTTTTCATTAATTCAGTCGTGTGAATTAACAGGTAACGTTGATCACTGGTGCTACTGGTGTTACATGGATAGCTGAGGGAAATCACATTAGTCAGTTTTAATAAAGGCCCCTACTGCCGGGGAATTTTTTTATTTTCACGTCTTTCTTGATATTCCTGCATGTAGAAACACATCTAATGTTAATGTAGCCACACAGAAAAAACAGCAAGAAAAGATGCAGGTTCCTCCACATGTGTTTCACTGGTTGCATCGACATACATTTTGTAATATTGCAGTCTGTGTACTGTATTGCTCGGCTACCGAACTACCGTATACATTCCTTCTTACATCTGTGCTGCACCTTAAAGCTGCAAACTGGAGAGTGGAGAAAGCATCAAATGCACTTCCAGCATTTTATTTTCCGTGTTTCTCTGCCAGAGCCACTTTGCATTATTGCACAGGATCAGGGCTATCTTTGGGTATGGGACGATATGGCCGACAAACATGCAGATTAATAAATTCAAGAGAGGTTTCATTAACAGTATACTGAAGATTCTACTAAAGCACAAGAATATCTGCTTCTGACAAAACGGAAAAGTTAAAAGTTCCATTTTTTGTCTAATCCCTTTATGGCGCCCAATAACTATTTAAAACTGTTCACCATACAGTAGTAGGGTATTCTGAAGTCAGCTTTCCCCATGTGACATGAATTACAATATCCTGTATCAGAAGTGTTCCCCAACACGCACTGTTGAACTGGGACGACCGCGCTTTTCCCTCCGTTTGCCTCACAGTGGGAATCAGTGAAGGAATGATTAGTGGCCAAGATGAAGGGGCAGAGCAGGGCGGACCACAGGGAGAATGCATACACAGCTTTAAGCCTCCATGGGCCTCATTACAACAGAGCTCACAGACAAACAGTTTAGAGGCCAGGATGTGTCTCCACTGTACAAAAATGACGCCAAAATTAGGGTGCTGCCATCTTGTGCGGGTGAGATCATTCGGTGCCTTATCAAGGTCCCACCAATACACCCACAAATCACAAGTCAATTTCACCTTTTGATTATGATGTTCCAACCTATTTATTAACTAATTCAAACCAAACATATCAGAAACATGAACACTTGAACAGCACATTGAAGAGAAAGGCTTAAAATTACAGAAATCCTCTTTGGGTAAAAAAGATTTAGTTATTTTTACTTTTTAATAATAATAATAGCTTTGATTTAAGCAGTGCCTTGCGAGATGCCCAAGGCCTCTGAGGTAGGAAAGCAGAGAAAATAAACAGGACAGAGAATTATAGTAAAAATCCACACTGGGGGATAATGAAACTTGTGGTCAAAGACCTTTTATGAACAGGCGGATTTTAAGGAGTCTTTTAAAAGTGTCGAGAGATAGGGCATTGCGGATTGGATCATGTCCCATCGGCTAACATGGAGGGGGCGGGGTTTAAGACCTATAATTCAGTCAGCCACCAGGGGGTTATCCAGATGTTTTTTGGGCTCTACCAGCTGGGAGCTTTCATGACGTCCATTGTTATATAAAGTCAAAGTAATTAAATTCAATGGTAACAGTCACTTTCCATTGTCACAATAAAATACAGAAGTGGTGTTGCCAAATGATGGGCAGAAAAAATCATGGAAAACTCATTAAGGCTTAGAAAAATTTATGTTGCAATTGCAGGTTCCTGGTTCCTTTGTAATGCGAGCAGCATTGATGTTGTGTTTACCTGACTGCCGCCATGGTCAATTGTCACAGTTGTAGAATCCTTACACACATTTTTACAAATGTCCGTGAACTTAAAAACATCAGATAAGCCCTGGATCTATCTTTCAAAGTGGCCTTGGCCTACCTGGATGTAATATCATCACCTCATTAGCACCTGACTAACACACTTTTTTAAATGCAGGACTTCTAAATGAAATTGGTTAAATATGTAATGTTAGGATGGATTAACAGTTTTTAAGAATAATTAGACAAAGGCAACATAATTTTTTTACTTCCACTTACTGTTTTCTGCACTGTGGTGGATTGTAAAGTGCACCATGCACAGGACTCGAAACCTCAGTAGCTTCTTAACAAAGAGGTCCACACCTGCATCATAAAACTTGAATCTAACGATATTCATGTGTAATATTGACAGAAAATATTTATTGGTATACATTTGTTTTAACAACTTTCAATGGCTATCCATGTGAGAGAGACAACACCGTCTGGCAAATATTTGACTTTTAGGAGTTTAATTTTGGTAGTCAATATTGCAGTCTAACCTCAGCCCACACAGTTCTTGCATTCAAAGAGCATTTTGAATTGCAGGGGCAACATTATAATGACAGCAATAAACAAGACTACCTGAGCCGAAATTGCCCAAATTCATTTTTTTTCCCTGCTTATTATTTAGCATAACAACGAGTGTTGGATATCTTTTGAACTGGCTCACATGGGCACTGCTGTCTAATTGCTTGGTAATAAGCGTGTAATGAGTTTCTGATGCACAGACTGCATGTCTTGGGAATTTGAAGTATCGTTCCAAAGGAATTTAAGCATGACAAATGAAGTGATTGTTTTTGTGTTTCGGGGCATCATGAAACCACTGCGAGTCTGCCTGCCAAATTAACCTCCATTTTGGGGCCCGTCAGCGCAGTGGAGAATCATAGTATTTGGCTGCCGATTTCTAGTTGGCTATAAAAGTTGATTAAAATAACAAACAATAGATGATACCATGTCATGACTGTTTATGAACCTCTGATAACAAGTCACCCTCTGAGGTCTGAGCAGCTATTTATTAAAAACAAAACCCATTTATATATTTAATTTAAGGCCTTCAAATGATTATTATTTGTTAAGCTACAATAAAGTAGGAATGATTAAATGTCACCATGTTTTTTGTAATTAAACAATGTTATTGTACTATATTAATTCACTTTAGGGTCCAGATAATGATGAATAAATGCTTCTGCTCAGCGGAATTGCTAAAAAGACTTTGTAGAAATGAATCTCTACACTATTGCCAATTGATTTAATTAGATTCCAAAAAAAGAGAAAGAAATTATAGCTGGTAAGCAATCAGACGCCTGCATAGTCCTATCAAGATCAAATCAGCAGCTCGATGAGACTCAATTAGAATCGAAGCGAAGGAGAAAATCGGCTTATACCGTCAAAGTCTTTGCAGGTTTTTTTTTCTGCTGATAACCTGCTGAGCATGTAATTGAAAAGGGTGAAACATGTTAAATCACAGAGACTGGACACCAGTCAAAGTCTAAAACATACTCTTTCACTGCTGAGAAAGCATAAATATCTAAGAGTTTCTCTTCCCTGCACAGGTGACCGTTCCACTGTTGTGTGCTGTGGGATGGTGTGGATTCTAAGGCGGAGCGAAAAGCACCACCCATGCCCGCAATAAACCCTCCCTGGGTTTCATAACATTTTAAAGCTGCACCAGACTATTTTTATTTTGACAGCTAGAAGAACATTAATAAAAGACTATTTAAGCTGGACTGTGGATACACCCTGTTGGGGAAAAAATAAAAATAAAAATAAAAACGGACCCATTCAAAACCTTTGACCCCTGGGTTTCTGTTCAAAAATGGAGCTGGGCCATAATGACTTCCTTCCTGCTGAAAATCGACGGCAACATTCAGCAAGTGTTTCTCCAACAGGTGGCTCACATAGTGGAGTGAACCTGTGGGTGTAAGATACATTTAACCATGATTAACCTTGGACCAAAGTGCTTTTGTTGCCTAAACCACAGGCCAAGACGCTGGTTTGAGCCCTGCTCTCTGGTGTGACCTTGTCATTTATTTATTACATTCATTACATTTGTGTGTAGTATGGACGGGGATTATTACCGATACGGCGCTAAAACGCCTGTGTGGATGGATAGAACATATTCGTATGCATGTAGCCTCGGTTCCAGCTGTGCTTTAAGTGTGAATTCTCATATTAGCTAATGTTTGCATGATAAGCAATTAGGGTGAAAACTTAACATGATGTTTTTAACACCTTTATAAAGTGGTCCCCCAAAATATTAAACTTTAAATACACATATAATATATTGGTACGTGGTCAGCATGACAAGCTCTTTCATCTGCAGCCCCATGAAATTATTATAAATTAAGTTAGTTTTACTGCAGATGCAGCTTTAAAATTCCTTCACATGATTTCAGGGCAGTTGTTAGTTGTGGGGCAGCCACTCGTGGAGCTGTATGAGACAGATCTTGTGCCTTTGCTCAGCGGTGACATTTATGTCTCTGTGACCCCGTGGTCCTAGAAGACACTAATTAAGCCTTTTAGTCGCATTATCATTGTTATTCATGGGGTTAATCCTCTATGTGCGCCGTTCGCTTTCTTTGACGCTCCGAATCCAAAGCTGGAGATTGATTTAAACCTCGTCATTTGAGTTCAGCTCACACAGATCTCAATTAAATCAGTGTCAGTGAGGGATTCAAATCTGACACTTGGCTTTTGCCCTTCATTCTCCCCCCTGCCAGCCGACATTGATGGGGGGTGGGAGTGTTCCCTTTGTGTCGGTAGATTGTGCCGGCCACTCCTTCTGTCCCCTTTGACAGAAAATCATTCCGGACTTTAAGGAAGCAGTGTAATTTTTGAGGAATGAGTTAATTCCGATAATATCTGTCATCTGTCTGATTTGTTTGCTCATCCATCAGCGAGTCACAAAAAATCCACTGTGAGGTGATTATCATTCTCGAAGTGCATCGCTCTTTGAATTTCAGCCAAGTGTTCCCTTAGAAGGTAGCCTTTGAAAAGAGGAGTACCTCTGACATCTGGGGACGTATTAAGGAGTACTGTGTTGTGTATCTTTTTCTTTTTTTCTTCTTGAATGGAAGCAAAACAAGTGGTCGGAGAGAACAGCAGATGTATCTTAGCGAGGAGTCCCGGGGAATATTCAAAGACAGCCGCAGTTGTCATCAGATCTCCCTTCAGGGGAAAGGGGAAAGAAAAGTTAACATCATTTCTTCTGGCAGAGAGATGACTGACATATCCTCGGTTGTACTGCTAAAACTCAGGGCTCTGGAGATATGGCTGACCTACCAATAATACACTGCGCTTCAAAGCACACACGCAACCTTTATCTGGATTCTTAAAATTTCAAAAGACATATGGACAAGCTGAACACAACAATGCTATTTTTGGTCTATTTCAGTGGTTCCATTGACACCTCTTGTCTAATTTACCACAGAACTGTAAATACATTTGGTCCATAAATATGTGACACTTCTAGACAAGCAATGTTGGCTATGACTGCTTATTGGTGCAACAGCTAAAGCCGCTAATTTAACATGTGGGAAAGAGATGATTTTTGGATCTGGAAAATGTAGTTTAACCACTCAGGAGGACACAATGTGTGATTTTAGTTTACAACTTAAAGTGGAAATAATAAATATATTTTATCTCATACTTATCATCATGATGTTTAAACAGATTGCACAGTGTAATGGTGATGGAAAAATAACATCATCCGAGCATATATTGGTCCCCTACAAGCGTAACCAAAACAAGGAAAAAGAGAATATAGCGTTCTCCTGATATCTATCCCCAGTGGTGGAAATGGCAGACTGTGGGAGAGCCAAATTCACAAAAACAACTCGACCTCGCAAGAGAAAAAGCATCCTGTTGATGGAGGAATAAAAGCAGGTGAAGGAGGAGAATGAAAGAAAAAGAGATAAAAACAAGAGTGAAACTAGTACGGAGAATCACTCCGTGGAGAGAGCTCTGGGAATTGAGAGGTACAATGCTACTGGATGTTTAACTCCAGGTTATGTGTTCAAATTGGGATTTTTGGGACTATTGTTTTCTGCTTTGGACCGTAGCCAGGCTGCTGCATTAAGTCAGCCATGATGCTGACACTGCCGCTAGTTAACGCAAGGAGCCCAGAAACAAAGCAGGAGCTTCAGTGTACTGTACAAACTTCTTCTCCTCTTTTATCTCAAACGGGGTGTTGACTTCCTGAGGAGCTCTGAGGACAAGTACAACATCACAACAATGCAACGTCATTTAATGACAGTGACCAAACAGTAATACCACCTGGAACCACTAGGGGCATAAAAGTTGTCTGTACCCTTTTAAACACAAAAGGTTTTCCATCTTTCATGTTAATGTTTTTACATTTTATCTTTTGCACTGTAACACATCATTATATAGTTTTCAATTTCAAATGTTATTTCGGTTAATTCTATTGTTACTGCTTGCATGCCAGCCAGTTGCCTGCTAAGAGAAGTTGGACAGCCTACATGTGATTGGCTAAAGGCGAGTGTCAGGTTGTGGTTGGCTGAAGACGAGAAGGAGCTGGTAGAGCGCAGAAACTATGCTGATGACTTTCTGATGAACTTTCACTAAGCTTCATTTTTCTTTTACATGGGAAAATTGCTCTATTGATCTTCAGTCGTCATCTTTACTTAAATTAATCATTAATGCTCTGGCGTGGCCTGAAAATGTTTATCACTGTGATGACTTCATGGCAGGATTTTGACAAACTCTACGTCTTAGTCTAGTTTAAGATGAATGTTGTTTTGAAACTAGTGCAAGGCTGGGGAGTGAGCAATACATCAGATAATTTGTACTTTTAAAAAACTTTTCTTACAGTCATCTCTCCTAGGTCTGATATATCATTTGAACCACACTTCATCTGCAAAAAGCTATTACTATTACTTTTCTCAGGCCTTCATTTCGACGTAAAATAATACACAAGAAGAAAACAACAATTTACTATTTATCTCATATATAACTGAATTCATAAGATCTATAGATTTCATTTTGTTTACACCAGAGATGATATATCAAAGAGTGGTTTGGATTTTCTTAAAGCTGGGAGACAAAATGTAGCTGTTAACAAAATTCCAGGTGCTGCATCCTTCAAAGTCCACATTTCAATACTGAACACACGAGACCTTGTCTATTACAATGGCTCTGATAAATGCAGTCATATTTGGAGGACAGATTATCCCTTTTGACCCTGAGTGGATCGTGAGGAGGGTGTAAAATTAACATTGGCACCTCCACCAAAGGTATTTGGTGGAGGTGCCTCTGCGTGTTATGTTACAGTAACTGAGTCTTCCACTGAGTGTGCATTGTTATTTCACCCACAATGTGGCAGTAACTGAGGTCGAACAGAAAATGTATTGAAGTTTTGTTGTAAAATAATAATAAAGTCTCAGGATTATGGTGCCGGATTTTTTTGCGTTTAACAAATGGAGATATAAGAAGCTGGAATTCGAAAGAAAGTGAGTCGGACAAATAATTCTAAATATATTTGGCACATCGGCTGGTGGGAATCCCAGTGGGAACAGTTGTGAAAAAGGATGGCACAGGGCTGAGAGAAGGAAATTCATTATGTAGTGCAGTGGCTGTGTCATGACCATCACCTCTGGGAAAACAAATCGGGAAAGGAGGAAAAGAGGCAGGACAGGAAAGGACAGAAGGCAGCCAGCAGTAGAGAGGTGCAATCTGAAAACACAGGGCACCAGTGGGTGGGTGAGGGGGTTGGCTTAGCGGTAATTAGTGGGACAAGCTACTCAGAAGGGCTACCATCCATCCAGAGAGCGCAAACCGACACAGGGGAGCCGCAATCCCGCCCATGGCATGTCTTCCCGAATCGTGAAAGTGAGGGATGGGCCCTGTGGAAGGCCATATGGCTTCAGCCAGCCTGAAGTAGTTCACTTACTCTAGATACATAATACTTAAGCATCGAGTAGCAATTTCAGTTTCTTTTGTGGGCAAAAGGATTAGCGGCTTTATCTTCGCCACGGGGAAACATATTCAGGTCCCAATTGCAACGTATTGGCTCAGTACCTTCAACACTGGAGGTGATCTGAGCTGGATGCGAGCTGGAAATGGATTCTCTGATCCTCTGGATGAAGCTTTGACTGCGCACCGCCGTTTTTGGGATCGGGTCAGTCGCACATGCGTGGCGAACAAAAACATTTGCGACAACTGTTTTTGGCCCCTAAATAGAACAAGGGAGATTAGAAATCGGAAATTTGATAGGCCGGAAGCAAATAATGGCCCGCAGCTTTGTCTGACATCCTGCTGCTCTGATCTTTCATCCTGGTACTCTCAGCCTGTTGCGAACTGCTGGAGCTGCGGCTGTCTTTGATGATGAAATGTCGCCCGTGTTTCCTCTTTGACATGCGTTACAAGCATTATTAACAGACATTATCATCATCATTGATGCACACAATTTGACGGCCAGCAAACTGAGAGATTTCAGTTGAAGCCACCAAGGCTTTGATGTGCTTTTGAAGCCGGGAAATTATTCAAGAAGGCGCAATGGCGGGAGAAATAGTAAAACTTTCCTGGGAATAATTGTATTGTAGCGTCCCATTAAGTATATTCCACGTGTCAACACAGGAGACATTCCCTTTTCACTTGCATGATTACCAATTAGGATATCAGACAAACAAAACAGCCAATTAGATTTTTCTCCACTTGCTGTTAACATGGGGGATTTTCTGTGATTACCTTCTGCTTACATTGCCTTTGGGCTATTTATTTTAGCTGGATTATGAAATGACACCGTTATAATTGATAACAGCAACATGCAGCCGACGCGAGCGTCCAAAGTGAGGAGCTATAGGGACCGGCGTGCCCACCTGCTGTCACACTTGTCTCAGTGTTCCCGCAGTTACGCAAGGAACACTGTGACACCACTGCTCTCTGTTCACCTTCTTTCCCCCGTTTTATACAATCTCATAAAAAATGTATTCAAGCGCTTCTGCAATGCTGGATGCTCTGTTGCCCTGGCAACCAAATTCACCCACCAGTATTAAGTGCCTGAGGCCCATGGCTCGTATGATATTGCTTCACTTCTATTCTCTCCCTCTCTTCTTTCATTTAGTGATATTGTTCTCTGTGCCCACGGTATACAGCAAACCACAGTGACATCACTGGTGTGTTTTTCATTTCATTAATAAGTCATATAGGTACAAATGGAAGTTCATACAAGTGTATTGGGAGGGTGCATTATTAGTGGGCAGAGGCAATATCAAGAGGCTTCGCAATATATGGAAGACGTGCACAAACTGTGCATTCTGCACCCATGGGTGATATTAAGGTTATGGAAGTTACAGTTGTACCTGTAAGGTCACGGGTTTCTCTCCTTGGCCCAGCTGTAAAAATGTATTTGGGTGAAGTCAATAACACGTACAGCTTGGCCTGACGGCAGGCACAGATGTGTTTGCAATGCAGATAATTGCCCCTAGAACAGAACTTAGGTTGTACCTGGAGCTTGGTGGTTTGAACACGATGAGTTGTATTAACTGTGAAGCAGGGTGTTACAGAGAAAGGCCCATCTTGTTTTATTGGTCCTCTTGTGTACATCGACCCAGCATGCTCTTATGCCTTAATTAGGGACAGTATGTGACACTGTGGCAGTCCTCGGAGACGGAGAAGGAAAAACAGGCAGCAACACACCTCGACTGCCCCCGCACACCACTCGAACCATCAAGACAACATGCACTCCATCTCATCTCACATTCAGCGGAAAAAGCAGTTAAAAGTGCAAACAGAAGGATGGTTGAAGTTGTTTGTGGCTTTTAGAGGTTGGCTGGGCCATAGGCACGCTCCTGGACAGCCCTGAAGTCAGAGAGCGGACATATTCAGGGTAAAACAACCATGTGTCGCAGTCGTCACATGGCATCTGATTCAGTCATTTCGCTCTGCCTCACATGCCTGTGCACTCTTTACGGATTTGAAAGTGCCTCTCACCGCATAAATGACTTTATCTTGTATCCAGGCTTATCAAGCTTATTTTTGAGTGCATCAAAATAGTCGGATTATCTCTCTAAACAGGGTCATTTTTAGCATAGTGATTTATTTAGTTTTACTGCTGAAAGTGACTTGTTTAAAAAACAAATACTTCAGAAACTAGGGTCAATCTGAGCAGAATAAAGCTAATTTCCTTTAAAAAAAACAAGACGAATTAGCATTTTGTAAGTGCCTTACTTTGGTTCATCTTCTGGTTTCAATGAGCTGTGACTGATCATAACACAATCCTCACAAGTATACCAAGATACATGAATATTTCACAATCCACAAAATTTGTGTTAAATGTTGTTGTGTGTTGAATAATGTTCCCAAAAATAAATAATTTGTGGATCCATTTGTATATGTGAAATGGGTTTGTACACATTTGTGGAATGCAACTTGTCAGTTTGTGGGCCACATGACATTTGTGCCATGTGGCCCATCACATGACATCAAGTGTCAAGTGATCAAATCAAAACTTTATATTCAGCCTGAATGATCCTTCAGAGGAGCAGAAGTAGGGAAGAGTGATGCAGTAAGAAAACTGCCATCAATATCACGGCAAAACATCTGTCTATCTACCGTATATTAACATTAGCTAAACTTTTTTTGCTGAGCATACCCCCATTGGTTGGAAAACGGCCCTTTCGATGCATGGAGTTTAGCATTTTGTCTAGCTCCTTCTTGGTTTTGGAAGTAACCATATTTGGAGGGGCTGGGTGGCCTGACTGAGAGGTCTTCCAATGCATGTCTCCCCGCACCTTAACCCACACCCATTGGACGGCACTAGCTGTCAAACACACGGTATCCATGCCCAAATGCATACGGAGATGTGATTTATTGTGTAGTTTACACTAAATGGGACATTAATGTATAACGTGTACACCATGCTGTATCAACCAGCGGAGTCACCCTCTGATGGTCATTCGAGAGAATACAGGTTTTAGGCACTTATGCATTGGCTTCACTTTCTAGACCTGGTAACGACATCCATTTTTATATACAGTCTATTGTCATACCAGAACAAGTAAGGTTGTTGCAGCAAGAGCCGTACGTGTGCTGCAGAGGAGAGATAACACCTGTTGTCTATGCTTTCAAAAGTTATGTGTACCTCAAAGGAACAAAACTGCTTTCGAGACCACTGTCCATCTACTGTACCTAGCAAATGCCCCAAATTGTTTTACACTGCCCTGAAAATGTGGCTTGTTGAAACTAAAATCATCCATCAACATCAAATGATTATTTGACAGGAAAATATGCTGAAGCAAGCAGGTGTGTCATTAGGACTGTTTCACCGTGTCTGAAACACTACAACACTCCATTATTCTTCCTGTCAAGTCTGTTTACTCTATTGAAATGACCAAGTCTGACAACACTGACAGTATTTCACTCTAGGGAAGAAGAATTGCTTTGTTTTGGATTGAGATGCTTTCCCGTCATTACCTATTCATGACATGGAATCAATAATCCCCTCCTGCACAGTGTGTGCTGCTCCTGGGCCTAAGGATTATGTTGATGTGTCCTTTTTCTTATGTTTAGACACAGACGGTTATGGACCCAATAAGAGGATGAGAGATAAAAACGTCCTGGTTTGTTGGTGATCCAGTGGTAGACAAAGCAGGATACACGGTATTTTATTCATACTGACAGTGTAAAATCCAATGCACTTCACCCACGGTGAAATACAGTGAAAACTCAGGAGTATGAGGATTGGTGGACTCTTGACGAGTTTAACCATACTTCGTTCCAATCTCTTGTATAACCTGGAACTGACATTTATGCTGTGTAATCGATGACTGCGGCCACCAGCCACTTTTCAGCTGAGCAAAATCATCCAGCTCAGAGCATTTTAATTTGTCTTAAAAGAGACATATTATGCTCATCTTCAGGTTCATAATTTTGAGTTGGGTTATTACTTGAAAAGTGTTTATATGCTCTAAGTTCATCCGTTTCCTCATACTGTCACAACCAGGGCTTTAAATTAACTTTTTTGATCACCAGCCAACATGGCTAGAAGTGTTTTTAAAGTTACCAGCCAATCAGATTTTCCAATAGCCGCTTTTTTTCCAGGGAAAATAAACCAGATTATGAGTGCCACTGAATACATTTAAGCATGGAACTATCTTACCTTGGGTCAAAGGTTTGGGCATATAACGCTTGCACATTGTTTATATGTCACAGCTTGATTAAATATCACTGGTGACCAAGTGCATCCCCGTATGGCCACAGTCTACCTTTGTTTATTAAGCCCACTTCCAGCATGATAACGCACCTTATCCTAAAGCACGTCATCTCAAGCTGCTTTCATAAGCACAACAGTTTTTTGTACTTTGTTGGCCTTCAAAGTCACCATATCTCATTCAAATGGTGCATGTATAGAATAAAGTGGAAGAGGATGTTTATTAATGTACAGCTGGCAATCTGCAGCAACTGCAGGATGATGGAGGATCTCTGTGAAATGTTTCCAGCACCATTGTGAATCCATCCCACGAATAAGTTCAGGCTGTTCTGAAGGCCAAGAAAGGCGTACATAATGAACTGGTCTCTGATTTTATTCTCATTTAAACACAAAGGTTGACGTCCATGGAAACCCACGATTCAAACCATTGGCCGGAGATGTTTAAAATGTGTTCAGCTTTTGTGAAATTTTTACCAGCGAGCGAGGGGGGTCGATGATCTCCCATGTGCTCCGTGTTCTGAAATAACAGCCCTCTCTCGATGTCTTCTAAGTGTTGCCTCAGAGCACTACACCTGGCTGCATAACCAAATGTGAAGACATTTAGGCAGATTTATTCTACAAGTTTGGGCTGTTCGGAAAATAAAAGGCTGAATGCGAGCAGATTCAGCCCCTCACAGACGCTGTTTACATAATAACACTCGCTACGAGGTGAGAGAGATCCCGGGTGTGTGTGTGTGTGTGGGCTTGAATTTCTAGTCACATACTGAACGCTGTTAGTTTACTCTGTGTTTTGGGGATTCGTGGTCAGAGGTTACAGCAGGCCACACTAAGTCTGGCTCTGGCTGGTAAGAAGGGATGTGAATTAAGGTTTCAAAGAATGAAAACCAATGACTTTTGGAGGATTTTATGAGGTTGTGTGACAACAGTGGTTGGTCTGCAGGCCTAAAGGCAGGCACTTACCAATGTGAACCATGATTTAAATCGCAGGCAGAGTTTTAATATTGAAAGAGATGGTCACATATTTCTCTACTGATGGCAGATCTGTCAAACTAGTTATTTAGCGAGGACATGACGAATATTTAACACCAGCAGTAGGTAGAGAGAGAAAAAGATATGATGCAACTGCTGTTGGATGGATTGCAATGAAAGCTGCCACAGACAGTCATGTTGCCCATAGGATGAACTGTAATAACTCTGATGATCCCTGACTTTTCCTCCGGTGCCATCAAAAGGGCAACTGGTCCACAACCTGGCTTTACGACCAAAATATCCTCAGAGCTAATGACGTTCCGGACCCTTCGCGTGTTCAGCGCGAGCGCTGCCTGCGATGCTTGTGAGTGGTGCTAGCTAAGGTGTTACGAGGTGTTATGTTGCATTATTTATCAAAAGGAGATCATGTAGAGAAGCCTGAAAGCGTAT
The DNA here is from genome assembly GCF_022379125.1 of Scophthalmus maximus. Taxonomy (NCBI): domain Eukaryota; kingdom Metazoa; phylum Chordata; class Actinopteri; order Pleuronectiformes; family Scophthalmidae; genus Scophthalmus; species Scophthalmus maximus. Next base: position 18,004,159 of record NC_061517.1, on the reverse strand, counting down.
GATTTGATCAAAGAACTTTGACACCAAATAAATGCCTTAGGACATGTATTTGGTATGGTGCGAAGTTATATCAAAGAGCATGGGGCTATCATTAGTCAATTGTTGAGTGTCTATGCGATCAAATAACATAATCATGATTGTGTGTAGGCATCCAGAATTTGAGCCAAACTTGGCGAGTAAACTGAAATGGGGTGTGGAGAGGTCTTTTCCAAGCATCTTCAGAGGGAAGAGGCTCTCAGTGTCAGACTTTGAAATCCTGGCGTTTAAAGAAATACAAACAAGCCAGAGTGTTTTTTCTCCCCAATGGCAGAGTGATAATCCTGCAGCCGCACCATTCTCCAGTAATGACGCTGCACTGTGGAGATGGGTCTGGCTCTGCGAGAAGATACATTATCTGACAAATGGAGCAAGCTCCTCTATTCCACGGTGGTTTGTGGCATTTGCTCTTTACATTAATCACGGCTAAGAAGTACTTGTTGATATGAAGTGTGTTAAAGGAGAATAAACATGATTATACTTGGGCATGCATTCACTTGATATAAATGCAACAGTTTTGTGCCACTTTGCTCATACTGGAGAGTAGCAGCATGACTCCATACAGATGCTATTGTAGCATCCTGAGCATTGCCATCCAAAGGGCTTCATATCTACCAGAACAAAAATATGGTAAATCAAAGGGAAGCCTTATTAGGTGCACTTTTTTAGATTCAATTCCTGCCTTCCAGGGATCTACTGGTGTCATTTCATTTCAACATTGTGTTAAAAGTCCCACATTTTAAACTGATATCCATAAAAAGATAATTTTTGTTGGAGAAATTATGACAGAAATATAATTTGCCCTGACAGAAGCTGTGGAGAAAAAAGCCGCAATACAGCTTATCCTTTTTTCGAACGCTCAGACTACAGGCAGTGGATTTCATTCCTGAACTGTAAGTAAGTTTACAGTTTGCAGTGCACACACACAGCCATAATAATAACTGGTTTTCAGTCAGAGTGTCTCAACTCACAAAACTTTTTACTGTCTTGTTCATTTTATTATGTGCTAGTCAACAAACATGGGAAGTGAAATTCACCATCAGAGCCGGCCCTATACAGCCTATGCCTATAGGCACCTTGGGGGTTGGGGGGCGCCGCTGTTCACCATGTTACATTGTTCACAATTAGGACGAACAGGATAATAATTTCTAAATGTGTGTCACTCACTGTTGTAAAGACATTAAACGTGGTTTAGTGTGTGATGGACTTGAAGTACATGGTGACCGATGCGTAAGCTACTGTTATGATAGTGAACTGCGCTTGGTAATGTAGCCAAATTACCCTGGTACATAACTCCAGAAGTCAACATGGTAATGCTTCACTCCTCAAATACTTCAGAAAACAGTGTCTTGGTTATATTAAGCTCCTCACGCAACCTCAGACAATATGCCCCCCACCCCTTTTTTTCATTTTCAAAAGAGATAAAAGAAACAACACTACTGTTAATCTAAATAAATTAACCCCAGTTGGAGGCAGTAATAATGGAACACAATAAGCTCCTGTCTTGAAACAAAATGAAAGCAGTAAATAGCCGCCCGGCTCTGAGCTCCTTTCCTTTTGGCATGGGGAGAAACGGGGCTCCCTCTGTCTCACACTGAAAACATTAAACCTCATTTTAAAATAACAATATGAGATTGAGAGGGAAATATCATATTTGAGGACCGCGGATTTCTCACCCCAGTACCTTTGCCACTTCTCGGCAAACCCGTGCAGGGCTTTGTTTTGTCAGATGACAAGCTTAATGGCATCCTCTTTTCCCAGCGTGGCACAAACAGGAAGCGATATCTTGTTATCTCTGAGCAACTCCAAGCCCTCTGCTATCGCCTGTAATTACGCGTGCTGCTATGCACAACATCACCTTGCATTTCCACATCTCATAGGCAGCAAAAAGACAGACATATCCAGCTTTTTTTGGCACAATACAGGCATGGTGAGCCATGAGAGCAATTAGTCCTGGCTGCAATATCTGCACTGTCGTTTGCTCTTTTGTCTGCTGTTACTGTATTTTGCTGCCCAAATTTTGAGACTAGACTGAAGTTGGAAAAAGATCAATCCCACGTGAAATGATACCCCACTACAAGTTTCACAACTTTGTTGTAGTCATTCTGAAGAATGATTTCTTTACTGTCAATAAGCTACATAATAATATGCCATATTACCTTTCCTATTCACTAGGCCCTTATTTAAGACCCCTGCTTGAAAATGAATGAGTATATCTCTTTAAGGTTTATATAATAATCTTGGTATCTTTATAAAGTTAACATTTGAGGGATTTCTGCAGAGGTGTAAGCATCAGAGTAAATGAAGATGGAACACAACACCATTCGCCAACAATGAGGAGGCAAATATGCTGTGTGCAAAGAAGGGGCCGTACTTACTGTATTTTGCGGTAGAAACGTGACCCTGGACGTAAAAAAAAGCAATGGATACTGTCAGGAATAATTTCAAAGTGACACAGGGACACTGGCTTAGCCAGTTTTATGGACTAAAACAGAATTTATTGTGGCAAAACATTCCTCGGCTGCTGGTTCAGGGAGGCTTGGTCTTATATAGAAGAGAAATATACCTCACCGTTAAGTCTTATGCTCTATGACTATATTGCTCCATGTTTATCACGCTCTTATATGATTTGTTTTCGCGAGAGGGGCTGCTGCTGCCCCCGGTCCTGGGGGTGTTCGGATTCGAGAGATATTGGCAGCCTTACTAGGTCAGACCATGAAACCATTTCTTAACACTTCCACTGTGGCTTGAGTCTGACTTGAACGATGTCACATTAACAGAGAGGCAGCAGCAGCAGCACCAGATTTGATAAAGAGAGTTGTATTGCCATCCCAAGAGCACCTTCTCCTGCTTCATCCCACTCACCATGCATCAAATGTCCCAGAAACATTATCTTTATCACATTCCTATAAATATATACTGTATATACATATATATATATGTACATGAACAGATTCGTTGCTGAACATTTGTGTAACGCAGACTGTCTGAATGCCAAAAGGCAGTGTCATTAACAGAGAGACGACGGAGCCAGCAATGTCACATATTACTTGTCTGAAAAGAGATAAAGTCACATTCTTTGCAGTTGTTGTTATATCGTGCCCAGATCATTTGTTTTTGAAGCCACTTCCTTGCAATGCCCATGTCTCAGCTTCAGGCTATGTCCAGACTGAATGTGATGAGACAGTCGGGCGCCGCTGACACTTTCGCCAAATGTAGTTTCACTTGCTCTGAGAGTTGTTGCTTGTTTGGATTCAATGTTGAAATAAGGTGGGGATAATACAATTTAGCAGTAACACAATGCACTACAATTATTTGTATGAATTACACCAAAGTCATAAGGCGTGACTGAGTAGCTTAAAATGCAACATCTGACATGATCACCTTATTAAGTTTGGGGAAAGTTTCCCGTATAAAGATCCAGCAGACACAAAGCAACATTAGAACTCAACCAGAGTCCTGTTCTGACCTGTTGTTGAATATAAGTCAAATATCTATTTTCCTTTTAGCTTTGCTTTGGTCCAGCACCAGAAAAAATATTGTATCATTATGTTAAAGAGAGTGATTTTGTCAAGGGGGCTAGCGCCGACAGTTCCAGCAACAGATGACATTATGGAGCCTGGTGATCACGTAAAATACTTCAAATAGCTATTGTGAAATATGGTCAATAAGGCCAGTAAATATGATCACTAAATTCTACAGGGCATTTTATAAACGTTCTTTATTCTAGCACATATTTTCACATACCTAACTAGATACAGCCCACTCCAGTCTAGTTCCTGGGCTTCGCCAGCATCACGTCCATGAAAATGAGCTGGCCACGCTCAAGTGTTCAGTTGTCTTAGAGCATTTATGCAGCGACAGATGAGAGCTGATGATTCACTGGGACGGTCAGAATTGAAATGATCATAATTGTTGAACAATGACAAATGTCTATCTGCTTCCAATAATTCATTTCAAGATGAGGAGCAACCACAGGGCTCCAGACTCGAGAGTGAGGGGGAGTGTGTGCTGAGCGTCAACAGACACGTCACACAGGTTCATGTGTGGGTGGTCATGGCCGAGTGAGATTTCTATATGAAATGGGCTGAAAAAGAGAACGAAAGATGCAGTGGCCAGTCACACTGTAATATTAAAGATAAATTTAAAAAGGCAGAGTTACACTAGAACTCTGAACTTAAAAAATACTAAAATAACATATACATTTCTCATCAGGCGTAAAGATGAACACACTAAAGAAAGCAATACAACAGAACACGAGACGTAAATACAAGAGAGGGGTGGGAGAAAGACAAACACAAGAAGACTGCAACAAAAGTAAAAAGAAGAAGAAAAAATATATATATATATACTGTATGTATGTATGTGTCTCGGGAACTACAGGGGAACACAATTGAAGAAAAAAAACTGATTCCACAACACATCAATGCAATTTGAGATGTCTAGAATCTTAAGGGCATGGGAAGGGGCTGGAGTACTTTTTACACGCAGGAATGGCGGGCCGAGTAACAGCAACAAGCCCCTCTGCGCATGTCCAGATTTCAATCAACAGAAAACACTAGACGCTGCGATGAGAAGTGTACATGCCTCGTAGTACGAGCCTGCGATCATGATTAGGCTTCACTGTTTTGTGTGCAGCAGTCAGTCGAATGCGCCATACTGGAGATGGAGCCGGACTACTTGAATGCATCTATCACTCACAGCACAATAGCTGCTTTTTTTGCAATTAGACGTTCATGTGTCTCCGTCGTGTTCCCTTGCCTGTAAGCAAGCAGACAGCACGCACAAAGAACTCAGACAGTAACCTTGGATACAAAGTTCAAACCATCCCCTGACTCAAGGTGGCTGTCTGTCGGAGAGGCGAGGCGGTTCTGCTTTCAGTCAAGTGCATCGACACGGACTCCTCTCTCCTACGGCATTAGGAGAGCTGTATGGCTCATCATGTCTGCCTGGCTCATCTAACAAACAACACCACCGGAGTTTGCTGCAGCTCTGAAGTGTGATGTTGCTCTGCCGGAGCTTTTTTAATAAATGTTTGACTCTTCGGGCTGGCCTCACGCAGGGCAAACGCAATTATTCGGCATTGCTCAGCGCAGGGTTATTTAGCTTGGATTGGTTGCAGAGTGCGAGATGTTTGGACACGGCTGTTCTGCGGGGTTTGTGTACTCCGTGTCCTCCGGGCAGCTGCACGCTCCTGTTAAAACAGGCATTTGGAGGGGTGCTCTTTCACCTATCTGCGTGTCACCAGTTGATACACAATGTGCCCCGGGGGCCATTCTGCTCCCCTTCACGCTCCTGCACACACAAACAAGCAGGCAAACACAAGCTTGCTTATGCACATTCACCTGGCAGACACAATGCATACATTTACACTCCAGGTGAATTGAAGTGCAGCCTATTAATTAACTTTTTATAACTTCTGTGTTTGCACACACTCTGGTTAAAATAACATGTACTGTATTATTACCAAGATTACCCGAATGCCTTGCCAATGGGAATTTACTGAAAGTGTTCTTCCTTTTTTTTATTCCACAACAAAGATTTGTTTCTCTTGCTGAGACTGTGCAGAAAGGTCAGCAATGTACTTCGCATTGTACTGTTCTGTTAGTGGGACCACGTGCACAACCGTAAAAATGCTCAAATCAACCGAAAATACAAGTTTCTGTTGCAGCAGGGGTCTTGACATATTAACCTTTTTATGCTGACGGCTGCTGTGACTTCCAGCAGGGACCCGATGGGGTTTGACTTATACCTCAGTTTTTGAATCTGCTGTAAGTCAACACGGTGTGAATACGATGGATTAAATTGTGTGTTTGAATGGAGGTTTTGGTGTATGTCACTTACAATTACTCATGTGAAGTACTGTTCATGTATAGAATATTGATAATCGAAAAATCAGAAATAAAGCGAGTGACGATATAGACTGAGCATTGCTCAAATATATATCTATATATCTATCTATATAGATAGATAGATATATATATATCTATATAGATATATAGATATATATATATATATTTATATTCTTATTCTATTTGATCAACACAAGCACAAAAAAAACAACACATAAATACATGAATATAAGATTACTGACTAATACAGGAGATGGACTGAACAAACAGATGAATAACGCGATGCAATCCTGGAAGGGCAAAAGGAGACGAGACAACTTATTTAAAGTGACTGTCCTCAGCAGGAAAATGACACAGACAGTGCCACTTAGGTGTAAAAGTAAGGCTTAAGAGCTGAGGATGGTAAATTATAGAACCTCAACAATGCTCTTATATTTGTCAGTATAGGTCAGTGTATTACACTTGTAGACACGTCTTTACAGGTTCTTACCATAGTATGCTGTCAAGATCTCCAATTCATAAATATCATACTTCATCATAGTCGTCCAAGGAGGCTTGTTGACAGTTTGGATGGATGCCCAGCAGCACAGTTAAGTTCTGTCAATGAAGCTGTAATGATATAAGTCAGCTATATTGTTTTAGTTTTTTTCCCCTTTTAGTGCACTGGCATTTAGACCGCGAGCAAGGATTGTGGTGTAGCTTGTCAGAGTTACTCTGCTGTGAAGGCCTCTTTGATAAATCACACCCGGAGTGACTCCGAATGTCCAGTGTACAGGTAACTCGAACCGGTGGTTATACAGAGAAATAACTCCCATGTTTTCTTCAGGCACTGAATGTGTTTGCTAGAGTATGATGCCACACATGTTGGCAACAGTCCTATTTCTAATCCCGCCAGGTCTTTGAAGCAGACATTACTGTTCACCCCATGTGTAGAGAAGAACATCACTATTTCAGAAAATCTTGTCTTAGGCCAAGACACATTTTTGGAATGAAAATACCAAAAAGAAGAATCATCACAGATGATCCTTCTGTTTTTAAACAATATGAAACCAAGCCACTGGCAGAGGTAGATAGAAAAAAGTCCCTTAATATTCCTCATGGAAAAATGAGGGGGTGAAGATCATTTCATTTTATTGGGCTTCAACTGAAATCATTGACCACTATTCAGTGGTCTAACATCACCTTCAGTAACCTGGCACATCAGTGAAAATTTTCAGAGCATTGGCAGAATCCTAATCCCCCCATTCCAGCGTTCACCCCATCTCTGTTGTAGCGCTGTCAACTTTACACATCTGCCAAGGAAGTTAGTGATATCAGAGCATTTCCTTTCGCACCGCAAAGATCATTTAAAGGCGGTCAAGTTATTTTCTCCAATACAGTAGAGATAATCCCTCCTCCAGGAACTCTATTCACAAAGAAACCACAGGGTCAGGACCATTCTGAGGCAGCAATTCTGGTTTCTATGGGACTTTAGGTTCCAATCTGAAGTTGATGAGGCTGTGAGCGCTTTAAAAAGCAGGAGCTGCAAGTGTGATGCCAGGGTGTTTGTGATGGGGAGGTAAGATGGTGGCTGCTATCGATCGGCTTGTGTTCGGAGACAATAATCAGGGAGGCTGATGTCAGGCATGCAGTGGATCTACCTGAAAGGGAATTGATTGCTTTGAGCTGCCAGCCATTGGTATTCTTGTGCTGGTAGACAAAGGCAGACCAACAGAACAGGGCACTCTGTCTTTGAGGGTCAGCGACGTCGGCGGAGGATGCGAGGAGGGTGAGGGCGGGTATTGGAGGAGACGGAGAGGAGAAGAGTGAAAAGAGACAAAGAAAGAGAGAGAGACGAAAGATGGGAATAAGCCCAGCAGTGCTGTCATCTTCAGATGGGACTTCTGACAGCAATCCTCAAAAGACAAAATGTTTCATTGCAAGACTGGGTATATTCTGCGATGCACTCTGAATTTTCAGGTCTTTGGAGTTGTATTTGTAACTTAAAAAAAAGGTAGGTGGTAGGTCTAACAGCTTAAACCAGTTATGGCTATCAACAATCAATAAAATATTTAGAATATTAATGTTGAATAATAACTTTAAGGAATAATAGTTACCTCGGGGCACCACCCTTTAAAGGAAGGGGAATGATAGCCAATTCACTGATTCAGACTCATTAACTATATTTGTATCAATTTGGGACTTTGATTAATTATTAAATAACTACAACCAAAATCACCACATTGGTAGGTAGCAAAGGTTGAAGGATTTGGAGTTCTAACAGAGAGAAGTTGGCAATATTCACTCTTCTACAATATGAAATTGTTGGACTGTATATATTTCAAACATTTATTTAAAGACGAGAAGTTCAAAACAAACAATATCCAATCTAACAAATGGTCAGAAGAAGGTTTTTAGGCACTTCCACATTGGCTTAACCTTCTGAACTTTGTGACCACTTCCATTTTTATATGCAGTCTGTGTGTTGGATAAAGGGTTAGAGGTTAGTTACATGCAATTCTAGCACTGTATGGGATCTAGGAAACTTGTGGGTGATACTAACATCAACCTATGAACAGACATAACAATGACACTTAGTGGATATATATGTTTATGTATAACCATATAAAAATATAACTAGACAATATGATTAGGATGTATGAAATACGTAATGAATAACTATATTAGTAATGAGAGATAAAGATAAAAGTTGTATTAACTCAAGTATAGATTTCAATCAATAAGGAAGCTGATTAATTATAGATGAATGACTTGGGGAGAAGGGGTGAGATTAAATAAGTTCTTCTTCTTCTCACCCCTTTTCGAACATGTAAAGCAAGTGTTGGACAGTTTCTTTTGCTTCATGCTTTTATTGTTTGTGAATATTGCTTTTCTATATCTGTCCACTTGAAAGGTCCCTGCTGGTGTGCTGTTTGTCAGTCCCCTTAGCTGCGCTATCTCTGCTTGGCGGCTCCGGTTGCACGGAACATCAGCTGGAAAGACTGTGCCGCTGATTTCAAAGTAGACATATTCAGGGTTGGTTGGTCCTTTGGCAGGCTCTTGCGTCGCTACCTTTGAGGAAGGAGTTATAGAAGTGTGCTTCAGGCAGGCCTGCATGGAGGTCAGGAGCTCCAGAGAGCAAAGCCCTCTTCCCCGATGGGATGAAAGCAGAGAATAGCGTTGTTGACTCCCTAATGGCAGAGGCAGAAAGAGAGAATACTGAAACGTCCCAGAATTTTGCAGCAGTCTTGTTGTGAACGTACATATATCACATGCAGGCATGTGCTTCAGTCACAGTGAACCAGAAAAGCACTGCTGCCTTTCTCCGCCTTGAAGCTTTTTATTGCAGTATAGGCAGCCTCAAGGCAAGGCTCTTGTGACGAGAGACCAAGCTGCATGAGTCGCATGTTTATTTAAAAAAAATGGCGGCTGCCTGCCACAGATCTATCGGAGCCCACGATCAAAGAGTAAGCAGGCTAATGTTGAGGCACCCTGGCACAGCCGTCGGCGGCAGAGCTGCTGTTTGTTTCCACTGAGCACATGGCGACGTGGCCGTGACAAAAAAGCTAGTTTGCGGATGACTCAATAAGCATTTATGTGCCACTCGAAGACGTGTCAATGTGTACTGTATCAGAATTTTTTCTTCAAGCTTAATTTCCATCTGGGTTTTCTAAACTGTCAAGTATTTCAGCTAAGAAGAGTTCATTTAGTTGTTTTCGTGTTCAATACTAAGCAGGTTACAGCCCCCCCCGTTCCATTTGTCTGGCTAGACTGAGATTTTTACAAGTAAGAGGCGATTGCTTCATCTTATACAGTGTGCTGACTGTGCTGGTGATGGCTTCTTGCTTTTTAGCTCAATCATTGTACTCACGGGATTCTTTATGTAGATGATCACAGCTTGCCTCCATTACTTAGCGAGCCACGTCTCATCTCTTTGTAGTCTTTATCCAACTTTTCCGACTTAGTTGAACTCTTTCTGGTGAGTTTCGAAACCTTTTTTTTTCCCTCCAGCTGGATGTTGTCTCTCAACTCGTGATTCAGATTAATTTCTTGGGATTTAACCTTCCGCCTGGGGGTGCTTGCTTATCTTTCGGTATTTGAATGAAATTGCCTTTCAAGAGCTGACCTCCCCAAAATGTGCCAGACTTCATTTTGCACTTCAGTCCAGAGTTACTGTACAGTAAGACGGCGTGACTTTTGATAAACGGCTGTGCCCGACAAGTGGCAATTAATTACAGGATAATGACACCTTGAATTTTCCAAGATAGACAGTCAGTTGTTTAGAGGATCATCATCAGGCGACCGTAGTGACAATAAGGGAAAAGGGACCATGGCTACAAAAAATAAATACACCAAACTCGTTAATGTCAGTTTCACTGCTAAAGTTTATAGGCCTCTCTCATTGGGGAGATTTTGTCATGTGACATCAGGAGAAGCACAGGTAAACATAATGAAGTTAATCACTGGGTGACTTACACAGAACTACTGTGACGGCTCAAAATGTCTGCTGTGAAAAAGGCATTTTAGGCGAACAAAAACACACCATTACAATATTTTTTTCTCCATTAAACATTCACAGTGTTGTTAGAAAAATGAAGTGGACCTCCCTTGGCAGCAATAACTTAAATAAGCGTTTTTTTTCGTAGCTGTATATCAGAGCTGCACAATGTTCTGGGAGAATTTTGGTCCATGCTTCCAACAGACCGGCTCTCTTGAGGTTATTCCACAGTATTTCCATTGGGTTAAGGTGTCGGCTCTGACTGGTTTGTCTCATATCACTCTAGATTTACCCTGATGTGAAGGGTCATTGTGCTGCTCCATCACCAGCTTCTGCTGAGCTTCAGCTGGCAGACAGCCACCCTGACTTGATCCTGTAAGATATCTGGACAGGTCAATCATGCCGAGCCCCGAGGGACTAAAGCAATCCCAAATCCTGATGCTCCCACCAACATACTTCCCCTCTTGGTTTATGTTTTCGTGTTGGTATGCAGCACCCATTCTTCCCCATACATAGTGCTGCTGTTCCTCCCAATCGATTTAACCATCGTTTAATCAGTCCACAAAACATCTTCTCAGTTGTGTTGTGGAGTGTCAAGGTGACACATTTATATATAAATGTATGTAATTCCATAGGGTTCACCTACTATTCTTGCGCTTATATGAAACCGAGAATTACCTGTACTAGATAACCTTTTATGACTTCAAGCGACAGTGACACATGCAGTCGCTGTTCACAATGATATATTACACTTTGGTATCATAAAGTCACAGCAGTATGATAACATGTCAGAGACTAGGTACAATCCTGAGATGTGAGGATGTAGCAATAATGCATGAAACAATCTGTTAAAGTGCACTATTTCGCCTGGTTATTCTCTCACCCTGAAGTACTTGCCAGTGTGGAGAGGGCTTTGTAATAGCATCACACCTTTATGCTGGTAAATAAAATTTACAGTGAACATTTATGAATAAATGAAAACATAAAAAACCTTTAATCCATCATACATTTTCACCTGTCCTTTAAATATCACAACCTTTTTTTAATGCGACAAAATTTTCCTCTCTGTGTTCGAGATAGTAATCCGAGTGACTGATGCACATGTTTTTGGAAAACCTTCATGGATCTCAGAATCTCGTATCTGATCGGAAGACGCTGTCCCCATAACATTTTACCAGATGTGTCAACATTTTTATTGATCTGCTTTCTAACCCCGGCATCCTGATTTGTTCGTATCTGAGCTGTCCTATCAGCTGTGGCATGGTAAGAAGAAGACAGTGGTCATTGTGTGTTAGAGGAAGAGAGACTTTCACAAGGCCAGCTGATTGGGCTAGGACATCTCCCTGTTCAGATTTTAATGAAAGTAATGTCAGGGAATTTGCTCCTCCAATGTCACCCTCTAAAGGGGACTCGGAGGAGTTATGGGAAATTAGAGGGGAGCCCCAGAGCATATTGCTTTTTAGTCCAGTCCCTTGGCTTTGCTATTTAGTTCACATTTATGTATTTGCTGTGAAAGAAAGGGTTTCAAGGTTTGCAGCAGAACTGGCCTCCAGTGTCTTTGAGGATATATAATACACAAAAGCAATACTTCTGAACGGATCCAGAGTGGACTTGAGGTACACTTTAAATGTGATTATGACTCAGACGGCCCACTTGTGTTAAGCAAAGCAGTGAGAAATAGAAGCTTATTATGAGTTGGTATTTGCAAAACCAAATTTCTTAGACCCTGACCTTTACCTTCAACTAATGGTGAAGAAGTGCTGTCCCACAATTTGAGGCATTGCTCTGAGCCAAAATGTCACAAACTCTAAACTCAGATTCCAAAGTAGATTTCCACCTTACTTTAGATTTATTGTGAGTCCCCTTCAGCCACCTAGTCTGTTAAGGTAAACACTAGCCAGTTCTTTTCTCTGTTTGAGCACAAACTATGTGTCAGGTCCCATTGAATCAGAGTTGCCAGCTCAGTGAGACCAAACAAACACAATGGCCAATCAAAACCAGCCCTAGAGTCAGAGTTTGTGTGTAAAGGCTGATGCAGCTTCAGTATGGCTTTGGATATACATAAATAATTTCATTTAAAAATGAGAATTGTTTTTAAATAGATGCTATTCATCTGGTTTGCATGCAAAATATGTCTGCCCAAGCAGCGGACTAAAAGAAAAGGTCTAAGGCAACACTTCAAATGTAGCCCAATTTCGTTGCAAAACTTCCAACCTGGCGACCCTGCAACTAATCCACAGAGGTTTACGAGAACACAAACGAAACAAAAATCAAAGGAAAAGTCAAAAAAAGTTATTGAGCCCTGGTATCTCAGCAACATAACTTTCTTGGAAAAGGGAAAAAGACTGATGGTTGAAATTATGAAAATAGGACATTTTGTTCTTCAGATGTGGCTTGAAGGGGAACTCCACCAATTTTACACATCCCCGGACCTCTTGTAGCCCATTCTTCATCTCTGCTTGAGACTAGCTGTTCAAGGGCTGTGGCATAACCCACCAAAATCTCCAAACTTTCTGCAGTTTGGTTGCATTAGGGGTAATGTAAGCAACAAATTTGACAACAAAGAAGACTGTGGATTAAAAAAAAAGACCTGGTAATTTGAAACTATCAATTGTGAGTCCAGCGATAATATCTTTTTTGCAATATGCAATGCTTGCACAGCAAACTGAATAATTAGACATTGTTTAGAAAGGAAAACATCTGTGTAAATAACACCCAATCCTTCACACTTTTCATGCCAGGACAAAAAACAAATAAGTAGTCCAAGGAAGACTCTGTAGACCTTTGGGCAAGGTTATGAAACCATTTCTAAAGTGTTCCCAGGAGTGCAGTGCCCTCAATAATTGTGAAACTATGAAACCACAAGGCCATCCAACCAAACTAAGTATCTGGGTGACCAGGAACACAATGGTCATGCTGCAGAGATGGGAGAACCTGCGCGAAGGACCACCTTTTTTTCTCTGCAGCATCTTTTAGGTTTGTGTGTTATAGTGCTAGGCTACTTAGTGTAAAAGGCACATGGCAGCCTGCTCGGAAGTCATATTTAAAGGACTCAGAGCATGGAGGTGAAAGATTCTCTGGTCTCGCTGCTCATCGCCTGTTAATAATGTTCCTCCCTACATTGAAGATGTTGGTCGCAGAACTGAGAGGAGGGTGAATGCAGCCAAATGCTGAGAGGTCATTGAAGTGAATCTGCTCCGGAGGGCACGCAAACAGAGATAGTTGACCTATCAGCACGACAATGACCCAAATCATACGGCCAAGACACTGCTGGAGTGGCTTTGCGACAAGTCTCTGACTATCTTTGTTAGACCAAGCCCAGACTTAATCCCTTCTGAACATCTGTGGAGATGTTCAGAAGGGACATCTGTGAACTACCAGAAGATGGCAGTTCACAGATGGTTCCCATCAAATCTGATGGAGCTTGAGAGGAACAGTCAGGAAAAATTGGACAAAATTCCAGGTGTGAAAAACCTTTAGACTTGATCGTATGTATTTGCTGCCAAAGCGGCTTCTACAAAAAGTCGAATGAAGGGCCTGAATAAAAAATCCAATAAACTCACTTTGTCATCATGGTTATTGAGAGTACATTAATGGGCAGTTTTAAATTTACTATCAAATGTACAACAGAATAAAGTATGCAAAGAGTGAGGATTCAATACTTTCTGAAGCCACTGTACAAACCGGTGAAGTCATGGTGGGTTTCCACTAGTGTGTGTACCTAAAAAGGAGTCTGTTGTGCATCATTCATATTCAGCACTTTGCACACTGACAACAGATTCAGATAAAATTCAAGTCAGTTTTTAATAACAGAAAATTCCATGCCCAGCTCAATTTTACACATAGTTGACTACATACAAAAAAAATATCTCCCTAATTCAGTTTAAACAACCACAACTTTTCTTCAGACATAGGAATCCAACTAACAGCCACAGGCAGATGCTGTTGCTTCAGACGCCTGATCTGGCCTCATTTATTGTGGAGATATGACCTTCGCTGACACTTACAACTGCAGCACATTAATGTGTGAAGATGGATAACACAGGGGCATGGGAAAAGGTCATCGTAAACAAGCTTTGGCTTTACAAGACGCAAGCAACTTGGATGACACAGTAGAGCACCTGCAATAATTTGGCTGATATTAGGAGAATACAAGGAATTTGTCAGAAGTATCACATCAGAGACACTGTTTTTTTTTTGGTTTTTTTGAAAGTTTGGAAAAGCAAAGATTCTTTTGACATCAAAAGAATGCCAGACTGGTCTTTCTTCTCTGTGTTTTCTAAAATAAGTCGCCGATTAGTGCACATCTTAAGCTGTAAAAGAACAACTTGCTCTACCCTCTGATTCCTGTACACATGTTAAAGGTCACTTTGTGGGTGGAAAAGGAAACATCATCCATATGCGCATGCCCATCAGACCAACGAAACCAGTTGGCCAGTCAGTCTTGATCAGCTGAAAGCAAATGAAAATGGGAACTGAAGGGAGAATTTACTCTGTGACTCTGACAAAAACAAAGAGCCTAAGATGCATAATTACTGTAGGCTGCAGTCCAGGCTGTGAGCAGAAACATGCCAGTTGGCAAACAAGGCACTTAGGCTCCTGCTGGGATGTCTAGCGTGGAAGTTGGGTCTGCAAAGACCAAAAACAACAGGCTCCGTTTCTGAGAACGCTGCACAATAACCTGGTTGGTAGATATAGCTCTCTGCCCCCCCCAGTACACACTAAAGCCTCCTGCAAATACTGTGATGTGAAATAGATGTTGACACAGCTGAGTGTCCCGGTGCTGGAAGCGGCTGTACATGCAGCAGTTTAGCGAACCTCTGTCACCCAGAGTTGCTGTGTTGCTCTTATTGTAAGAATTCAGGAACTAAATATCTTTTTGGTTTGAGATCAAAATTACACCTCAGCAGAGATGCAGGCCAGTTTTACCAGGCCTGCATCGTTAACATTTTTTTTTCTTTTTTTCGTGTAATTTACAGCATTTACAAATTGTTTCGTTGTGTGTTGAATAACCATCTCTTCCAAAAGCTTTGACCAGAGGAGGGAGATCGCTTAGAACATTATGGCATATTTTATGGCATGAATTTTGCATGAATGTTTAGTATTTAGCCTGAGTGCAAGATCTGCAGACACTACTCCAAGGCTGAGAAGCCTAAATATGATGATGTATCTTTTGATTTTCAGTTGTAATGACAATGTTTTCTTTTTTACATTTGTATTTGGTATATTTAAAAAAAATAGTGTGCCAGAGGTCTGCTGATGTAATGCCAGCATTTCCCAGTTAGGGATCATGCAAGTCCATCTGTCTGTCTAATTGATAGAACAGCAAGCAAAGGTGAGGGAGTAAAAGGACAGTGCTAGTTTAAAGGATCCCTTAAACAGGTATCAGGTCTTCAACAATGAAACTAGATATGATATCAAGTAGAGTTAGTGTTGTAATAATACAGCAGTTAAAAAAGCCTTTCTAAATGTCAGCACCAAGGTTTTAGGGGAACACTGTGGAGTCGAAGTAATCATGTTGCTAATTATGTTCAAGAGCAGTCAAAACAATGGATGATTTGTTCTAGCTGATGGAAAGAAGCAGTGTATCAGTGTTTCTTGACTGATAAGAATGGAACTGTCAAACTGACTCAATACATCTTACTATGAATCAAAGATAAAACCTTGTCTTTCAGGAATCCAACTTTGAGTTAGTACCCAGGGAACATGTTTTAAGTGGTTTTGCATTATGTGAGATTAAAAACCTATTTAATGTTTTCTTTTCTCATATTCAACACAACTTCAGTGAGACCTAAAATCAATTCTGCCGCACCAATGCAGGTCACATTTGGCAGCTCAACAGGGGCTGACTACAGTAATGAATGCCCCCCCCCCCCCCCCCCGCCCTCCCTCCCATTATGTGATATTGCTGTTTATGCTACATTAGAACAAAACATAACTACCATACTGCAGTTATTCAGCTGTTAAGGGCTAACATTCTGAGCACTCCTACATGGTCCTTTTAGGGCTGAGTTTCTCACTGCGGTCGAAAGATGATGGAAGTCCAAAGTTATCCATAGTCTTCGGGTAGTTAAGTGTAAATGAGCCATTTGAGGGTTTTTGCTTTTCAAAGCCTGTGATGCAGTTCATGGTATCTGAACTGCAAAACCATAAGTGCTATTCACATTTGTAGCCTCAAGAATAAAGTCCATCTACCACACACACACACAACCAGAGGCAAAAAATACCCAAAGTACCCATAAGTGGTGTGAAGATGGCCAGTACCAATATTGTGGTTTCAGTTCAATATACATTTTGACAATGACTTTAAAAACCCTACTCAACTGCAATGACCAGTTAGAGCCTCATAAAACTCTCACTCGCACAAATTGAGGCCGAGCTATTTCATTCCAAATTGAGTCATTATATAACAATACAACCTGTTCTGAATAATATCTGGCCGATGCACAAATGCTATGGTTTGTGCTGATGGCAGGGCGCTTTGTGGGGATTGTTTATGAGTCCCAAAGGAGAAATGAAACCCACAATGGGGGGATCAAAAAAGAAGAAGAAGGCATACAACCACACAATACAGTACAACAATGCACAACCAACAATCAGATACGTTCTATAAAGATGGCAATCTCCAAGGACTCCTCAGGCTATGGCGAAAAGGATCTTGTTCCATCGAAGGAAACAGAACTCAGGGAAGGAAACAAGTTAATAGAACAATAAACCTTGTCGGAAAAAAGAAGAACAACGAAGCAATAAAGCATCTTTGGTGAAGTTGTAAATGCTAATAGCCTGATTTCACATTTGCAAGGTTGCTGTACATTTCTGAATGATTCAATTCATTCAGAATTCCCATTGGTATGTTTTCTGGTAGTTTGCATCTGGGCCTCATTTACATGTGAACACAGTGGATCTTGATTGCTTATGTTGATCCAATCAATGAGTATAATTGGTTCGGTTTTACAGGCTCGGGGGCTGTGTGTCACACTTTCCGGCACCAGTCATAGTTCTCTCCACTTTAACTGCTTCCATCAATATCGTGTATGTCTGCAGGATGGTGCAGTGCAGTACAGTTGAAACTGAAACAATGTTTGTTAGGGTCTTTTATACAACTTGGGGGCAGCGGAAGAAAACATGAAGATGAAAGAGGCATTTTCCGGAGTTCATGTCTGCAAACAGCAGTGTCATTTTCTGCCACGACAGGCAGCTGTTTCCAGTAAAACATATTTAAAAACCCATGGAGTTCCTTTCCCATCTTTAACAGTATGGTCTTTAATTTTTTTTTATTTTGGCTCTTTGACTCATTAGGAAGACACAACTTTCGGCCACGTACCCTCTGGGCCAGATTTGGACCAAAATCCATTTTAATGCCTCATTAGTATCTGCACATCTGCAGACCTGACGGCTTATTAGGGAGGATCGTGTGACAGAAAGTCAGGAATCCATGACAATCTATTGATGTCTTTTTAACGTTTGTAAATGCCTCAGTAAGTCATTAGTAAATGGGTATTTATTCCTCTTATCAGCAAATTTTGGTCATTCGCAATCATAAATGTTAAGTCATTTAAGAAGGTTTCAACAACCCATGAAGTTTAATCGTTTTAAATGTTAATTGATTGCTGGTGAAAGAGATGTTGCCCCAGATGCTCTGCAGTCCTTTTCCAGGACACTTGCTGTCAAATGGCCCATTTACTATAACTCAATATTTCATGTTTGATCATCAAAGCTTCCAGGACTGGTCAGAAATGCAGACTGTAACTGGAGTTCATGAGGCAGTGGAGGCTGCCGGGATTCAATTGGACAGTTGCCAGGATTTAAGGAGGAACTAAAGAAATATTAAGTTAAAAGAAGTGTGGATCTGGGGGAGGACAAAGAGATGTTCTAGTTCATTTTCATCATTTCTGCACAAAGTCTTGACTTGTAATGTTTTTAGTTTAACAAATGATAAACCTGCCAGGATCCCAAAATATAAATAAAAAATAACACAAGGCCCAAAAACCTTCTGCATCGTCAGTGATAATCACTCAACGTATTATTATAGTACTGTTATAGAGTATAGAGTACTGTTCCGAGGTTTCTGCGTGCGCACATTTTTAGACTGAATTACCCCTATATGTATGTCACTATAAATAAAATTTGCTCAGTATATTAAAGACAGACAAAGCTTGTTTTTTTAATTTAAAATCTGCCATGTGACTAACTGCAGGAACAGCATTTCTCTCTGGAACGCAGTGCACGGAACAGTATAATGTGGCAGAAAAATGAAAAAACACTTAAGCAAAGGACATTCTGTCATTGAGTCTCTCTTCGCTCTGGGTGTCTGTACATCTTCAGTTATCTAACCTTTGCTGCTGTGTCACCGTGTGGCTCTTACATCGAGGCTCATCTCCTTCTCATTGTGCTGCATCCACTGCTTTATCCACGCTCCCTATATTTCTGAAAAGAATTATAGACAAAGTTCATAAAGTGCCGTTTGTTGTTTTTCTTCTTCTTCAAAATATCTGCCCACTTTCTCTCTCCCTCCCTCACACACACTCACACATCGAGTCACCAGAGGACATCACACATTGTCTTTGACTTTGCTATTTCTCGCTGGCAGTTGTGGAGGGGGGGGGGGGGGCCGGGGCGGGTGACAGGTTCTCTGACCAACCGAGCTTTGCCGACTATAATTGGAGTTCAGGAGGTAGCAGAGGCTGCTGGGTATAATTGGACGGCAGCCAGGAACTTGTGTGGATGGTTGTCTAAGCCTCGCTCCCCTTTTCACCGGCCATCTCAATTACTCCCCTGGTACAGGGATCCTCACCGCCGGGCCACAGACACAGCAACCTCAATTTCTCTCAAAATGCCTGTGTGTGTGTGTGTGTGTGTGTGTGTGTGTGTGTGTGTGTGTGTGTGTGCGTGTGCGTGTGCGCGGTAGTAGTGGGGAGTTGTTTAATGAGATTCAGTCTATGGGACCGTGGTGAAAGCATTGAGAGAAACGGCTGGTTTGCCAGAATCATACGAGAGTAGATGGTCGTGTTCCGTCATCCATGTGCAGGATGATCCCAGATTTATAAGAGCACGCAGAGTTACAGCACAAAAGTTTCCCAGAACAACACTACGAGAATCATCTCTCTGACACACACACACACACACACACACACACACACACACACACACACACACACACACACCACTATGCACATCTCATAGAGCCCTGAAACAGACATTTGCACCTTGACAGAGTCTCCACGGTCTTTACCTCGAGACAAAAAAAACCCCCATAAAACACTGTGATGGATCAGAACATTGCAAAGGCGACTCCGCAGCATTCCAATGCTGATTTTTTTTGTGTTGTACTGACAATGTGTGACAGCGTGATGATTCAGCAAAATGCTAAACATCTTGAGTGCGCCGGTCCAGAGGACATGTACTTGAATGGCAGACCAAACAAACATGCCAAGTTAAGTTATGTAAGTGTTTAATGGAGACAACCTATTTGGCGCACCTCCCATTTTATCGGCAGGTAAGCCGCTGCTAAGCAATGCATAGCAAATGCTGTAAAAGCTGCACTATTCTTGCTAGAGAGGAATGAATGGATTTTCTGGATGCAAGAATGTGCGACAGCTCATTGGAGGGTCGGATGACAACCATGCGTCTTTTGCTTTTTTTCCCAGCATTTAGAATTGTATATATATATATGATACCATGCACTTTCCCCTCAATTTTTGGACCCAAATGCCAGAGTGCTAAAAGGACTTTGCTTATTTAGTAGCTCATTTGATGCCCAGAGAATCTCTAAATTTGAACTCTTAAATTGGTGCTCCATTGGTGCTTCGTAGAGAGCAGAAGGGGTTATTCATCTTGTCCACTAAAGCCTTTATCCCTTTCCCCCTTCGCACGCAAGCCTCAGAGCTAAATGCTCTGCTTTACTCTTCTTTTTTTTTTTTTTGCAGCCACCTTCCCTTCTATCAGGGGATCAGAGAGTGTGCAAACAGTGGTCTGATGGGAGCAATAAGCAATCCCTTGAACACCAAGGCTGCTGTTGGATAAAAATGAGAAAAAGAAGAGAAGAGGGGAAAAAAAAACGACCTGCCTTTCACTATACCGTCCATTTACCTTCCAGGGCCTTGATATTCCTCAGGACGTTAGGGAGGAAAAAGCATTCTTCTGGGGAGGGGGGAGGTAGATGGCTATAGTAGATTCCTTAATTGGTAAGTGTTTGGAATGGTCTGGGGTCAGAGGAGTTCACCCCCGTGGAAGTACTCCCTGGTTAACCGGGGTTAACCTGGCCTTGTATGTCCCTGTCACTCCTCGCTGATGGAAAAATATGGGGGGGTATTAAGTAGACCATCTGGTTCTGTTATGGGTGGCCTTGTGGGGGCTGAGCGGACTGAGGGGCGGTGTGGTGGTGGTGGCGTTGCTGCTGTTCTGCTCCAGTCGCCCTCTTTCG
Source organism: Scophthalmus maximus (assembly GCF_022379125.1). Classification (NCBI taxonomy): domain Eukaryota; kingdom Metazoa; phylum Chordata; class Actinopteri; order Pleuronectiformes; family Scophthalmidae; genus Scophthalmus; species Scophthalmus maximus. The sequence continues at coordinate 17,983,371 of NC_061517.1, read as the reverse complement.
TCTTCCCGTGTGCCCTCCTCTTGCATAGGTCAAAGAAGCACACGCTCTGAAAGGTCAGGTCTTTATTCCACACAGGAACAATCAGGACGGGGTTTTTTTTCCGCGGCGCTGTAAACAAGGGTTTAAAAATGCATGAAAAGTCTCAGAGTCAGCAGAAATATTGTCCTCAGATTTTGCATTAATTCCACTGCTCCGGGTTGCAAAGAGGATAAATGCCGCCTCTGAACGGAGCTTGGTGGATTATATTTTTAACATGGCAGGTTGAGCACACAGTATTGCTTAGCGTTCAGGTGGTTCGAGTCATCGCAACACTGCTGGTAGGAGACTGACTACAAAAATGGACATTACCTCGGTTCCTTTCCAAAAGTGGTAAATAATGATATGCTGACAATATAGCAAATATGCGATTCATTAAGTTTATCATCTAACATAAGTAAGTTTGTATTCTACATTTGCTAATTTGCAATACGCACAAAGTACAGATGAGGCAGGTGTGAATGTCAATTGCTTTTTGGAGAGATATAAGATAAGTAACAATGACAAAACAACGGTCAGCAATGATAAAGGTGGTTGGCGTCGTGGAATATTGATACTCACGTTGTCAGGTTTATGACCCGTACGTACAGACGCAACACAACTGTAAACATGGTAAAGCGGAAGAGGAATGATGTTGTTGGTGCTGTCAGCCGGGAAGGGAGAAGTGCAGGTCACTGACACCTCGTCTCAAATCACGTACATTACCCAGGACTGCAAGCTATGCTTTATCGCTGACCACCGTGTCGCCTGGTCTGTCCCTTGCCGCGTCGTGCCGTGAATTTATGATTCTCCGGTAGCTTAGTTCTACAGGGAAAATATTGCCTGAAGTGATTCTGGCACGACACACCAAGCACAAAGACCTGTTCCGACTTCAGACAAAGTCGACTCCCTTGAAACCGAAAATTATGAATAAAAGTGCCTAGGAATTAACAAAGTACTGAGTACTATCGATGTAAAAACTCATTATTATTATATATATATAGTTATTATACTCAACCCAACCTGTCCTCTTTCAGAGTAAAAAATGATCAAGAGGCTTGAATCAGAGCTTCACATAGAGTTCCTACAGTTACTCCAGCACAACGCTCCCTGCTTCTGTCTTTCTCCCTCCCATCTGGGCTTTTATCTTTGTTTATTAAAACAGATTTGTCCCTTTTGTCTCAGCAGTTACAGACTAGAGGAAACTGTTATTTTAATATTTGTAATGAGCACTGTAGTGTGGTCACACGTCCTTTATTGTTAAAGTAAATAATGAGGCTTTAATTAATGTAAGCAATTATCTGATTAATGCTGCTTAGATGAACATCCTCATCACTTTTTTTATACTCATAAAACGTAGCCTAATAGATGAAATGCAGAGTTGTAGCCTGTTTTTAATTTTTTTAAAATTATTTTTCCAATACAAATGTCCACATGCTGTTGCAAAGTAGAGAACTATTGTCTCATTAATAAATGACTTATGTCTCAATTTAGAAAAATGTATATAATGTGTTGAGTAAAAGATATTGGATCCTTACAATAAAATGGCACCATGTGGCAACCACAGAATGTAACTCACCTTGTAAAATGAAGTTGCACAATGCACACATTTACAAAAATCATATTTACTCTCACCCTTAGTAATGCAATTTGATATAACTATGAAAATACATGGAGCAAATTTAATAAAAGAATTCCACAGAACATTATTTGATTTATCTTGCCAGCGTGCCTTGTGTGGAGAGACTATGCCTTGGTTTGGTCTTCCCACAGGTTACACAGATCCATTATTTATTGTGAACAATAGTCCATTGTTTATCTCTGCTCATCAGCTCATTCCCCATCAGCAGTAACCATAGCAACCAAGGCTACAGTAGATATGACAGGCTGGGTGTCTGACGAAGGAGGTGAACAGCGAATAAAGTCTCATGGTCATTTGGTTACCCAAGTCATCTGTAAGTAAGACAGACCTATCAAAGATGTTCTTTACAAAGTGACTTCGATAAGAACACAAGTAAATGTTTATGAAAAGGTAACCGATTTTCCCTACCAAGATAAGATGGACGATCTGAGTTGGCTGCTTGTTTTGGTTTAACCAAGACCAATGGTTAGTCCGTGTCCATCAGCAAAAGAGAGGTTATTTTTCAATTATGTGAATAATAAGAAATGATTGATAGGAACCGCCTGCAGATGGGGTCTGTTTTAATGGTATTTCTCATTAACTGAATTCAATGTAAATACCCTGGAGTGTACTGTAAGGAATTTTAGATTAAATAAATCTTTTGTAAATGTATTGTATCTTTTAAATGATCCTATTTGTCAGTAAAATGTTAGGATCATTTTTTAATTGACTGACCTACATATGCATACACCAAACGGACTGTAAATGGACTGTATTTATAAAGCGCTTCTGGTCTCCTGTGCTTTTACAGTACAAGTCACATACGTACACTTCGGACCAAAAATATATCCATATACATACACTGCTTCTGTGATATTTTACTAACCTCAGAATAATGTTTCTTTTATGATATTGCATTTATGTTGTTTAGCCAAAATGGCTCTGACCCATCGGAGAATGGACACAGGACCTTTGGGGGTGTCCTGTGGTGTTAGGACATTGGTAGCGGAGCCTGTGGGTCCTGTGGGTTTTGAGGCTGGGGGCCTCAATGCATTTTTGCTTCTGCTTTAGTCTTTGTCAGGTCTTGGGATCTGGAGTTTGGAGGCTGGGTCAAAGCGTTGGGCTCTTTGTCATGTTCTTTCAGCTGCTCCTTTCTGAGCAGTTTTTGCAGTGGCGGCACATTGTCCGTACTGGGTGAGCATGCTGCCAATGGCAAGTGCCATAGGACGGGTCTGCTTAGTGTCTTGCCTGCAACAATGTTTCGGCGGGTGGTTTGTGTCAATGTAACACCCAGATGTTGGACCAAAGGTTTCCCACAAAACGTTGCTTTTTGATGAGATAATCGATGTTATCCACTTCACCTGCCAGTGGATTTAATGTTCAAGACCCGTGGTGAATTTGTGTCCATCAGGAAAGAGAGGTTCTGTCGTGCCTTTGATGACCTCATAACCCAAGGACTGTACACTTGAGGCTGAATACTTTCTGGGTTTTCGTCCCAAAGTCTTTTCGCAGCAGACATTCTGACATGTCACGCTAGGAAAGGCCCAGGTTTTACGGAAAACGATGACATTTACATCTGTGATTTTCCTGATGTCACATGGTAAAACGTCTCAGTCTCAAACCGCCACCACTGATTTGGTAGTAATTGAAAATAAATTACCTAGGAGATAAGGAGATGTTTTGATGCTGCTGCAGTTTTTTGGGGGATGTGTGCTTTTACATTTGATGTTGGAAA